>NW_004444135.1:2082487-2100923 GCF_000243295.1 Trichechus manatus latirostris | reverse complement strand
TTCTGTAAAGATTACAGCCTTGGAAACCCTATGGGGCAGTTCTACTCTGTCCTATAGGGTCGCTATGAGTTGGAATCGACTGGATAACACGTAACAACAACAGTCTTATAAAAATTTAAACAAATTAAATTTATATATTAAATTTATATTTCAATAAATTAAATTTAAATGAGTTAAAAATGATTTACAAAAGATGATAAAAACTTATAAAGAGAACACTTCGTACCAGAAACTATGTTACACAGATAAAGCTATACACAGAGGAAACTTTATAGCCTTTAGTATGTTAATTATTAAAGAAATAATACCAAAAATGAAGGAAATGTTGACAGTTGGATTAGATTTTGGAAGGGAGGGCAGCAGGAATTTAATCAGGCTACCATCTTCCTTGCTGCTAGCACTTTTACTATTTAATTTTTAACATTTAACATTGAATTATTTGGAATTTATTATGGTTCAAGGTATCAGGACTGATCTAACTTCATTTTCCCCCCAAATGGCTAATCAGTTGTATTAACATGTATTACATAATTCATGTTTTTTTTTTTTCCTGGTATAAAATGCCGCTTTAATCATAGAATGAATTCTCACACGAATGTTAGTCTATTTTTGCACCAACCATTCTGTTCTACTCATCTGGATGTATATTTGGGTATAGTTCCTCGCTGTTTTAATTACTATGACTTTGTAATTCATTTTGATATATGGTAGAATAAGTTCTTTCTCATTCTTTTTAAAAAATACTTTATTGGCTATTTTTCACATGTTTAATATTTTAGATGAATCTAAAATAATATTCTCAAGTTCCAAAAAAGAATCAGTTAGGACTTTAAATGGAATTGATTGTATAGATTAAAAAGGGGAATTGACATCTACTGTATTACGCCAGCCTAAGAACAAGGCATTCATTCCCATAAATTAAAAAAAAGAAATTAAAGTTTGTATGTAGTCATTTAGGTTTCTTCATTATATTCTGGCACTTATTTTTTTTTTTCCCCCTAGGGTTTTTAGATTTTCTATGGCTAATGTGAATGTATAATAGTTAGGATTTTTGTCTGTAACTAATATAAAATAATTTAAACTAACTTTAGTAAAATATATAATTTATTACTAGACAATAAGAGTATCTCATGGGATTTCAGGGATAGGAATACAGCTAGCCTCAGGAGTAAAGTGGAACCAGCAACTTGATGCCTAAACTACCTTTTTTTTTTTTCCTTTCACCTCTACTTCTGTTTGTGCATCTTCTCCATCATACTCTTTCTCTCTGTAGACCAGATTCCTCTCATTCTCTAGTTCACAGGATAGAAATTTGGCTGTCAACAGTGCCTAAATTTACATATTGTATCTCTCTGTGTATCATTTCCAGATTTCTAAGCATGTGATATGGATTGGCCAAGCTTGGATCAGATATTCACCTGCTGATTTAATTACCTCTAACCAAGGGTACAAAGTCACATGGCACAAAATTATGGCTGGAAGACTGTTGCTTGACCGTTTGAATGGTAGAGTTCATTCCTCAGAACTTGAGAGTCTAGACTGACAAACGAATAGGGATTCTAATATAGAACATATTCTTTCTTTCCATTAGATTATCTTGCTGGTTATTGTTGTGTAGGAGGGAACTGACTAATGGCTATATTTGTACTTTATTTTCACAGCTTTTGGTAAGAGGGATGCCTGAGTGTTCCCTTTATGGCCGTAGAGGTGATGACTCACTCTTCAGGAGAAGAAGTTATTCTTTCCACCTAGAGGTTGAGCTTTTTGTGTTGTGGGGCAAAAGAAGAAGTTTCCAGGCATGTGTGGGCTGCTTTGAACGCCTTCATCTGTAGATAACCCTGAATGTTTTGAAGGTCTAGGCCCATCTTCCTTTGTTCTTTGAGAAGGAAAGGAATTTTCTGTGTTTGGGCTGTTAAAAACCAAAGTGACCCACTCCTCACTGGATATCTGAGACTAGACATTGGGCCAGTGGTTGCAGGTTCCACCATGCAGAAATGGTTGAATTAGCTCTGTATAGTGCCTCTGGGAACATTGGGCATTGAGGAGAATGAGGAGCCTAGAAAACCAGCGAAGGGTACCCAGATTGTAAAATAGTAAAATTGCCTTTGAGTGGCTTCTCTTTTGGAGGAATATGGTGATCTCTAAGGAGCTGGAGTTTGGGGGCGTGTGGAAATCTTCTGTAACGAAGATGAACAATGTCAGAGGGGTGAGGAGGTCCAGTGTTCTGTAGCAGCACTGGAAGATGGACACCAGGGTTCTTCCTCACTTTGGAGAAAAAGTTTGCAGACCTCCTTTGTCAGTACAAATCTGCATAGCTCTTGGATGGTTGAGGAGAGACAAGGGAGCCCTAAGAATGTAATACTGGATTTCTAGCAATATATTATGTGGAACTTTGAGCCAATTCTAAAATCATTTTGAGAAATAAAGAAACAAGACTTGCATCCTGAGCATCATCTCTTTGATTTTCTTAGACTTTCCATAATGGTCACAAAATGTCTCCAGATATCACATCCATGTTCAAGGTAGGAAGAAGGGGGAAAGGACTATACCAGCTTTTTCTGTTTATCAAGCAAGAAAGTCTTAAAAGATATTGTTTTAGCTGAGTTTCTCCAGAAAATAGAGATATTTTGGCAAGGCTTAACTGCTAGTGCTTTATTGGGAGTACTATCCCAAAGTAATGAGAGTGAGGTAAAGGGGGAATGAAGAAGGAAGCAAATGAAACTTGATATGTTTCCATGCCAGCCACTGCTTCCCTGTACAAGGCACTAAGATACACAGGTGTTGCTTGAACGAGCGTACCCTCTTGGCCATGTGAGATGTCACCAGGCAGTCTGTATGGAAAAACTATACCTTATGCCCAATGGATGGAGGAATGAAAAGAGAGTTTATCTTCTGGTTTTCTCTCATTTTCTGTGTCTCATTGGTCTAAGTTCTCCTCTTGGAAAGTTAACTCCCTTACTGTGATCATCAATGTTGTGTGTCGGCTTGGCTGGGCCATGATTCCTCATGGTTTGGCAGTTATGATGTAGTTTGGCAGTCGTATGATCATGTGATCACTTTCATGACAAGATTTGATATAATATGATCACTTCCATGATGGGATCTGCTGTGAGTAGCCAATAAATTGAAAGGGAGTTTGCTTGGGGGATATGGCCTGCATCAAATGTAAGTGGACTCTGGTAAGGTTTGCAGGCTTTTGCTCACTCTGGATCCTACAGTTGGCTTTTGTTTGTCTGACCTCTGGTCCTTGGGACTTGAGCTAGCCACTTACGTGCCGTCTTGCCTGCTGATCTTGGAATTTGTCAGTCTTCAAAGCCTCTGAGCAGGAACACTGCTGTCTGACCTGCCAATCTTGGGTTCGCCAGCCCCTATGGCTACGTCAATCAGGAGAAGCCTCCAGCCTGACCCAAGGATTTGGTACATTCCAGCCTCTACAAACACGTGAGCCATTTCCTTGATATAAATCTCTCTATGTATAGATATTTATACACTTTACTGGTTTTGCTTCTCTAGAGAACCCAGCCTAAGATACTTACCTTTCTGGGTTGTGTTACCTGGCTCCTTCAACAGCTACTAGGGAAGCCAATTTCTATATCCTAAAATGTGGTACTTCCTCTGAATTTGAGAGTGGTAGGAGGAACCAGTGCCAACTCTGAATGTTGGTTTCAGGTAGTAGAACTTCACAAGGCCAGCATGGAGTTAGTTACCACAGCAATAGTTGAGATGGAGCAGGTGGCTGAGGGTCTCAGAAACAGGTGATGTTGAGAGAATATAAAGAAACACACACACAATGTATCTAATACAAGATATTAGCAGACTTCTGATTACAACTTACTATCCAGATCTGTGTCTCATGGCCACCCTTAGCTGAACAGGAGGTGAGAATGTGAGTAGATTTCCTGGACCTAAACATATGGCTGACCATTCAAAAATCTGGATTAAATTAAACAGGATGAAGAGGGAATAGATATTGGGTAAGTAAGTAGCTTCCAGACTAAGACAGACTTGCAAGAAAGGCCTGGCAAAGTACTTCCAAAAATTAACCAATGAAAACTGTTGTATCACAATAGAACATTGTCTTATATAGTGCTGGAAGATGAGACCCCTAGGTTGGAAGGCACTACAACA
Source organism: Trichechus manatus latirostris (assembly GCF_000243295.1). Lineage (NCBI taxonomy): Eukaryota > Metazoa > Chordata > Mammalia > Sirenia > Trichechidae > Trichechus > Trichechus manatus. Next base: position 2,096,795 of record NW_004444135.1, on the reverse strand, counting down.
GCACAACAGTGGAATCAAATATACCAATGATCATGAAGATGGCATGAGATCAGGCAATGTTTTGTTTTGTTGTACATGGGTTCACCATGAACTGGAGCTGACTTGATGGCAACTAACGAAAATGACAACAGTAGATGTACCAGACAGGGATTTTTGTTATATACAATAATAACTAATTTTGTTAAATTTAAGAAAAAAAATGTGTTGGAAGAATTTCAGTAGTTCTCAGGAATGCTCAATAGGAAGACTGAAGAGTCAGGTACAGAAAATAAGCAGGAGCTATAGAAATCCAGTTAGCCAGAACAAATCCAAAGTCATAGCATTCACAAAATAGCACAGTTATGGTGGTGTTGCTATCATCCCTGGACACTGGATATTGTCATTTTTGCTGCTACCACTGGACCCTGGATTCTTTCATCTTTATCAGTGTAATAAATTAATTACTTATTTACAGAATTTTTTCAGACTCAAATTCCTAGGCAAGAGCATCCAATTAGTTGAGTTAGGTTCTTATGCCCTCACTGGAGAGGTCAGGGAGGAAAATTGTCTGGCACTTTCAGTTTCCATTGAGGTGTACTAGACCCTGCTTCCCACCAATACTCACAAAGTTGCAAGTTCTTGACACTTAATAATGGATTCAGATTCTAGGCAGCCAAAAAAAATTGGTAAATAACCACCACGGTCCACCCTTTGGCTACCCAGCATTGACTTATATGCTAGCCCAAACTCACTCTCTTTCCCCCCCCAAAATGTAACTACTTTTCAAAGAACCAAAAACATACACTTTTCTCAAAGTGAGGCAACCCAAAGTTTCATCAGTTACAGCATTTATCTACATGTGCAGGGTCTTTGGCTGGTGTCCATTCCTTATCCAATTCCAAAATAATCTTGTCTCAATAGTTTGTGCTTTATGGACTATATCATACATTTAACTACCATCCACATCCCTTATGTATGAGATACCTCTTTCGAGTTCCTTCATATCTTCTCAGTTTCACCCGTGTCTCAGGTGTCCATGACCATTTGCTTTGCCCTAGCCACCACTTTAGGATCAACTGTGTATGGGCTCAGACTGATTTCACACAAGTGTAGCCTAACAGGACTATGTGGCCTATAGTATAGATATACTTGGTTACTGGGCAGTGGTGAATGGATTGGCTCATTGTTCAGATGCCTGGAAAGAATAATAGAAGGTAGGGGGCAAGTAGGGAAAGAGGATGTAGATGGACCCATGAGAGGGGTCTTAAAGCATATGGATCTTTTTTTTTCTTTTTTCAGTTTTTGTTTTTGAATTTTTGAAAATATACACAGTCATATACACCATTTTAACAATTTCTACATGTACAACTCATTGACATTGATTACATTCTTCAAGTTGTGCAAACATTCTGGCCCTCCTTCTCCAAATTGTTCCACCAATATTGACTTAAACTCACTGTCCCCTAAGCTTCTCATCTAACCTTTCCAGTTGCCATTGTCAGTTTGATCTCACACAGATAATTCTTTAAAAGAGCACGATGCTGAAGGCAGACACAGTTATTAAGATAAACCATTTTTTGGTTCAAGGAAGACTTCAGGGGTTAGTTTTGATTTAAGGTTTAAAGATTACCTCAGGGCAACAGTTTCAGGGGTTCATCCAGCATCACTGGCTCCAGAAAGTCTGGATTCCATGAAAATTTGAAATTCTGTTCTGCATTTCCCCCCTTTTGATCAGAATTCTTCTATAGAATCTTTGATCAAAATGTTCAGTAATGGTAGCCGGGCACTATCCAGTTCTTCTGGTCTCAAGGCAAAGGAGGCAGATGTTTATGGAGGTAACTAGACACACAGTTTGTTTCCTCCTCCAATTCCAGTTGGCAAATGTTCTTGACTTGAAAAGGCAGGTGCTTGAAGGCTGAGTAACACATCTTGAATTGGCTTCCCCTCCTTCTCTGCTTTGCTCCTCTTTTCCCTTGCTCCTGCTCTCTAGTTCTCACTTCCCAATGAAGTGCTTGTAGTTAAGCCTTTGTTTCAGGCTTTGCTTTCTAGAGATATCTGGCAAAGGCAATTGGAAGCTTCTGAAAGCAGACCCTAGGATGAGATTTTGGAGCTGGGCCATTCACTAGTCAGACATCAATAAAGACCCCATTCCTGGTGGCAAACAAGGTGGTGATGATCCCTGGCACACAATCACCAAAGCTCTCACCTGTGATTAACTGGGATGAGGTGCACCTGGAAGGTGGCTGTGGCACTTGAATAGTTCGAAATGGGCTGTCTTTTGTTATATGGCGCTGGGAACCATGGAAAAGAAAGTGATAGGTTTCGAGTAACCAGAACCAGTTTCCATTGACTCATTGCCATATGTATCAGAGTACATTAGAGTAGAACTGTGCCTCATAGGGTTTTCAGTGGCTGATTTTTCAGAAGTAAATCACTAGGACTTTCTTCTGATGTGCCTCTGGGTGAATTCAAACTGCCATCCTTTTGGTTAGTGGCCAAATGCTTAACTGTTGAGTAGCCAACTATTAATTCAAGTCATGATGTGGAAGCCAGAGACCTCTGTGGCAGCATTTAGAGATCGTCTTTCCTGTGGCCTCAGGGCAGACTGTACTGAAAATCAGGCCCAAAATCTGATTATAAGGATGGCAGAGCTGCAAAGGAGACTGAATGCGCAGCCTTGATGCCAGCTCATGGTCTTGACAGGAAAAGAGTGTAACTCTGAGATCCAGGATTGGAACATTTAAATGGATGAACCTCAAAACTCTGAATCCTCAGATTCCCTCGAACTTCCACATCAGTTGAAGCAATCTCCTTACCCTTGACAGAGGAGAGATGCCCCTTTGCTTAGAGATTCCACAAAAGCTCTCTTGTGGAAGGTGCTTCTCATGACACTCATCTTCCTCAATATATGCCCACCACTCCCCCTCAGGACCTCCAGGCTGATAATAGGGTCAGTTTCAGGACAGCTCAGTGGAGAAATACATTCCCTATTCTTTTTTATTTTATTTTTTATTATTCTTTAGATGAAGGTTTACAGAACAAACTACCTTCTCATTAAACACTTAGTACACATATTGTTTTATGACATTGGTTAACAACCCCACGACAGGTCAGTCTCTCCCTTCTTTACCTTGGGTTCCCTATTACCAGCTTTCCTGTCCCCTCCTGCCTTCTCGTCCTTGCCCCTGGGCTGTTGTGCCCCTTTAGTCTCGTTTTGTCCTATGGGCTTGTCTAATCTTTGCTAAAAGGTGAACCTCAGGAGTGACTTCATTACTGAGCTAAAAGGATGTACGGGGGCCATATTCTTGGGATTTCTCCAGTCTCTGTCAGGCCGGTAAATTCTGGTCTTTTTTTGAGTTAGAAATTTGTTCTACATTTTTTTCCAGCTCTGTCCGGGACCCTCTATTGTGATCCCTGCCAGAGCAGTCAGTGGTGGTAGCTGAGCACCCTCTAGTTGTACTGGACTCGGTCTGGTGGAGGCCATGGTAGATGTGGTCTGTTAGTCCTTTGGACTAATCTTTCCCTCGTGTCTTTAGTTTTCTTCATTTTCCCTTGCTCCTGAAGGGGTGAGAACAGTGGAGTATCTTAGATGGCCACTTACAGGCTTTGGTGACAGACACTAGTCACTGAAATAGAATGTAGAACATTTTCTTTATAAACTATGTTATGCCAATTGAGCTAAATGTTCCCTGAGACTATGGTCCCCACAGCCCTCAGCCCAGTAATTCAGTCCCTCAAGGAGTTTGAATTTGTCCATGGTGATTCCATGACCTTACCCTGGACAAGTTGTGCTGGCTTCCCCAGTATTGTGTACCATCTTACCCTTCACCAAAGTTACCACTTATCTATTGTCTATTTAGTATTACTCCCCTCCATCCCTCGTAAACAACAAAGATTGTTACTTTTTGTGTGTAAACCTTTTCACGAGTTTTTATAGTAGTGGTCTCATACAGTATTTTTCCTTTTGTGATTGACTTATTTTACTCAGCATAATGCCCTCCAGATTCATCCATGTTGTGAGATGCTTCACAGGTTCATCATTGTTCTTCACTGTTGCATAGTACTCCATTATGTGTATGTACCATAGTTTGTTTATCCATTCATCTATTGATGGTCATTTAGGTTGTTTCCATCTTTTTACTATTGTGAACAATGCTGCAGTGAACATGGGTGTGCATATGTCTATTCGTGTGGGGGCTCTTATTTCTCTAGGATATATTCCTAGGAGTGGGATTGCTGGATCATATGGTATTTCTATTTCTAGCTTTCTGAGGAAGCACGATATTGTTTTCCAGAATGGTGGTACCATTTTGCATTCCCACCAGCAGTACTTAAGAGTTCCAGTCTCCCCACAGCCTCTCCAACATGTTATTTTCTGTTTTTTTGATTCACGCCAGTAAAGGCATACGGATCTTTAGTCTCATATTAAAACCCAGAATGAGAATGCACTACAAAGGAGCCTCTTAACCTTGGAGATGCCCATAATTCTTCTCTTTTTCTCACACCCCACTTCCAATTCATCTGGAAATCTTAATGGATCTACCTTCAAATTATATCTAGAATCCAACCACCTCTCACACGTACTTTGGTCCAAGAAAATGTAATTTCTCCTGTGGATTATTGACATAGCCTCCTAAATGATTTTAGTGCCTCCAAACACCCCCCCGCCCTCCATTTTATTCTTCAGTACAATGAACACATTGATCTTTATTGCAAAATATATGTTGGGTCTTCCTAATTCTCTGCTCAAAATCCTTCAATAGCTTCCCATTTCACTCAGAGTAAAAAGTCAAAGTCTTACAAAACCCCTGAAAGGTTCTACAGCATCTTCTCTACCTCTATGGCATCACCTGCTCATACGGTATCTAATTTACACTGCTTCAGCCATCTTGGCTGTTTTGCTGCTCCTCCAACATACCAGCCATGTTTATGCACCAGGACCTCTTCTTCGTTCCTTTCTGAAGTGTGTACACAGCCAGGCTTCTGCACACATGCACACGTGTGCAAGGCTTTATCCTTCAAGCTGTGTCTCCAGCCCAGCTTTTGTCATTAGGTATTCATATGCATATTAATATCTACTATCCCTGAACAAATGCACTTGTAGATAGGCACTACCATAATATAATGTGAATCTAAACCAACACCAGTTGCCACCGAGTTGATTCTGACTCATAGTGGCCCCATGTGTGTCAGAGTAGAACTGTGCTCCATAGGCTTTTCAATGGCTGATTTCTCAGAAGTAGATCTTCAGGCTTTTCTTCCAAGGCACTTCTAGGTGGACTTGAACCTTCAACCTTTTGGTTACCAGCTGAGCATGTTAACTGTTTGCACCACCCAAAGTGAATCAAGCCCACGTTACTAATCTTAATTAACCAAAATAAATACATACCTAAATTCTCAGATTTAGCTCCCCAGTTAGAACATAGCTCCTTTTCTTTCTTACCTGACAAGGTATGCCTCACCCCAGAACCTAACATAGAACTAGCCTCAAAATAAGAGTTCAGTACATACTTGTTTGTAGATGGAATGGCATATATTTAGCTATATTTACTTATTTATTCTACCTGAATCTCTTCCCTACTTTCTTATGGTTCACTCCCTCACTTCCGTCAAGCCTTTGCTCAAATGTCACCTTTGCAGTGTAGCCTAGCCTGAACCTCCTATTGAAAATTTCAATCCCTGCCAAAACACCAGCACTCCTTATCCCTTAACCCTGCTCTATTTTTTTTCTACAGCTCTCATTGCCTTCCTTAAAATTTACTCATTGATAATGTCTAATGTAGACCTCCTCACACTAGAATGTAAGCTCCATGAGAGGAGAGACATTTTGTTTTGACATCATTGTATCCTCAGTGCCTAGAACAGTGCCTGGTATGTACTAGGTGTTCAATAAATGTTTGTTGAATGAATGAATGTACCTGAGTGGGGCTGTAAGTTCCCAGCAGTCCATTTCTTGCTAGTGCCAGCATATTGTGTGAACCTCTTGTGAACCCAGCTCGAGCAATCAGCCACATATAGGGAAATCACCAGTGGGCGTAGCCTGGGTGGAGGAAGGTGTGGCCCAAGAAGACCCTTTGAAAGAGAGACTTTTGTGCTTGTACTTTCTAGACTTCATTTGAATCCTAATGAGGTATTGCTATAAAATCAGGGGAGTAGACAGTAAATGAGGAAGCAGAGGCCCTGGGAAGTTAAGAGACGTGCCCAAGGTCCTCAGCAGCAGAATACAGGGCGCTTTCCCTAAACAGTGCATCAATGTGCTTCCTTCTGTTAAAGCAAGATAAAAATAAAAATGATTTTACATAGTTAGTGGGCCTAACATGTGGGTGTACGTTAAAAAATTCCCCCAGTACATTATGTTCTGTCTAGTTTCAAAGAGTGTTACACATGTCTGTCATCCGAGTGGTATGACACCATCAGGATGGCTGTGGCAGCTAAGAAAACACAGAAAACACGTAGCTCGGAAAAAGACTCAGGCACAACAAAGGCCAGCTTTCCTTATCAGCGTGAACCCAAGCACCCAGTGGGCGCCCCCAAATATACATTGATGATGAGGCTGTGAGTCACTGGATGACTCACTACTCACTGACCACCACAAAACAGAAACATGAGGAATAATTTACTGCCCAGGCCAAAGGGGCTTGAAAGAACTTTCCCACCCACCATATGAGTGATATATTAAATTAGGGATAAGGCGCAGTCCCTTTCTTCTTCTGGGAGTGGATTAGTTCTCCCTCTTTGTGCATCTCCCCGAGAGACCCCGGACTAGATAAACCTCTGGCTTCACTGATAATTTTTTCCCAGTGAACCGTTCTATTCCCGTACCTGCCGACTCGGTCTTATTCTGCAAGGAAATCTAGCCTGAAAGAATGCCTCAGCCCCCAAAAATGTACTTCATCACTCCTTAGTGCAAGATGGCTTCTTGGATCAGCATTTTATTCCTTCCCTCCCTTAACCGAGACACTAAACAGGCCTGTAATAAACCGTCCTTGACTGCACAAGTAAGAAATTATGCTCACGGCCAAGATATTTTGTTCTCCAAAACTGTTTCCCCCTTTACTTGTAAGAATCAAGGACCCAGGGATCACAATTTGGGGAGTAGAGAAGGTTAGTGGAAATACTCATTTTGCTAAAAAAAAAACAGGATTTTATTCCTCAACATTCTTATCCATAAGGTTTTTATTGGCTGATTTTCAGAAGTAGATCGCCAGGCCTTTCTTCCTAGTTTGTCTTAGTCTGGAAGCTCTGCTGAAACATGACCAGGATGGGTGACCCTGCTGGTACTTGAAATACCAGTGGCATAGCTTCTAGCATCAGAGCAACACGCAAGCCACCCCAGTATGACAAACTGACAGACTAACAACAACATTCCCTAGGGAGCTGCTGTTGTGCTCACATGTTCTGTGCTGTTGGGTGGGTGTTATCTCTGCTTTTTCCAGGAGGGGCCTGCAAAGGCCCAGAGGCTCTTCCTGAGGTCACATAGGCAAATCTTCACAGCAGCTGGAAATGCACTCTCTGAGGTTCCTCTCTCTGTGCTGGGCAACGAACGGCAGGCCATCTTTCCGGCCCCAGTCCACATAGCGATGCTGAAACAGGCCTGCTGGTGGTAGGAAGGTGTCTAGATCTGTATTTTCTCTCATTTGGAAGACAGCACTGGTAAAAATAGCCTCTTACATCCACAAAGTGTCCCCTGCTCTTGGAGAAATGGCTGCTGCATAAACAAACACCCTAGGGGAGTAAGCTGTTCCCTCACCCCCTCCATTCCTTCCATGCTAATAGAAAGCTCTTAACAGCACCAGGAAGGCATTTTCTTTCTGCGTTCTCTAGTGCTGCTCTGGGATTCCCTCATTAAAAATTAATATGAGGGGTAACTCATAGGGGTGCCTTGGTCCTTCCTAATGCAGAGGCCATCCTGACTTGTTTGCACACTAGGATTATTTGAATGATCCAGCAGATGAGAAATACTACCATTAAGCTAAAGGTTGACAGTTCGAACCTACCTGGTGATGATACAGAAGAAAGGCCTGACAATCTGTTTCCGTAAAGATTACAGCCAAAAAACACCCTATCGAGCAGTTGTATTCTGTAACACAAGGGGTTGCTGTGAATCACCATGAGATGGTGAGTAGTTGGTTAAAATTAAGTGCCTTGAGGACTTCAGGAAAAAAAATGTTATTCTAGAGAAATGTCCTAATCACCAATATAATTTTTATTTTACCTTGTTGTATCTGTAGACAAAATAAATTATCATATGTATACATAAATGTGATCACTGTATTAGATAGTCAATGTTCATTTTTAGGAAACAATGAAGTTAGAAAACATGATATACATTTGTGTGATCCAGACAGGGATAGGAATAAGAACAGAAAGGCAAAATGGAACTTTAAGCAGACTTTAATACAGATAGTCTACTTGGAAGTGGTTCTTTAACCAACTGGAACAAATCACTCAGGAAAGGCATGAATATGGTCAGTAGTCACTCAGGAGAATTTCTACAAACAGACAGCAAAGAGATTGAAGGAGAAAATTTTCCAGATGAGTGCCAGAGAGATTCCAAGTGAGTACAGAACGACTCATTAGGGGTTTGGATGCTGCAAAAAGGATGGTCGAACCTGGAAAATGTTTTCGTTGAATGACCAAAAGGTAAAGCTTAAAGGAGTGAGTTTGACTTCTGGTAGATTTAAGTAATAGATAGTTGATTAAAAGATAGTAAATTAAACATATGCTCACACTTCCTCCTTCTCCAAATCTCATCAAATGATAGTGAAACCATTTTTTTTTAAATGCTAAATTCATAAGGAGATGATGATTGGAAGAGAAGACAACAAAAATGAAAATTTGGAAGCTGGAAAGCAAATGGTGATGAATGGCAAATTCTTAGCTGACCTGAGAAAAGTGAATCCCAAACCAGCAATGAGGAAAGCAGAAATCCACCTGATGTACATGGAAGAATCCCCAAAATACTCAGGAACTGGTAATACTAGATACCTCTGGAAGTATGACTGACAGTGGAGATTGAATAAGGAGGATTGGTCAAGAATCAATTTAAGAACTATCCAGATCCTAATTTGCCTCTCACACTCTGATCAGCCACCTGATGTCTGATCATTCCTCACCCCGGGAAAGAATAAAGGTTATATATATTCTCTAGAGAGGATAAGCAAAGAGGACTTCAGGTTCAGCTGAGGATGGAGGTACTGGGCTAAAAACAAGGATTTAGATAATATATTCATCTCGGATTCTGAGACATCCTTCATGTTCCAAAATATTGGCCCTCAGCTTCCAAAGAGAAGATTGGAGATTTTTTCCTGGGGAATCTGATTACCCCTAAGGGAAGTACCTCAAGATATTTTGTAATTTCTCCATTTAAGCAACTCAACCAGACCATGGCAAAGTAAAGCCCACAGTAGAAAAACCCTTTCACACACTTAAAACCTCCAATTAGAGTTTTAGTGCTCCTCTCTTATATGTGAACAGACAACAAAATAACATTAGGTAACAGAGGAAAGTGTCTTATGGGAAAAATAGAGATTAAAAATAAGCAGAAAAAAGCAACTTGGAGAAACAAAGTGTGGTGGTTTTAAAACATGTCCACAAATTCTTTGACACTTCTGACATGAAAAGGAAGAGTCTAATTGCTCTTTCCTTGAATATAGGCTGGCCTTGGTGATTTTCTTACAAAGAACAGAATGTGATGGATTTTCAAGGCTAGGTTAGAAAAGGTGACTCTCTTTCTCTCTCCACTTGCCCTTGGCAATCAATCATTGTGCTGTGAGGAAGTCAACTAGTCACATGGAAAGATGAAATGAGGTGCTCTGATCACATGAGGTGAGATCCTAGTCAAAAGTCAATAGCCAGACATGATTCCACCCCCCAGCTTTCAAGCCACCAGCTAATGCCAAGTGGAGCAAAGATGAGCTGTCCTTACAGAGTAGTCCTGCCTACAGATTAATGAGCAAAATAAATGCTATTTTTGTGTTAATCCAGTACTTTTCGAAGTGGTTTGTGGTACAGCAATAGGAAACTGGAACACAGAGGCTTCAGAGAGAAGAAATTTTCAAAATTTATGGTCAAATTTTCTTCTGGCCAAGATGAACTAGCAGGGAATAAATTTATCCTTTCAGCCTGAAACAGATGAAAATCTGGACAATATATATAAAACAATGGTGCTTACTACATTGGACATCTGGCAATGAAGAACATTGGTCACTGAGAAAAGGGAGACAAATGAGGCCTTATGATTGCCTGGAGAAGGTTTCCAGGTTGTGTCTCAGGAGAGAACCCAGGAAGAGCCAGGTGGTCTCACTGAGTTAAGGAGACAAAGCTGAGAGTCTGGGAGGACCAAAGAAACTAGAGTTTGCAGGGCAGAATATTGAAGAGAACTACACAGAGAGAGAACTGTGGAGATCTGCAGAGGGTATGTCCTGTCGAGTAGTCACTGAGTACTGATAGGTACATCCATATGAAGAAATTACTCAAAGATAGGAGGAAAACACCCAAAAGGATTACAGCCAACAATCTTCAGAGTTCACAGAAGGCCCAGGAATAGTAACTGTTTCCCCCAGCCACAGTGGAAAATCTCATAATTCATAGGGCATTAGTGAGTACAAACAGGGGTTTTACTCCAGTAAACCCAAAAATCCCATTGCTGTTGAGTTGATTCTGACTCATAGCGACCTAATGGGACAGAGTAGAACTGTCCCATAGGGTCTCAAACTGCCAGCCTTTTGGTTAGCAGCCAAATTCTTAACCACTATGCCACCAGGGTTTTCTTTACTCCAGTAGTAGTGCAAAATCAGTCCTAGATTAAATGCCTTTTAGGTCTCATCTAGCAAAGATTAAAAACACAACCTAAAAGGACTAACCTGTTCCAAGTAACTTAACTGAAAGAAAAAATTGTCATCCTAGAATTCTTGACCCAGCAAAAGTATCTTTCAAAAATACATACAAAAACTGAAAGAATTCATCACCATCAGACCTACATAATAAGAAATGTTAAAGGAAGTCCTTCGAGTAGAAGGACAATGGTACCAGATGGAAATCCTGATCTAAACAAAACAATGAAGAGTACCAGAAATGGTAAATACGTAATTAAAGAAATATGAATTTTCTTATTATTTAAATCTCTTTAAACAATAATTTTAAAGTAAAAATAAAAACAATGTATTGTGGGGTTCATAATATACATAGAGTTGAAATGCATGACAACAACACAAAAGCTGGGAAGGAGGTATTGGAAGTATAGGGTTGTAAGGTTCTTATGTTATATGTAGAGTGATATAATATCTCTTGAAGGTAGACTGAAATAATTGAAATATATATATTATAAACAATAAGACAATCACTAAATCAAACAACAAAGAGTTATGGTTAATTAGACAGCAAAAGATATAAAATGGAAAAATGAAAAATAATCCAAAAGAAAGCAGAAAAAGAGGAAAGAGGGAACAAAGGCCTGATGGGACAAATAGAAAACATACACAGGCAGTCCCAGGTTACGAACAAGATCATTTCTAAGTGAGTCTTTAAGTCGAACTTGTAGGTAAGTTGGAACAGGTGCGTACAGTTCTTATTTAGCCTTATTTTAGTGCAAGAAAAATCTCGAAGACTTTTCAATGATGTAAAAGTTGCATGTACAGCAAGTGAAGGTGATTGTGATGAAGAATCTGTTGCAAGTAGGGGTTGGTTCAGTCGTTTCAAAGTGAGGGCAGATTTACATAACATTAAAGGGCAAGCATGAGTTGTCTGTAAGTTGGACGTTCATACCTGGGGACTTACTGTAGCAAGAAGAACAATTTAAACCCAACCACATTAAAAAAAAAAAATCACATTAAATGTAAATTTTACAAAAACCTCGATTAGAAGACAGATATTGTCATATCGAATGAAAATCAAGACCCCTAAGATCAGGAACAGGACAAGAATGTCTGCTTTCACCACTTCTATTCAACCTTGTAGCGAAGGTTCTAGCTAGGGAAATTAGACAAGAAAAAGAAATAAAAAGCATACAGATTGGAAAGGAGGAAATAGAACTATCTATATGCAGACAATATGATCTAGTATCTAAAAAATTCTAAAGAATCATCCCAAACCTATTAAATCTAATACATGAGTTCAATAAGTTTATAAGATACAAGATAAATATTTTAAAAAATCACTTGTATTTCTATACACTAGTAATGAACAATCAAAAAATGAAATTATGGGAAGTTCTGGCAAAATGGCGCTCTAGGCAGAAGCACCACGCCGTCCCTCCACAGCAAAGAGCCGAAAAACTAAGCCGAACAGAGAATACAACAATCCTGAAACCCTAAAACATCAAATGAAGAGATGAAGCACTCAGCCAAGCACCAAATGGAGTGAGAAAACTGACAGAGAACGGAGAGCAAGGAAAGATTCATGCAGAGGTCCCCTACCAGCTAACGCAGCGCAGATCCACCATCTTAGACTCCTATTGGCGACCAGAAAACAGGGGTACGAGAAAGCAGCCTCACGGAGCGTCTAGCGGGAGACAAAACAACCGGTAATTTGCGGTGTGCACTTTCCCACCCTCCACCCCTCTTCACCCTGGCTCTGCCTCCTCTGCTTCCTGCGGCCACAGTCTCTTGACCGGGAAGCGCCGGCTGCTTGGATTCCACACACCCAAGCGGGCGGCTTTCTGGGTGCCATTTGTTGGCTGCTGGTGTTGCTTTCTTCCGCTTCTTTTGATTTCTTCCTTGCCTCTTGCCATCTCCCCCTCCTTTCGCTCGAGTGCCTGGCTCCATGCACCATCTTTGCTTCTTCCTGAGGGGCTGCAGAGCGCCGGCAATTTGTGATATACGCTTTCCCACTCTCTACCCTTCTTCACCCATACTCAGCCTCCTCTGCTTCCCGTGGACACAGTCTCTTGTCCAGAAACACCAGCCCGCACTAGCTGGCTCTCTGAGTGCCATTTGTTGGCTGCTGGTTTTGCTTTTTTTTTTTTTCTGCTTCTTTTCATTTCTCGCTTGCCTCTCGCTGCCTCCCCCTCCTTTCGCTTGAGTGCCTGGCTCCGTGTGCCATCTTTTCTTCTTCCTGAGGGGCTGTGGAGCTCCATTTGAGTGTGGAGCTGCTTCCTGGTCTGGGCTACCACACTGGTGGGATCCTGGGGCTTTTGTTCATTTGTTCATCTTGAATTGTTTGTTTTCTTTTCCTTTTCTTGAGTTGGGAGCCCTTTCTGGCCAGGCGGAACTGCATGGCAAGGAACTCCCCTTCAGCTTCCACAGACGTGCAGAGGGATCCCTGAAGGCATCTTTTTTTGTTGGTTTTTGTTTTCTGTTTTTTTTGGGGGGCCTTTCTTGTTCTTTTTTTTAAATTTGTTTTGTTTTCTTTTCCCTCTTTTTCCCTTTTTGTCTTTCTTCATTGCTCAGTGTCTCATCCCTCTATATCTTCCTTCTCTTTCTGATCCCTGAATACCAGGTGTTGTATACCTCTACACCTTCTAGCCAGGCTGTACTGCAATACCTGAGAGCGACTTCCTCAGACCTCAGAGCTGCACCAGTGGGATCCGTGGGAACTTTGGTGTTCTTTAACCTTTCTGAGTTTTATTTATTCATTCTTTTCTTCCTCTTCCCCTTTCTGTTTTTCTCCATTTCATAGTCTCTCATCTCTCCATTCCAACGGTAAGCTCCTCTAGCATTCCTTTTTGTTTGTTTGTATGTTTTTGGCTCCTGTTCCACTGTCCTCTCTCCCATATCCATCTTAGCTCCACACATAACAATCTCCCTGCGGCATCCTGCCTACCTTCACCGTGCGCTTGACATCACACCACCAAGCAGCACAGGCACGGCCTACTGGAACCTGCCCTGCACTGATTACCGACCCGCTCTGGTGGCTGTAGTAAGTGCCACAAACAACCCTTCCCAGTAACTCCTCTTCAGCTAGACCTGCCCTGCTGTACCATATCTGAGTGACTGACCCTGCCAGTTGGAGAAGGAGGTGAAAAGTATTGAGTGCACAGACGAGCAAACAACAAAGCACATGCAGTCCGCCTGCTCAGACATAGTCAAATTTAAAAAAAAAAAGGGACGAAACAAACAAATCTACAATCAGTAAACAAGAAAAACAACTACTGAATGCCCCCAAAACAGCAAACAATATCAAAACATTTACAAAAACTGGACAGGATGGTTCCATTAGGCATCCAAAATAAAACACCAGTTGACTCTCTTGTGGAAGAAAATGCACTAGAACTACCTGATAGGGAATTCAAATCTCTAACACTTGGAATTCTTCAAGAACTGAGGCAAAAAACTGACAAACATGAGGAAAAAATAGACAAATTCATGGAAAACACAGCAAAAAATTGGAA
>NW_004444135.1:2074716-2076253 GCF_000243295.1 Trichechus manatus latirostris | reverse complement strand
AAACTGTTTGTTCTGTAAGCCTTCACTTGAAGTACAATTAAAAAAAAAATTATAGCCATCCTAGTGGTTGTGTAGTGGTATCTTACTGTGATTTTTTATTTTGGTTTGCATTTTCCTGATGATTAATGGTACTGAGCATCTTTTCATATGCTTATTTGGTCATTTGTATATCTTCTATGGAGAAATAGCTCTTCAAGTTATTTCTCCATTTTTTAATTAGGTTAGTTGTCTTTTTTAATGATTTGTAAGAATTCTTCATATATTCTGGCTACAAGTCTTTCATTAGATATATGATTTGCAAGTATTTTCTCCCATTCTGTGGATTTTCTTTTAACTTTCTTAGTGGTGTCCTTTGCAGCTCAAATGTTTTTAATTTTTATGAATCCATTTTATCTTTTGTTGTTGCTTTTGCTTGTGCTTTTGGTGTCATAGCTAAGAAACCACTGTCTAATCCAAAGTCATGAAGATTTACAAATATGTTTCCTTCTAAATGTTTTATAGTTTTAGCTCATATATTTAAGTCTTTGGTCCATTTTGAGTTAATTATTATATATGGTGTGAGGTAGGTGTGCAACTTCATTCATTTACATGTGTATATCAAGTTGTTCTAGCAATATTTGTTGAAAAGACTATTCTTTCTCCACCACTGAATGGCATTGGTATCCTTGTCAAAAATAAATTGATCACATATCTAAAGGTTTATTTCTAGACCCTCAATTCTATTCCATTTATCTATTTCTATTCTCATGCCAGTACCAACTGTTTTGATTACTGTAGGTTTGTAGTAAGTTTTGAAATTGGGAAATGTGAGTCCTTATATTTTATACTTCACTTTTAAGATTGTTTTGGCTTTTTCAGTTCCCTTGATCCCTGATGGTACAGTAGTTAAGAGCTTGGCTGTCAACCAAAAGGTCAGCAGTTTAAATCCACCAGCCGCTCCTTGGAAACCCTATGGGGCAATTCTACTCTGTCCTATAGGGTCACTATGAGAAGGAATCAACTCAACAGCAATGGGTTTGTTTTTTGTTTTTGTTTTTTTTGGTTTGTGTTTTCATGTGAATGTTAGGATCTGCTTGTCAATTTCTGAAAAAAGGCAGCTGGGATTCTGAAAGAGACTGCATTGAATCTTTAGATGAATTTGGAGGGTATTATTAACTTAATAATATTAAGTTTTCCAATCCATGAACATGGGATGTCTTTCCATTTATTAGGTCTTCTTTCATTTCTTTCAACAATATTTTATAATTTCAGAGTATAAACTTTGTACTTTGTAGTTAAATTTATCCTTAAATGTTTATTTTTGATGCTACTGTAAATGGAATTTTTTCAATAATTTCATTTTTTTAAAAATATATTTTATTGTACTTCAGGGGAAGGCTTACAGAACAAGTAGCTTCTCATGGAACAGTAGTACACATGTTGTTTTAAGGCATTGGTTAACAACCCCACAACATATTAACCCTCTAACTTCTCAACCTTTTTTTTTTTGGTGAAAATACACATAGCCAAAGATACACCGTTTCAAAAATTTCTACAT
>NW_004444135.1:2053699-2074248 GCF_000243295.1 Trichechus manatus latirostris | reverse complement strand
CAGAGCAGTCAGTGGTGGTAGCCAGGCACCATCTAGCTGTACTGGACTCAGTCTGGTGGAGGCCTTGGTAGCTGTGGTCCATCAGTCCTTCAGACTAATCTTTTCGTTGTATCCTGTTCTCTTCATTCTCCCTTGCTCCCGAAGGGATGCCACCAGTGGAGTATCTTAGATGGCCGCTCACAGGGTTTTAAGACCACAGACACCACTCACCAAGGTAGAATGTAGTACATTGTCTTTATAAGCTGTGTTATGCCAGTTGAGCTAGATGAGGATGGCTATAATTTTTAAGACAGACAAACAAGTGTTGGAGAGAAGGGAAAAATTGGAACCCGCATACATTGTTGTTGGGAATGTAAAATGGTGCAGTTGCTGTGTTAAATGATTTAACGGTTCCTCAAAATGTTAAACATAGGGTTACCATATGCTGTGTAATCGATTGCTTTTGTGTGGCTTTTCTCGCCATGGTCTTGTAACTCCCACCCAGGTAATTGGGCAGCACTTTGTAATAGGGTAATTGTGGCCCACCAAAGGGATTGGTCAGTTTTGCCATCCCGCTGGGCTTGAAATGAGCCACCCTAGAGGCGGTAAAGGAAAGTTCCCACCACCACCAAGGAAGAAGAGCCACTGCCGTCCTTTGAATTCAGGATCCCTCGCTGAGAAACTCCTGGAACCAGGAGACAGAGAGAGAAAACTGTCAACACTAAATAAAGGCAGTGAGAAGCGGCAGCAGAGACCCGGCAGCAGGAGACGGTGTAGTGAACTTCCCCGCCCACAGAGAGAGACAGCTGAGTGCCTTTGAGCAGAGGCCTAGGGCCAGGGAGAGGCATTCCTGTGAGCACAGCTGGGAAGAGGCTGTCCTGATGGAATAACTGTATTCTGAGCATTCCTCAATCTGAATGTAACCTGTTAGTTCCCTAATAAACCCCATGACTGTGAGTATAGTCTGTGAGTTGTATGGACATTGCAATGAATTATCTAACGCAGCAGAGAAGTAGAAAGTGCTGTGGGAGGGACAGTTAGTGTCAGACTTGGTAAACGTGGCAGAGAGAGGAGGCATGTCTGATGCCTACTTCATAGGAATCAGCCTTGGGCTGTTGATCTTGATTCTCCTTCCTCCTTGTAAAGTTAAAGGAAGTCAGACATTGCCCTCATGTTGTTTTTACACCATATGACCCAGCATTTCAACTCCTAGTTATTTAGCCAAGAGAAATGAAAACATATATCCACACCATAACTAGCAGCATTATTCCTAATAGCTCCAAAGTGGAAGCCACCAAATATCCATTAACTGATGAATGGATAAACAAAATGCAGTATATCCCTATGTTATGGATTGAATTATGTCCCCCAAAAATACATGTTGTAAATCCTAACCCCTATACCTATGGTTATAATCCCATTTCTTTGTTAGGTTAATGAAACAGAATTAGTGTAGGATGTGTTTTAAATCAATCTTTTTTCAGATATAAAAGAGATTAAACAAGTGAGAGAAGCAGAGATGGGGGAAGATAGATGCAACTCCACATGAAGATCACTAAAGAACAAAACCATTGCCCACAAGCTGAGAAGAGACAAGGATCTTCTCCAGAGCCAAAAGAAAAAAGGGTTCCCCTAGAGGCTGAGACCTGAATTTGGACTTCTAGCCTCCTAAACTATGAGAAAATAAAGATCTGTTTGTTAAAGCCACCTATTTGTGGTATTTTAGTTATAGCTGCACCAGATAACTAAAGCATCATATAATGGAACATCATTCAGCCATAAAAAGGAATGAAGTACTGACATATGCTGAGCAAATAATCTGAGAAGCTGGACTATATGAAGAAGAATGCGTCATCAGGATTGGAGGAAGACTCATTAACATCCTGTGATATGCAGATGACACAACCTTGCTTGCTGAAAGTGAAGAGGACTTGAAGCACTTACTGATGAAGATCAAAGACCACAGCCTTCAGTATGGATTACACCTCAACATAAAGAAAACAGAAGTCCTCACAACTGGACCAATAAGCAACATCATGATAAATGGAAAAAAGATTGAAGTTGTCAAGGAATTTCATTTTACTTGGATCCACATTTAACACCCATGGAAGCAGCAGTCAAAAAATCAAATGATGCATTGCATTGTGCTAATTTTGCTGCAAAAGTCCCCTTTAAAGTGTTAAAAAGCAAAGATGTCACTTTAAGGACTAAGGTGCACCTGACCAAGCCATGATATTTTCAATCACCTCATATGCATGTGAAAGCTGGACAATGAATAAGGAAGACTGAAAAGAATTGATGGCTTTGAATTATGGTGTTGGTGAAGAATATTGAATATACCATGGACTGCCAGAAGAACAAACAAATCTGTCTTGGAAGAAGTACAGCCAGATTGCTCATTGGAAGCCAGGGTAGTGAGACTGTGTCTCACATACTTTGGACACGTTATCAGGAGGGATCTGTCCCTGGAGAATGACATTGTGCTTGGTAGAATAGAGGATCAGTGAAAAAGAAGAAGAGCCTCAATGGGATGGATTGACACACTGGCTGCAACAATGGGCTCAAGCATAACAATGATTGTGAGGATGGTGCAGGACCAGGTAGTGTTTTGTTGTGTTGTACATAGGGTCGCTATGAGTAGGAACCAACTGAACGGCACCAAACAACAACAACACATTACTAATTAGTTATATTCTTGGATATTTTATATTTTTTGTTGCCATTGTGAATTATATTAATTTTTTCTTATTGTATTTTCTAATTCATTTTTGCTGTTATTAAAGAAAGATATTGATTTATGTTACTGTTCTTGGGTTAGGCTACATTAATCATTGCTTATTTCTTCACTCGTGTTGCTCAGAAAATCATATAAGTACAGCTGAAACTGAATATCTCAGTGGCTGTTCCATTAGTTCCACCTTATTAACTCTTGAGAGAACCAAACCAAGAAAATCCACAACACCAAAAATATATAGCACTGTGCTTGGACGTTATTTGACATTCTGGCCTCTCCTTTTCTGCCCCCTGCCCCATGCTATTTTTAAGCCCTTCTCCTCTGAGAAACCATGGAGGAAGAAGAGGTGGGCACAAGCACAAATTCCAGGAGGCTAGATTACCTTTGAATAATAAATCAATCCACCTGAGTTGTCATGAGCCTCAAATGCTTTCCATTGGGTATAAAGGGATTCAATCTACTTTCTGGGTGATTTAGTCTTATAAAGACCAGTTTCTTAACATCTCTTTTCCTGGTCTGAGGCTATACCCAAATAATATAGTTTTCCCTTGCCTAAGAATCTGTTAGCAGCTGTTTTGATGTTCTCCAGAACCTTCTTCTCCCTGCGTCCTTTACTTGTTGCTTGGGAAAGGAAAAGCAACTTCCTTCCTTGGGGAACCGTAATCTTTATTTGTATTTCTATTTTGAAGCTGAACTCAGTAAGTTCTGTCATGTCGTCACTCACTGTAACAAAGACAGAGGGACCTCGCTTGTAAGTAGCCTTGGAGAAGAGAGGAGTATAGCCAGAGGAAATTAGTTGGTTGATACTATACTAGATGCACAAAAGCCATCTCACTGTAATCATTTGTTGTTAACACCTGACTTCATTCCTTTTGTTGATCAGGTGTTTTCTTCATGCACCATAGCCTGGGGGTTCTATAATTAGGAATCCTCTCCTTGAGTGTCTTGGTGTTCCTTTGGCTCATTGGTAAGAGCATTTGGACTTATCATGATAAGCTGATGAGTTGGCTTCATCCACAGAGTGGAACAACGATTGTTGGCTGAGAAAAGTGTGAATGCTGAAGCTGAGGGCAGAGTTGGCTCATGGAACATTTTATTGGTTCTCTGAGTTTCTTGTCCCAGTACATCAACAAATTTATTTTTGTTTAAAGACTTTCCCACATGAATGTCTGCCAAGTTTAGATGACTGCTTTTTGAGATTGATCTTGGTTTTCTTGGAACAAGAGCTGACATTATATAATAAACTCAGTTGGTCTCAGTGAAAGAAAGTTGGGAGATGCTGTTTCCAAGTACGTCAGCCAGGCCTGGGCATAGAAAAAGAAAGAGAGCTAGGTGGGTGTGGGTGGGAGGTAGAAGGGTAAAACTAGTGAAAGGAGGTTTCACTTGTGTCTTTTTCCCACTTGTCTTTGTCACTGTCTTTTCCCACTTGTCTGGATCACTTGGAAGTAACGTACCAAGGCTGCAGTGTTCCATGTTGAGATTGACTCTGGCCACACTCTCAGTTGATTTAAATTAGGCCTGTTAGTTAGAAAAGGGTCTTTAGGTCCTGACCTCTAGACTGGTAGTGCCATTGCCAATATCCAAAAATATACATTTATAGAAAGAAGACTCTTTTCTTCTGAGGCATGAAAAGCACTCCACCATGATAATCCTACTTGATGGGAACTGCTTGGAGAAAAGAGCTACAAAAGTGCAGTTTAATGGACATAAGTAAGAATTTCCTTAGTGCTTTTGCAAAGTAGAAGGTAAGTACCACCGTGAGATCACACTGTGTATAGAGTTGTCATTCAATAAAGGCTTATAGAATCAGGTGAGGCATTGGTGGTTAAGTGGTAGAATTCTTGCCTTCCATGCAGGAGACCTAAGTTTGATACTAGCCAACGCACTTCATGCACAACCACCACCCAGGAATGAATTAATCCAATAGGCAAGGTAAGCATGGTGTTTACCTTGCTTACCAGATCATCTGTAGTGAACAATTTCACATTTTTTCACCACATCAAAGATTCTACTTCTAGGTATGGCTGGCATATGTCTCTCTCCCAACCCCATAGCATTTCCCTGTAGACTGAAACCTCTTTTTAAATTCACAGTCCCTGACAGCGGCAGATTACCTCATAAACAAGGTAAACACAGGCTTACTTGTGCTTACTTCCTAATCTGTAGTGAACAATTTCACATGTTTTTCATCACATTATGTGGTGAAACCTATGTGAAATTGTTCATTACAGATTAGTGAATCATCTGCATATATAATAATAACTTGTTCATTGGGTAATCTACCCTTGCTGCCACCTGTCTGTCATTGGAGGCTTGCATGTTGCTATGATGTTGAGCAGGTTTCAGAGGAGCTTCTAGACTAAGATGGACTAAGAAGAAAGGCCTGGCAGTCTACTTTGGAAAATCAGCCAATGAAAACTGTATGGATCACAACAGTGTGAGCTGCAGTAATAGGGCAGCATTTCCTTCCATTATGCATGGGATCACCATGAGTTGGGGCCAACTCTATGGCAGCTAACAACAACAACGTGCTTGGAAATGGCTCTGCTTGATGAAGGAAGGCATTGGTTAATCACCGTGGGTGAGTGGTTTGTGGTCTTAGGTTACAGGACAGTAAAATGGAAGTACAGGGGATCACAATAGCTAACTCTAGCACAGGCTTTTGGGGAGGAAATGGATATCTGTTATGCTCATATTCACGGAAAGCAGTATTGCTTAGTGTAGGGGTGGAACAATGAGTTTAGAAACTTAATGTTTGGGCTCACCAATAGGATGAGCAAATGAATTGACTGTTTTCTAGAGCCATGCTTCTCAACTGTTAGTACTTTGCTAATACTTTAAAAACTCCCAAACATTTTCTTGGAAGGAAGGAAAGGAAAGAAAGAGGGAGAGAGAAAGAGAGAGATAAGTGTATTAGGATTTTTTTTTTTTTGGCTTGCAAGTAATAGAAAGAACTTACTCTAGCCTATGGGAAAGGGAATTTATGACAAAGGATGATGTATTGTGCAGATCCCCAAGCAGGAATACACTTGGCCTCAAGAAGAAATGAACCCAAGACCTGGAAAGCTCTCAGTGTTCTCTCAGTCTTTACCTCTTCTCTCTACTCATCTACTGACACTTCTTTCCTCTCTTGGTCAGAAGACTGGCTGACTGTTTCTCTGAACCCCCTGGTAGAACACATAGCTGTACCATAGTGCCCAGATTTTTATGACACAGGACCAGCTATATGGAGAGAACAACTAAATTGCTTCTTGGTCTTATTTCCAAATTCCTGGGGGAAGGGACTAATTGTGCCCACTCAAATTCTATCACATATGTCCCAGGGTGTGGGAGTTACATTGTAGAAACATGCCTTTTGGTAGTTTGCCTCCTAGACATGAGCATGGCAGAGATACTGTTCCTAGGGAGGCAGGGGTTAGGCAGACAGCCCAGCAGTTGTGCACTGGACAGATTCTAGTCTCTATAATAAGGCCATCCATGCTTGCTTACCTTGATAAGCTCTCTAGAGTAAAAGATGCAGGCGTTCACTTACAACTTGTTGAAATTTTGCATAACCTACATTTCAATGGGAATAACCTTGGGTATTCCTACTGAAATGTAAATGCAAATTTCAACTGTCATGTGTGTTATGATGAATACAAAATTGAGAACTTTTGTGCTAGGATAGCAACCACCCCAGGATAGTGCTTAGAACAAAACATTACAGCCTTAAATGCTGCACAGTGGCAAACTGTGAAGTCAATTGTTTGATGTCAGGCTTTTAGTTTCCTTTTTCATCTCCTTTTCTCCCCACCTCTGATGATGCTCCATTTACAATCGACTCAAGCTAGTTCTCTGCCCACTCTCTCTAAAGGATCTGGTGAGAAAATTTGTGAATAAAATATGTACTACTATTAAAGAGGGAAACCATTGAGCTTCGCAAGTAATGAAATTCTAACTGGGATTTTGTTAATAAGTTAGCCAGAAGAGAAATTATTTCTGTAGGAAAAGACAGGCTGACTCTTTCTCTGAACCCTGTTCCAGAGAACACACAGCTGTGTTATGGTGCTCAGGTTTCTCTGCTGCAGATCCAGCTATATGCTTCTTGGTCTTACTTCCAAGTTCTTTCCAGAGTCGTCAGATATATCCCAGGAAGGCAGCCTAGCCTTGAGGTCAACTCTGAATCTTGTAGGCTTAACTCTTTAGTTTTAAAAAGTTTGTTTTGTTACAGAATCATTTACAGAATTTCATAGATTGCAATATTTGGCATTTTAGAAAGCCAATACCTTTTTTTTGTTTATTTATTTTATTGTGGTAAAATATGTATAACATAAATTTTGCCATTTTAACCATTTTTTAAGTGTATGATTCAGCAGCACTGACTATATTCACAATGTTGTGCATCCATCGCCACTATTTATTTTCAAAACTTTTTCATCACCCCAAACAGAGACTCTGCACCTGTTAAGCAATAACTCCCCATTCCCCATCCTCAGAGCCTGGTAACCACTAATCTACTTTCTGTCTCTATGCATTTGCCTATTCTAGAAATATGTAAGTGGGATCATACAATATTTGTCCTCTTGCACCACTAGCTTTTAAAAATGGCCCTAGAAAAAGGTTTTGGCATTCCTGCACAAAGATATCCAGTACTGAACAAACAATGCCTTTTGAAGTTCTAAGCATAATGTTTTCTTAGGCGCATATACATGTTTATTCCATTACAGTTTATATCATTCCCTTTCCTTTTCAAAGGGATGTGATCTCTTAAGCAATTTCTAAATATCTGAAAAATTGGATGAGATATACTGACTTCTTTCCTATATGATTTCTTCTTAGTTAACCAATAATCTATTTAAAGAGATTCAGCAATTTAATAAATGGAACCTCATCACCAAAAGAGTGAACCCAGCACTGCAGGGTTACTCAAGTTGTTTGAAGTAAGATTGGGGTCTAAATATCTGAATCTCATCGGGCCCATCACACCTTCTCACTGTGAGTTTCCAGGATTAATATGTAAACAAGGAATAGTAGCAAATTAAAAACCAGATGCTATTTTACCAGTGGCCAGTGCCCAACAGCCCTCGGTGAATGGCTATGGTGAATTGGTTAGAGTACTTCTCTTGGGCTGCTGTCTAAATCCTGGTATCTTACTAACTTCTGTCAATGCTAGCCAGATGTCTGGGGTGATATAAGACAAAAGAGTAAGTCAGATGGAAACCAAGAGGCCAGCTGTTAGAGGCTTAAGTGTGTAGTAAAGATGGGCATCTTAATATCAAAACTTGGAATTAGACTGACCCACCCAGCCTCAGACAGTATTGAACCTCTGCAGGCTGGCCCCTGTGGGGGCTACCCTGTAAAACTTAAGATATGAAGGAGCAGACTAGAGCATGTTCTCCTTCCACATGGCTGGCTCACAAGAGGATGAGGACGATAAGAAGATGCTCAGTTGTGCATGTCCAAATCCTCTCCCAGACTCACTAAATCAGGTAATTCAGTCTATCTCCATAGTGAAGAGTAAGGGGTGGGTCAAGAGGCCAGGAGTGCTTAGGGAAAAAGTTGTTTTTCAGAGAAACCAGAGGAATAGGGATGATGTGTTCCTTCCCCCTAACACATTCTCTTGGCAAAGACACCAGCATTTTCATGACTGACACCATCAGCAGTAGGAGCATTGTGGCTTTTTTAGGCACTATAGCATAAGATTGAGAAGATAACTGTTTAGAGGATACTTCTTTTCCTCATTGTTGAAAACTTTTCTGGCCTGAATGCCAGGAGTTGTCCTGATTACATTAGCCCATGAAAGCGATGCATGGGTGGGTTTGGGAGAAAGAAAAGAAAGTTATGAGAAACAAGGTAAATTTACCTACATGCAGTCACATGTCACCAAAGCATAGTCAGTGGTGAGGCATTTTTTGAACACCTACGGTTTATAAAGAGCTTATAACCTAATGGGGAAGGTAAAAAACCAACTAATTCAAGAGAAATAGACATTTGCAAATATAAAACTTTATTGCAGTGAGAGTTAAGAAAGTAACTTTGCTAGCGGGCAGGGTTCACCAGAGAAAGTTTGCAGAGAAAGTGAGTCTTGATCTATGATGATGAGGAGATGGGTAATGTGGGAACAGTGGCTCTGAGCTTCCAAGCATATAGTTAAAACTCTTAGAAACATGCCAGAGAGACTTTCTGATGTCATCCAAGGTTGAATGTAAAATATTATGATGCTGCTGCTGATGTTGATGGAAGGAAGATAAATGTTGTGACAGACGCCCACAATGTTTTTGGCAAGAAAAAGGATTCCATTTAGTATGAGGCATTTCAAGGTAAAGACCTTTAGCATCATGCAGATGTGGCATGTTTTTGGCTCTTTGCTAAACTATGGGGCTTGAGATCTGTAGAAATGTGGAAGGCATCAGGTCGAAAGGCAATACGCTATCTCTCTGCCAAGGTAACTGACAAAGTGAAAATTGCAACAATTCCCCACTTACATGTTAAAACAGAAATAACATCCAAAATACCAGGAAGTACTTTCTCCAAAGAAAGAAAAAGTGAGAAAAAGCATCTAAATGTATGTTAATGGACTAGGCGATGTTTTGTTCTGTTAAACATAAGGTCATCATGAGTCAGAGCTGACTCCATGGCAGCTAACAGCAACAGCATCAACAACCACTGTCTATATTGTTACTTCTCAGTTTTCCTTCAGCCTGAAATCAAATGCATAGTTTCTTTGATGTGATAAGAGAAATCCTTCTGTCCTTACTCACTGGCCCCAAAGTGATGGTGAGGGTCAAGACATCCCAGGCAAGTTCCCTTACAGATCGTCTAATTCCCACTGTTAATCATCCCAGTTGAGGCCCTAGTACACTTGTCTGGTCGCTTACTGTTGGCTCCTTTTTCTTTCAATTTATCCAGCTCAAGGCTCCTGATTAATATTCCTACAATATTTATTCTTTGTATCAATTGCCAATCTAAAATTTCTTGATGATTCCCAATTCTCTATAGGATAAAATCAAATCCATTAACCCAGTATTCAAAGTGATTTGTAAGATATAACATTTTAACATTAATCTCTCAGTTCATCACACAATTCACTAAGCCAAACTGACTTACTCAATGTTTCCCCAAATACATCTTTGAACTTTCCAACTACTATGTCTTTTCTCAGTCTATTTTCCCACATCCCTCTTATTGCTCTTCCTAAATTCTTTCTGTAAATCCAAACTCAGCTAAAACCCACATTTTCCTTGAAAATTTCTCTAGTCACTGCAGTCAGATTTTTGTTGTCTTTACCTTTCATGTGTCATTTACCGTATTTCAGGTGATTGATGGTTTTATGTTCATGTTTATATATCTTATCTCTCCAGTGACATTTTAAGATTTTTGAGGGCAGAAACCTTTGTGTCCTTCCTATGCCTAGCATCCTATTCTTTCATAAAATAGATTCCAATAAATAAGAGAACACTCTGACAAGAGGGGAGAAGGGAAGGAATACACGTCAGAAATGTGCTGTACGGTGAACACAGTAGTTAACTGAGGCAGTAAAGCACTTTTGAACTAAATTATAATGAAAATATAACATCAAATCTTGATGGATGAAACTAAAGCCCCCTGAAGGGAAATTTATAGCCTTAAATTGAAAAATCAGAAAATAAGAAAGTCTTAAGAAATCAGGGAGCTAAGCATTTACTTCTAGAAGTTAATAAAAGAATGGTAAATTTAAACCAAAAAAGTTAGAAAAATAATATAATAGGGAAAAAATTAGTAGAAGAGAAAACAAACATAAAACAAAAAGCTTCTATACAGTCATGATTTGTTGATTTATAAATATGATAAAATTGATTAAAGCCACAGCAAGATTGATCAGAAAAAAAAGAGAAAAGGCAAAATAGCCAATATTAGGAATGAAAAAGTTAACACCATTGCAGATTATACAGTCAGTAAAAAGTAACTTTCTCAAGGTCATACAGCTTCTAAATGGATTGCTGCCTAGAGATCAGCTGATTAGCACATAAGTTTTAACAGGTGGATATGTTCATGTAAGCAATGTACATTAGTCAGAGCTGTTTTAGTTTGAACTCAGAGAAACCCAACTCCATCTTTTAGCTTAGGCAAAACGGGTAATTTAGAGGATGGTTATTGGGATATTTCATATAACTATGAGAAAGACAAAGATGCAATGAGGTCCAGGGTCCTCTGGAACCAAAACTTCAAAGCCACTAGGCCTCTCTTGCGTGTCTCATTTTTGCTTGTTGCTACATTGTCATCTTAATTCTTGCCTACTGAAAATTAACTTTCTTTACATAACAGGAACCATGGCTGCCAACAGCTTCTGAGTCTGACATCCCATGTTTCAGATCCCCAGAGAGAGGCTGTGTCTCTTCCCTTAACTCTAAAAATGTTCGGTAAGGACTGCTTGGTCCAGATCGAGACAGCCATCTGCTGGTGCCTATGTCCAGAGGAGCAGAATCTTATAAATAGCTATGATCTGTGTATGTGGCCATTTGCAGAGAAGAAGGACGCCATCATGAGTTTTGGACGACAAAGACTGGGGTCTACTATGCATAATATGGAAAATAGCAGAGGCATAAGTTTGCCTAGTATAAAGCCTGCATCTGTGGGAAGAGTGACATTACTTATCTGTGTCCCAGGACTTTAATTTTAATGATCACATTTCCTGGTAGATGAGTGTGAAAGACAGGTTGTAGCTTTATTGCTTTGATGATTCATGTTCTGATGCAGGGTATCTAATAAGCAAAGTAAAAACATAGGGTTCAAGGAGTCAACAATCATTCCTGAAAATTGATTTTTTTCTTTATTGTACTTCAGGTGAAGGCTTACAGAACAAATAGTTTCTCATGAAACAGTAGTACACATATTGTTTTATGACATTGGTTAACAACCCCACAACATGTCAACCCTCTCCCTTCTCAACTTTTTTTTTTTTTGGTGAAAATACACATATCCAAAGATACACCATTTCAAAAATTTCTACATGCACAGTTCAGTGACATTGACTACGCTCTTCCAATTGTGCTGCTATTCTCACTTTAGATGAAGGCTTACAGAACAAAATAGTTTCTCATTTAACAGTTAGTACACATGTTGCCCTATGGCAATGGTTAACAACCTCACAACACATCAACAATATCCTTACTCAACCTTGGGTTCCCTATCACTAGCTTTTCTGTCCCCTTCTGCCTTCTGGCCCTTGTCCCTGGACTGCTGTGCCTCATTAGTCCCATTTGGTTTTATGGGGCTGTCCACTCCCCGGCTGAACGGTGAACCTCGGAAATGACTTCACCACTGAGCTAAAAGGCTGTCTGGGGGCCATATTCTCGGGGTTTCTCCAGTCTTCTTTAGGCCAGTAAATCTGGTCTTTTTTTTGTGAGTTAGAATTTTGTTCTACATCCTTTTCCAGCTCTGTCCAGAACCCTCTGTTGTGATCCTGGTCAGAGCAGTCAGTGTGGTAGCTGGGCACCATCTAGCTGTACTGGACTCAGTCTGGTGGAGGCCGTGGTAGCTGTGGTCCATTAGTCCTTTGGACTAATCTTTTCCTTGTATCCTGTTCTCTTCATTGTCCCTTGCTCCTGAAGGTATGAGACCAGTGGAGTATCTTAGATGGCTGCTCACAGGCTTTTAAGATCCCAGTTGCTGCTCACCAAGGTAGAATGTAGAACATTGTCTTTATAAACTGTGTTATGCCAAATGAACTAGATGTTCCCTGAGACCATGGTCCTCACAGCCCTCCGCCCAGCATTTCAGTCCCTCAGGGAGTTTGGATGTGCCTATGGAGCTTCCATGATGAAAATGGATTTTTGAAAACAAATGTGCCCGAAACTATAGACATTCTCCCTTTCTAGTTATTTATACTATAAAGCATCTCTGAAAATTAAGGCAGATGAGAGAATAATCTAGATTCTCAGAGAATTTGTCTCGTGATTTTGCAAAAAATATTTAGGAAACTTAGAAAAACTAACCTTTAGATTGAAGGCTGCTTTTGTATGGTTAGACTATGTTCCCTGAAATTTTAAGTTCCAAGGGGGAAAAGAATGTAGTTTGGGTTGTGGGTCAAGTTCAGTGGTGTCTGGTGAATGGAGTGAGAATGATGTCACAGTGAAGCATACTCAATTCAGGAAAAAAGTGCCTCTTTTCCCAGAATATTTGCTAGGGAAAGGTCAAAGGTAAAGAGGAAACTACCCACACAAAGTTCTGCTGGCTAACACTTGACATTCTATTGTCATGTCTAAAAGATGATTTATAGTACTAACATTTATTATAAGACATTTATTTGTAGTCAGCTTTTGATGAGTCAAGGCAAATAGAAATATAATTTAAAAGTTATTCCTTTCGGGGATATTTTTGGTTTAAAGTTTAAAGATTATCTCAGGGCAATAGTTTCGGAGGTTCATCCAGCCTCCATGGCTCCAAAAAGTCTGGAATCCATGATAATTTGAAATTTCTCCCTTTTGATTAGGATTCTTCTATAGAATCTTTTATCAAAATGTTCAGTAATGGTGGCCGGGCACCATCCAGTTCTTCTAGTCTCATGGCAAAAGAAGCAATTGTTCACAGAGGCAATTAGCCGCACATTCCATTCCCTCCTCTGAAGTCTTCTGAAAACCAAATAATAGTTTAGCTTAACTAGTAAAACAGGTCTAACTTGAACAGTATGCTCTTTTGAGAACTGTCTATATGGAATTAAAGTGACAACAGCAACTCAAAAGATTAGATAGGAACCTTAGGGGGCAGTGAGTTTATGTTAATAAGGGAGGAGCAACTCTGAGGAGGAGGGTGAGAATGGTTGCACAACTTGAAGAATGTAATCAATGTCACTGAATTGTACATGTAGAAACTGTTGAATTGGTGCATATTTGCTGTGTGTATTCTCAACAACAACAACAACAAAATAAATTTTAAAAAGTTATTCCTACTTGGCCTTGGAAACTGGTCTGTAATTTTTTTTTTAAACAATAGATTCGCTTTATAAATTACTTTTTTAGGGGGTATTATAATGAAATTATTTTGTGTCTCTGGCAACTAAACTTAAGATTTAATGAACTTGGACTGAACAAGAATTGATGTATTTGGGCAGCTGGGTTATGTGTCTGGAAAATAACTTGACTGTGAACTTTGCTGCTTTTCATTTGATTAATCTACTATAGATCTATCTTGGTTGTCCCTGGAAGTATCTTCCTGCCTCCTGCATCAGGGTAGAGTGAGGTGTCAGTCTGTGTCTTAGAAGCAGGATCTCTGAGTAAGGAGAACCTGTAAATATGTTACCTTACATGGACCCCTGGTGGTGCAGTAGTTAAGAGTTTGGCTGCTAACCAACACGTTGGCAGTTCAGATCCACCAGCTGCTCCTTGGAAACCATATGGGACAGTTCTACTCTGTCCTATAGGGTCGCTATGCGTCAGTATCAGCTCGATGGCAATGGTTTTTTGTTTTTTTTTTTTGTTTTTTGTTTTACATGGCAAAAGGGATTTTGCAGATGTGACTAAGTTAAAAACTTTGAGATGGGAAGATTATTTTGGATTATCCAGGTGGGTGAAATCTAGTCACATGGATTCCTAAAATTGGAGAAACTTTCCCATCTGAGTTCAGAGTGAGAGGGAATATGACTACAGAAGAATGGTCAGAGAAATGCAATGTCCCTGGCTTTGAAGATGGAGGCAGGGGGTCATGAGTTAAGGAAAGTGAGCGGACTCTAGAAGCTGGAAAAGGCAAGGAAACAGGTTCTCCCCTAGGGCCTCCAGAAGGAACCCCTTCCCACAAGTTGGTTTTAGTCCAAAGAGACCCTTTTTGGATTTCTGACCTCCAGAACTATAAGATAATAAATTTGTGTTGTTTTAAGCCACTAAGTTTGTGATAATTTGTTGTACAATATTTGTTACACAATAGCAATAGGAAACTAAAACACATGCTTTCTAAATAATGTTTTAATATCAGGTGGAGCTAGTCCACCCTTGCCCCATAACTTCTTCCTCAAAATTGTCTTGGCTATTCTTGTTTATTTCTCCAAGTAAATTTTAAAATCAGTTTTTCTAGTCTCCTGTCCCTGTCCCCTGCCCAAAATAAACCTTGTTGGTGTTTTAAATTGGAATTGCATTGACCTTATATATTAACTTGAGGAAATGCTTCCCTTATGATTTTGCATCTTCTAGGAAAAGAACATGGTGTGTCTTTTCTTTTGTTCAGGTTTTCTTTTTTTGCTTTCTTCCTTAATAATGTTTTCAACATATTATTATGTAGGTCTTACTATTTTTCTTATAAAGATTATTTCAAGATATTTTCTCTTTTTATTTGTTATTGTAATTGTGGTCTTCAAATATATCTTCTAGTGATTTGAAAGCTTATGATTTTTATATTAATTTTGTATGCACATTGTCTTAGTCATCTAATGCTGCTGTAACAGAAATATCACAAGTGGATGGCTTTAACAAAGAGAAATTTATTCTCTCACAGTATAGTAGGCTACAAGTCCAAATTCAGGGCATCAGCTCCAGGGGAAGGCCTTCTCTGTCAGCTCTGGAGGAAGGTTCTTGTCATCAATCTTCCCCTGGACTAGGAGCTTCTCTGTGCAGGAACCCTGGATCCAAAGGATGCACTTGGCTCCCAGCGCTGCTTTCTTGGTGGTATGGGGTTTCAATGTCCCTCTGTTTGCTTCTGTCTTTTATATCTCAAAAGAGATTGGCTTAAGACAGTATTTAATCTTGTAGATCTCATCAATATAACTTCCACTAATCCATTTTATTACATCATAGTGATAGAATTTATAACACATAGGGAAATCACATCAGATGATAAAATGGTAGACAATCATACAATACTGGGAATCATGACCTAGCCAAGTTGACAGATATTTTTGGGGGACACAATTCAATCCATAACACACCTACCTTATGAATTATTGTTTGAAATTGTTTTTTGGTTGAGTCTTTTTTTTCTTCAGGTAAGTAATCATAACTCCTGCAAAGAAGATAATTTTGCCTCTTATTTTCTAATTTTTATATTTCTAATATAATATTTTTTTGACTGGTACTTCCAGAACTATGTTTTTTTGTTTTTTTTTAAAAACAAAAAAAGGGTGGTAAAATACATCTCTTTTTCTTGTTCCTAAATTTAATGACTTTTTTTGCATGTGTTTCCCAAATATAATACTAGCTTTTAGATGGGTATAGATATATTTTATCATGTTAAAGAAATTGACTTTTTTTTTGCAGGAAACTACCAGTTGTGCATCAGAATATTTTCTCCTGGAAACAGAGATAAGCTGTGTATTCCAGCCTCATTTGCAGTTAGGTCTGGCCATGTTGCTAAATTCTCTCTAAGGGATTGTAAGTGAAAGTGATGTGTGTGACTTTCACACAGCCTACAATAATCTTCCTCAACAATTTCTCCAAACTCTTCTCCTTCTGTTGACTGGATGCAGACAATGATGAGGTCCTAGGGGATTGCAGAGCCACAGGATGGAAGGAGTCTGGGTCTTCTAGGTGTGGTGTGGAGAAGAGCTGCTGCTGTTACATGAGTAAGAAATAACCTTTCATTGTAATACAGCTATTAACATTTGGGTACCCTTGTTATCACAGTTTAGTCTACCTTATTAATCCTTCTATTTCCATTTGGTTGAGAGGTTTTGTTTCAACCAACAACAGGTGTTAAATTATGTGAAATTACTTTCAGCATATATGAAGATGATCAAATTATTTTTGCTTCATTCTTGAAGCAGATATAAAATATAGAATTTGTCACTGACAATTCTTGCAACACTTGAAAATTGTGTCATTTCTTTCTTGCTTCATTGTCATTTGAAATATCTTTTTCCCCTATAGGCAAGATGGTTTTCTTGAGCTGCTTTCAAGATTTTTGGTCATTAGCATTCAGAAAGTTAATTATGATGTGTTTTGACATGAATCTCTTTGGGTTTATCCAATTTGTAGTTTGCTCAGCTTCTTGAATCTGTAGGTTTATGACTCTTATCAAATTTGGAAAATTTTTCATCATTATTTCTTTGAATATCCTTTGAACACACTCTCTTTCTCCTTTCCTGGGACTTCAATGATATGAGTGTTGGATCTTTTGTTATATTCCCACAGGTCCCTGAGGCAAATTGTTCGTTTTTTTTAAGTCTCTTTTCTCTCGATGAAGTACATTCTATTGATCTGTCCTCAAGTTCACTGATTTTATCTTTTGTCATCTTTACTATTAAGCTCATTCAGCAAGTTTTTTTTATTTCTGTTGTATTTTTTCAGTTCTTTGCTTTCCATTTGATTCCTTTTTATAACTCAAATTTCTTTGCTGGGATATTCTATTTTCTCATTTGTTTCAAGATAATTTGTAATTGTTTATTGAAAGATTTTTATGATGGCTATTTAAAATCCTTGTCAGATAACTCACCCATCTGATTCTTCTCAATGTTGGCATCAGTTGTCCTTTCTCATTCAATGTGTGATTCTCTGTATAATTCTCCATTCTCAGTATAATGGGTGACTTTTTATTGTATCCTAGACGTTTTGGCTATTATGTTAGGAAACTCTGGGTCCATATTTAAATCTCTTTTTTAGCATCAGTCACTCTTTTTCAGTTTAGCGTGCAGGTCTTAGCCTATTTTGTGGGCCGTAGTTCCAATGAAAATTTAATTTTCAGAGCCTTGTGGTGTTATTTAGGTCAGCTTGATTGATCTGGTGCCGCTGGGCTCCCAGTGGTCTCTGTTGGTGCTGGCTTAAGGGGTGAAAGGTTCTTTCACACGATGAGTTGCTTGGGGCTTCTCAGTAGGAGAAGAGAGTCTTTGGCTTACAGAGATAAACAGTGCTGTCTGGCAGTGTAGTATCTATAGGTGGGAGAAGAGATTCTCTAGCTCATGGGGTTGAAGAAGCTTCCCAGGCCAGGCACTTGTTGTGGTGGAATCCCTGTTGCTGGTGCTGCCCACCCACCCAATATTTCTTTAGCGTGGAAGGCAGTCTCAGGTCCAGTATGGAAAGAGAGAGTTTCCCTTGGCTATTTATTGTCAGTGAGGCTCTCATTTGCTCCACCTTGCCCATGCTGCTGGGCTTGCCTGATGTTGTTGGCTGGACTCCTGTTCAGCCTAAGGGAGGAATGAGCCTACCTAGACTGCCTTCTGTTACTAGTTTGGGGGCCAGGAAATGCTAAATCTGGGTCACCTTATCCTATTGGGTACGGTGGGGAGCTGTTGTAAGATGTCCTGTTAGTTTGTTGTTTTTCCAGACCTGGGTCCCTAACGAGCCTGTCTTCCTCTTTCCGCTCTTTCAGAATGCTTCCAGAAACATGGTAAAATTGCATTTTCTAGTCTATTTTTTGTTGTGTAAGGCCATGTGACCAGTTCTAGCCAATGAGTTGTGAGTGGACTTGCCAATGGGAACTTTCCAGAGTTCTGTTTCCCTCTGGGGAAGTTCAAGATAAAGACTTAGCCACCAGCCTGGCTCTCAGTAACAGCAGTCAGCAGACTACCCCCTTCAGTCCAAGTTGGCAGTGTTTCTGCTAAGATGGTTGATTGAATCTGTAAGTCACACACCTAATCTCTTTAGCAAACTGTTGTCCAGCCTTGGTGTTCTCTCCAGAGCATGCTTTCTCATTTTTCACGCTATGAGTAGGCTGAGAATTTTCCAGATCTTCAAGTTCTTGTTCCTTTTTGCACAGCTCATTCTTTAATTTATGTCTTTCCTCTCACACTGTACCATAAGAAGCAAGGAGAAACCAGGTTGCACCTTCAACATTTTGCTTGGAATCTCCTCAGCTAAATATCCAAGTTCATCACTTACAAGTTCTGATTTCCACAAAACAGTATAATTCAGCCAAGTTATCTGCCACTTTATAACAAGGATCACTTTTCCTCCAGTGTCCAATAACATGTTCACTGTTTCCTTCTTTTTGTTTATTTACTGAACTTTAGATGAAGGTTTACAGAACAAACTAAGTTCTCATTAAACAGTTAGTACATATATTGTTTTATGACATTGGTTAACAACTCCATGACATGTCAGTACTCTCCCTTCTTGACCTTGGGTTCCCTATTACCAGCTTTCCAGTCCCCTCCTACCTTCTAGTCCTTTACCCTGGGCTGGTGTGCCCCTTTAGTCTCATTTTGTCCTATGAGTCTGTCTAATCTTTGGGTAAAAGGTGAACCTCAAGAGTGACTTCATTACTGGGATAAGAGGGTGTCTGGGGGCCATACTCTTGGGGTTTCTCCAGTCTCTGTCAGGCCAAGTTAGTCTGGTCTTTTTTTTTTGAGTTAGAATTTTGTTTTACATAGTTCTCCGGCTCTGTCTAGGACCCTCTATTGTGATCCCTGTCAGAGCAGTCAGTGGTGGTAGCCGGGCACCATATAGTTGTACTGGACTCAGTCTGGTGGAGGCTGTGGTAGTTGTGGTCTGTTAGTCCTTTGGGTTAATCTTTCCCTTGTGTCTTTAGTTTTCTTCATTTTCTCTTGCTCCTGAAGGGGTGAGACCAGTGGAGTATCTTACATGGTTACTCACAGGCTTTTAAGACCCCAGACACTACTCACCAAAGTAGAATGTAGAACATTTTCTTTATACACTGTGTTATGCCAGTTGAGCTAGATGTTTCGTGAGATCATGGTCCCCACAGCCCTCAGCCCAGTAATTCGGTCTCTAAGGGAGTTTGGATTTGTTCATGGAGCTTCCATGACCTTACCCTGAACAAGTTGTGCTGGCTTCCCAAGTATTGTGTACTGTCTTACCCTTCACCAGAGTTACTACTTATCTATTGTCTATTTAGTGTTTTTCCATCGCCACCCCTCCCACCTCTTAACCATCAAAGATTGTTCCTTTTTGTGTGTAAACCTTTTCATGAGTTTTTATAGTAGTGATCTCATACAATATTTGTCCTTTTGTGATTGCCTTATTTCACTCAACATAATGCCCTCCAGATTCATCGATGTTGTGATATGCTATGCAGATTCATCATTGTTCTTTATCGTTGCATAGTATTCCATTGTGTATATGCACCATAGTTTGTTTATCCATTCGTCTGTTGATGGACATCTAGGTTGTTTCCATCTTTTTGCTGTTGTGAACAATGCTGCAATGAACATGGGTGTGCATATGTCTATTTGTGTGAGGGCTCTTATTTCTCTAGGATATGTTCCTAGGAGTGGGATTGCTGGATCATATGGTATTTATATTTCTAGCTTTCTAAGGAAGCACCATATTGTTTTCCAAAATGGTTGTACCATTTTGCATTCCCACCAGTGTGCATAAGAGTTGAAATCTCTCCACAGCCTCTCCAACATTTGTTATTTTCTGTTTTTTTGATTTGTGCCAGTAATGCCAGGGTGAGATGGTATCTCATTGGGGTTTTGATTTGTATTTCTCTAAGGGCTAGCGATTTCGAGCATTTCCTCATGTATCTGTTAGCTGCTTGAATGTCTTCTTTGATGAAGTGTCTGTTCATTTCCTTTGCCCATTTTTTAACTGGGTTATTTGTCTTTTTGTTGTAGAGGTATTAGATTTTCCTATAGATTTTAGAGATTAGACCTTTGTGAGATTTGTAATAGCCAATTTTTTTTTCTCAGTCTGTAGGTTCTCTTTTTACTCTTTTGATGAAGTCTTTTGATGAGCGTAAGTGTTTAATTTTTAGATGATCCCAGTTATCTAGCTTATCTTCTGGAGTCACTGTTTCCTTCTAAGGCTTCATCAGAAGCACTTTTAATGTTCGTATTTCTACCAACTATCTCTTCAAGGCAATTTAGACGTTTTCTATCAAACACCTCATAATTCTTCTAGCCTCTGTCCATTACCCTGTTTGTTATAGCAGCACCCCACTTTCTGGTACCAAAATCTGTATCAGTCAGGATTCTCCAGAGAAAAAGAAACAATAGGAT
>NW_004444135.1:2044970-2053599 GCF_000243295.1 Trichechus manatus latirostris | reverse complement strand
TGGAAGGATGGACAGGTGTATGGATGTACAGAGGGAAGGAAAGGTCGATGGGTTGATGGGAGGGTGGGAGAATGGGAGGGTTGGTGGGCAGGTGGATGGATGGATGGATGGATGGATGGATGGATGGATGGATGGATGGATGGATTTTAAGGAACTGACTCATGTAATCTTGGGGGCTGGCGAGTCCAACATTTTTAAGGCAGGCCAGCTGGCTGGAAACTCAGGTAGGATTTCTGTGTTAAAGTCTTGAGGCAGAATGCCTTCTCCTCTCAGTGTTATGGATTGAATTGTGTCCCCTAACCCATATACTCATGGATGTAATCTAATGTAATCACTGTTCACAATGCAGTCTAATGTAATATAATCAATCAGTTGAGGTCATAGCAGTATAAAGTTTGTCCTGAACCTGATCATTTCTGAGTTATATAAAGCACAGCATACACACAAAGTGTGCACAAACTGGGGAATACAGATGCCATTTCAAGGTTGCCAAAGAATGAAGGAATCCCTGGGCTACATACAAGGAAGGAGTTGACATGACTGAGACTCTGATTTGGACTTTTAGCCTCCCAGAACTGTGAGAAAAATTTCTGTTGTTTCAAGCCAATGTGTGGTATTTCTGTTACAGCAGGACTAGAAAACTAAGATATTCAGAAACCTCAGTTTTTGTTCTCAAGACCTTCATCTGATTAGATGTGGTCCCCCCACATTATTGAAGGTAATATCCTTCACTTAAAGTCAACTGATTGTAAATCACATTTACAAAGTACTTCCACAGCAACATCTAGTCTAGTGTTTGACCAAACAAGTGGGTACCATAGCCCAGCCTAGCAGACACATAAAATTAACCATCACAATAGCCGTTGCTGTTTTAAGCCACTGAGGTTTTGGGGTTGTTGATAACTAGTTTTCCTTAGCCTGTCCTGTCTAACACAACATTACATAATATTTTCAAGAAGGCTATGTAGCTGATACATTTTTTAAAACTTTGCAAATTTGAAAATGTCTTTCTCATATGAAAGACAAGTTATCTGGGGAAGAAAATGTTTGGAAGCCACTCTTTTCCCTTCAAAACTTTGCATATGTTTCTCCACTCTCTTCTGATATTTGCTGTTGCGTAAAAGAAATATTAGGCTACCTTTGTAAACTTTTCTTTTCTCTGAGTTCTTGTAGCAATTTTTTTCATTATTGTAATTAAAAAAAAAAAAAGCCAGAATATTTAGGTTTAGGTGTTCATTAGATTTTTTTCTCCCTGGAATATGATAAATTTTTTCAACATGCATACACAGTTCTTTCTGTAGGTCATGAAATTGTCCTTGTGCCAATTCTTTGATTATTACTTCATTCATTTATTTTTCCACTTATTTAGTAGACATGTATTGAGCATCTCTTGTATGGCAGGAACTTTGCTGGTGCTGAGGATACAGCGGGGAACATATCGTATGATTTTTTAATTTTTAAAATATTTTAACAACTTTATTTTGGTATAATTTACATGCCATAACATTCACTCATTTTAGATGTACATACAACTCAATGATTTTCAGTAAATTTACAGAGTTCTGAACCATTACCACAATTCAATGATAGAAATTTGCAATACCCCTAAAAGATCTCTTGTGCCCATTTGCATCGCTTCCCATTCCCATCTGCCCCTAGACCCCGGTAGCCACAAATATAATCTCTATCTCTATAGATTTGCATTTTCTGAAAATTCATATAAATGGAATCATATCATATGTGATATTTGCATCTGGTTGATTTCACTTAGCATAATGTTTTAAAGGTTCATCCATGTTGTAGCATATTATGGCAGAATAATATTCCATTCTATAGATAAATACCACATTTTATTTATCCATTCATCGGTTAATGGGTATTTCGATTGTTTCCACTTTTTGGCTATTATGAATTACGTTTCTATGAGTATTCATTGTACAAGTCTTTGTATGGACATGTTTTCATTCTCTTAGGTAGAGATCTAGGAGTGATGTTTCTGGGTTGTATGGTAAATTATATGTAACTTTTTAAGAAACTGCCAAACTGTTTTTCACAGTTGCTGCACTATATTACATGTATGGAAGTTTTGGTTTGTCCACATCCTAGCCAACGCTTGTTATTACCTGTTTTTTTTTTTTTTTTATTATAGCCCTTCAAGTAAGTGTGAAGTGGCATCTTTTCTTGTTATGACTTTGTCTGGTTTTGGTATTAGGGTAATCCTGGCCTCATACAATGAGTTGGGAAGTATTTCCTTCTCCTTTATTTTCTAGAGGAGTTTGTCAAGGATTGGTATTATTTCTTTCTTAAATATTTGATAGAATTCACCAGTGATGTCATCTGGTCCTGAGCTTTTCTTTGTGTAAAAATTTTTAATTACTAATTCAATTTCTTCTTATAAATTTAATCACATCAGATTTTCTATTTTTCTTGAGCCAATTTTGATAAATTTTTTCTTTCTAGGAATTTGTCCATTTCATGTAAGTTGTCTAATTTCTTAGCATAAGGTTGTGCATAGTATTCCTTTATAATCCTTTTATTTTAAGGTCAGTAGTGATACCCCCTCTTTCATTCTTGATTTTGGTGATTTGTGTCTTTTCTCTTTTGTTCTTGGCCATGTAAACCAAGGTTTGACTGTTTTTTAAAATATTCTAACAAAATTGATATTCTAGAGCACCAGGAATATGTAAAAGCTTATCAAAGCCCACTATAGCCCTGTCATTCCCAGGTTCTTCCTTTTAAATTTTTCGTTGGTCTGCTGGTCTGTTGTTTGCCTTAACCAGTGTCATGACCTCAGGCTAGTTGCCATTTTGATCTTGGATTATTTCTCACGGAGATAACTATTGTTTTCATCAATGTCCTGGGCATGGAGTGGGAAAGAGAATGAGAACAGCTCCAGGTTCTTATCTTTGTCCAGTAGTTTTTCTTGAGTAAACGTTTCTGGATTTGTTGTATGCCCTTGGACAGTTTCCAGAGTCATGAAGTAGGTGTTTTTGACATTTTTTCCCCAATTTTATCACTGCTTTTGTGGGTGAGGTTTTGATGAGCACTGCTCTTTGCCATTCTGGAAGCCAGGATATGATCGTTACCGAATTTATGATCCACTGTGAAAGACCTATGTTAAGTTTCTATTCCATTTGTTCTTGTTCCTTCTTTGGAAATACCAATTGAATGTATTTTGGATCTCTACTTCCTGCTATTATTTTATCTCATATAATTTTCTTCTTTTTGTCATTTTTCATTCTTAGAGAACTTCCAAGAAAATCATATTATAGATTTGATCTTCTACATTAACATTTCTACTTTATAATGATTCCAAATGTAGTTTTAATTCTGTTAATATATTTTTTATTTTTCCCTGAAATTCTTTTTTTTTTTTCCATTCATCTTACTTTCATCTATTTGTTGACTGTTCAACCTTTGCTGTCTTTTCTATTTAGCCTCTTCCCTCTCTATTGCTTTCTGCTCCTGGTTCATGGTTGTAATAGTAATTCCCTCTTGTCCTCTATTGAGGATACCAAATAATTTTCAAAAGCTATTTTTCTGATCCTCTAGTAGATAATTTTCAAATGAATCTTTGTTCTTAGAATTTTCAGGGTGTTGCTTTTGTAGCATTGCTCTTAATATTTCTCACAGGCCCTCTGTTGGTTTTGCTCTTTATTCATCTCTCAATCAGAGGAGATCCATCAAAATTTTCATTTTCGTGAGATAAAATAATGTGGATTTCCTGTCTTTAACCTCAGTGTGTCATGTAATGGTCACATTCCTTCCTTTATTTGATTTACAATTTAGAGGGCAGCTTTTCAAAGAGCTACCAGTCTAATTCCCATTTTCCAGCTGGCATTCTCCTATGGCAATTTTGCTTATTGAAGCATCTTCTCCTACCCTAATTATCTGTTTTCTTGACAATCTGAACTGAAGAAGTGCCCTAAAACTCAGTTTTCAGGATAAAAATATATAAAAGTTTTTCCTATTTTTATTCTCTGGTTAGGATCACGCAAATACCAAACTAATCTTCCACTTACTTATTGTAGATTTTTCCGCTGAAAGTATATTCTCTGAATGGATATAAGAAGATGGGCAAGAAGAAGAGATGTGAAATATTTCTCTGAGTGCCTCAGAAAGCTCAATCTTTGTAGTAAAGAAATATTTGTAGAATTTTTCTAATTTATACTGAATTTTGGCCCTGAATCAAGGGGCAGAAAGTGGAGGAAGTGTCAAAAATTGTTTCAAAACATGAAATAATTTAAAAAAAACCCAATATGTAAGTTCTTTGGTGGTAAAAAATATGGTGTATAGTTTATGTATTTGTTTTCAGTTGTACTTTATTTCATGAGTTGTTGGGGTATGCTTTCATTTAATAAGTGATGTAGTATGATCTAGAATTCAGGAGTCCTGTTTCCCAGGTCAGTGCTTTCCTGTTACCTTATGTTGTTTTCAGGGTAGGAACACCCAACCTTTTTAATTTTTTTTTTATTGTACTTTAGATGAAGGTTTACAGAGGACATTAGTTTCTCATTAAACAATTAATACACATATTGTTTTGTGGCATTGGTTGCCAACCCCACAATGTGTCAACACTCTCCCATTCACAACCTTGGATTTACTATTTCCATTCGTCCAGGTTTCCTGTCCCCTCCTGCCTTCTTGTCCTTGCCCCTAGGCTGGTGTGCCCGTTTAGTCTCATATACATAATTGAGCTACTTGTATTATTGTTTGTTTTATATGCCTGTCTAATCTTTGGCTGAAGGATGAACCTCAGGAATGACTTCAGTACTGAGTTAAAAGGGTGTCCGGGGCCTCCCTGACAGGGAACACAACAGAGAGTCCCTGACGAAGCAGGAGAAAAGTGGGTTGCAGAACTCAAATTCTAGTAAAAAGACTGGACTTAATGGTTTGATTGAGACTGGAGGGACCCTGGAAGACATGGCCCCCAGGCTCTCTGTTAGCCCAAAA
Organism: Trichechus manatus latirostris; assembly: GCF_000243295.1. Classification (NCBI taxonomy): domain Eukaryota; kingdom Metazoa; phylum Chordata; class Mammalia; order Sirenia; family Trichechidae; genus Trichechus; species Trichechus manatus. The sequence continues at coordinate 2,048,646 of NW_004444135.1, read as the reverse complement.
CTAAAACCATTTCCGAGGCTAACTCTTCAGACAAACATTAGATTGGACTATGGGACATAAAATGATACTCGTGAAGAGTGTGCTTCTTAGCTCAAGTAGATACATGAGACTAAATGGGCAGCTCCTGTCCAGAGGCGAGATGAGAAGGCAGAGAGGGTCAGGAGCTGGTTGAATGGACACGGGAAATCTGGGGTGGAAAGAAACAGTGTGCTGTCACAGTACAGGCAGAGCAACTAGGGTCACAAAACAATGTATGTATAAATTTTTGTATGAGAGACTAACTTGAGTTGTAAACTTTCACTTAAAGCACAACAACAAAAAAAAAGGGTGACGGGGACCATGCTCTAGGGTTTCTCCAGTCTCCATCAAACCAGTAAGTCTGGTCTTTTTTTGTGAGTTAGAATTTTGTTCTACATTTTTCTCCAGCTCGTCTGGGATCCTCTGTCGTGATCCCTGTCAGAACAGTCGGTGGTGGTAGCCGGGCACCATCTAGTTATGTTGGACTCAGTCTGGTGCATGCTGTGGTAGTTGTGGTCCATTAGTCCTGCAGACTAGTCTTTCCCTTGTGTCTTTAGTTTTCTTCATTCTCCATTGCTGCAGATGGTATGGGACCAGTGGAGTATCTTAGGTGGCCACTCACAAGCTTTTAAGACCCCAGATGCTACTCACCAAAGTAAGATGTAGAACATTTTCTTTATAAACTATGTTATGCCAATTGAGCTAGATGTCCCCTGAGACCATGGTCCCAAGCCCTCAGCCCAGTAATTCGGCCCCTCAGGGAGTTTGGATGTGTCTTTGAAGTTTCTATGACTGCCTTGGTCAAGTTGTGCTGACTTCGCCAGTACTGTGTACTGTCTTACCCTTCGCCAAAGTTACCAGGTATCCATTGTCTACTTAGTGTTTTTTCCTCCCCACCTGTCCCCTCCCTCGTAACCATCAAAGATTGTTTCCTTCTGTGTGTAAACCTTTCCATGAGTTTTTATAACAGTGGTCTCATACAGTTCCTTCTGTGTGTAAACCTTTCCATGAGTTTTTATAACAGTGGTCTCATACAGTATTTGTCCTTTTGTGATTGACTTATTTCATTTAGCATAATGCCCTCCAGATTCATCCATGTTGTGAAATGTTTCTCAGATTCATCATTGTTCTTTATCATTGCATAGTATTCCATTGTGTGTATGTACCATAGTTTCTTTATCCATTCATCTGTTGATGGTCTTTAGGTTGTTTCCATCTTTTTGCTATTGTGAATAATGCTTCAGTGAACATGTGTATGCATATGTCTATTCATGTGAGGGTTCTTATTTCTCTAGGATACATTCCTAGGAGTGAGATTGCTGGGTCATATGGTATTTCTATTTCTAGCCTTTTAAGGAAGCACCATATCATTCTCCAAAACGGTTGTACCATTTTGCATTCCCACCAGCGTGCATAAGAGTTCCAATCTCCCCATAGCCTCTCCAGCATTTGTTATTTTCTGATTCATGCCAGTAAATGTCAGGGTGAGATGGTATCTCATTGTAGTTTTGATTTGCATTTCTTTAATGGCTAGTGATTGTGAGCATTTCCTCATGTGTCTGTTAGCCACTTCAATGTCTTCTTTGGTGAAGTGCCTGTTCATACCCTTTGCCCATTTCTTAATTGAATTATTTGTCTGTTTGTTGTAGATGTATTGGATTTTCCTGTAGATTTTAGAGACTAGATTCTTGTCGGATTTGTAATAGCTAAAATTTTTTTCCCAGTCCATAGCTTCTCTTTTTACTCTTTTGGTGAAGTCTTATGATGAGCATAAGTGTTTAATTTTTAGAAAATCCTAGTTATCTAGTTTTTCATCTGGTGTTTGTGTGTTGTTAGTTATGATTTGTATGCTATATATGCCATGTATTACGGCCTGTAGTGTTGACCCTATTTTTTCTTCTATGATCTTTATGGTTTTTGGTTGTATATTTAGGCCTTTGATACATTTTGAATTACTTTTTGTGTATGGTGTGAAGTATGGTTCCTGTTTCATTTTTTTACAAATGGACATCCAGTTTTGCCAGCATCATTTGTTAAAAAGACTTATTCTCCCCATTTAATGGACTTTGGGCCTTTGTCGAAGATCAGGTGACCATAGGTGGATGGATTTACATCTGGGTTCTCAATTCTGTTCTATTGGTCAATGTGTCTGTCATTGTACCAGTCCCAGGCTGTTTTGACTACTGTTGATGTATAGTAGGTTCTGAGGTCAGGTAGTGTGAGGCCTCCTACTTTATTCTTCTTCTTCAATAGTACTTTACTTATCTGGGGTCTCCTTTCCATATAAAGTTAATGATTAGTTTTTCCATCTGTTAAAGAATGCTGTCGGTATTTGGATTGGAATTACATTGTATTTGTAAATTGCTTTGGGTAGAATTGTCATTTTCACAGTGTTGAATCTACCTATCCGTGAGCATAGTATGTTTTTCCATTTATGTAGGTCTCTTTTGGTTTCTCATGGTAGTGTTTTGTAGTTTTCTTTGTATAGGACTTTTACATCCCTGGTTAGATTTATTCCTAAGTATTTTATTTTTCAGGGGCTATTATAAATGATATTTCTTTCCTGATTTCCTTTTCTTCATTCTCTTTATTGATGTATCGGAATCTTACTGATTTTTGTATGTTTAACTTGTATTCTCCTACTCTGCTGAATCTTTCTGTTAGTTCCAGTAGTTTTCTTATGGAGCCCTTTGCGTTCAGTATGTATAGTATCACATCATCCACAAATAGGGATAGTTTTACTTCTTCCTTACTCATTTGGATGCCCTTAATTTCTTTTTATTGCCTTATGGCTCTAGCTAGGACTTCCAGCACAATGTTAAATCAGAGTGGTAATAAAGGGCATTCTTGTCTTGTTCCTGTTCTCAGAGGGAATGTTTTCAGCCTCTCTCTGTTGAAAATGATGTTGGCCATTGGTTTTGTATAGATGCCCTTTATTATGTTGAGGAATTTCCCTTCTATACCTATTTTATTGAGGGTTTTTATCAGGAATGGGTGTTGGACTTTATCAAATGCCTTTTCTGTGCCGATTGAGATGATCATGTGTTTCTTTTGTTTTTTTTTTTTAATGTGGTAGATTACATTGATTGATTTTCTAATGTTGAATTATCCTTGCATAGCTGGTATGAATCCCACTTGGTCAGGGTGTATAATTTTTTTTATATGATGCTGAATTTTGTTGAGAATTTTTGCACCTATATTTATGAGGAATATTGGTCTGTAATTTTCTTTTTCTTGTGGTGTCTTTGCCTGGTTTTGCTATCAGGGTTAAGCTGACTTCGTAGAATGGATTTGGAAGTATCCCTTCCTTTTCTATGTTCTGAAGTAGTTTGAGTAGTACTGGTGTGAGCTCTTTTCTGAATGTTTAGTAGAATTCTCCAGCGAAGCCATCTGGGCCAGGGTTTTTTTGTTGTTGTTGCGAGTTTTTTTTTTTTAATTACCTTTTCAATCTCTTCTCTTGTTATGGGTTGCCTTAGGCTGGGTTCTCTAGAGAAGCAAAACCAGTAAAGTGTATAAATATATATATATCGAGAGAGATTATATCAAAGAAACAGCTCACGTGATTGTAGAGGCTAGAACGTCCCAAGTCCGTGGATCAGGGTAGAGGCCCCTCCCAAGTCATACAGCTGCAGAAGCTGGCAAGCCCAAGATCAGCAGG
>NW_004444135.1:2043477-2044816 GCF_000243295.1 Trichechus manatus latirostris | reverse complement strand
ATATTCAATCATGGGAGTGATTACATTAAAACACTGAGAATCATGGCCCAGCCAAGTTGACAAACAATTTTAACCATCACATGGGTCTGTTCAGATTTTCAACTTTGGTTTGTGTTAGTTTGGGTAGGTAGTGTGTTAGCAGAAATTTTTGCTTTTCCTCTAGGTTTTAAAATTTGTTGGAGTATAGTTTTTCATACTACTCTGTTATGATCCTTTTTATTTCAATTGGATCTGTTGTAATGTCCATTTCATTTGTTATTTGGGTTATTTGCTTCCTCTCTTGTTTTTCTTTTGTCAGTTTGGCCAGTTGTTTGTCAATTTTGTTGATCTTTCCAAAGAAGCAACTTACGGTTTTGTTGATTCTTTCTATTGCTTTTTTTATTCTGTATTTCCTTTATTTCTGCTCTGATCTTTATTATTTCTTTTCTTCTGGTGGCTGTGGGCATCTTTTTTTAAAATTTTTTTTATTGAACTTTAGATGAAAGTATACAGAACAAATAGTTTCTCATTAAACAGTTGGTAGACGTATTGTTTGGACTATGGTTAACAACCCCACGACATGTCAACACTGTCCCTTCTCAACCTTGGGTTCCCTATTACCAGCTTTCCTGTCTTCTCCTGCCTTCTAGTGCTTGTCCCTGGACTCTTGTGCTCCGTTAGTCTCGTTTCGTTTTATGGGGCTGTCTAATCTTTGGCTGAATGGTGAACCTCGGGAGTGATTTCATTACTGAGCTAAAAGGGTGTCCGGGAGCCATATTCTCAGGGTTCCCCCAGTCTCTGTCAGGCCAGTAAGTCTGGTCTTTTTTTGTGAGTTAGAATTTTGTTCTACATTTTCCTCCAGCTTTGTCTGGAACCCTCTGTTGTGATCCCAGTCAGAGCAGTCAGTGGTGGTAGCCGGGCACCATCTAGTTGTACTGGACTCAGACTGGTGGAGGCCGTGGTAGTTGTGGTCCATTAGTCCTTTGGACTAATCTTTCCCTTGTATCTTGTTTTCTTCCTTCTCCCTTGCTGCTGAAGGGGTGAGACCAGTGGAGTATCTTAGATGGCTGCTCACAGGCTTTTAAGAGCCCAGACACTACTCACCAGGGTAGAATGTAGAACATTTTCTTTATCAACTGTGTTATGCTAATTGAACTGGATATTCCCCGAGACTATGGTCCCCACAGCCCTCTGCCCAGCAATTCAGTCCCTCAGGGGGTTGGATTTGTCTGTGGAGCTTCAATAACCTTTCCTTGTACAAGTTGTGCTGGCTTCTCCAGTATTGTGTACTGTCTTACCCTTCACCAAAGTTACTACTTATCTATTGTCTATTTAGTATTCCCCCCCCCCTCTAATCCCT
>NW_004444135.1:2040507-2043045 GCF_000243295.1 Trichechus manatus latirostris | reverse complement strand
TCTTTGTGTTTACCTTGAAATTTACCCTTACCTTCCTAAGTTTGAAGCAGTCTTTTATTACTTCATATCACCTTATCTTCCTCTCCATTAGAAGGTTCTATCCCTACACTGTTTATTCCCTCTTTTATTGTTCTGATGTTGTTGTCATTTACAGGTTAACTTCTCTGATTCCCTGTTGTATTTCTTTTGGTTTTGGATGCTCCTCGAGACTTCATTTCCTAGATTGGTATCTGGCTGGTACGATCTTGCATCCTAACTTCAGCCTCTAAGCTGATGTTGTTTGTTCTCAGATTGAATGGCTACCTTTAATAATTCTTGTCAGTTTGGTTTGGTTTTTACATATTCCCTTAATTTCTGTTTAACTTGAAATGACCTAATTTCACCATCATATTTGAATGAGAGTTTTGCAGGATATATTATTCTTGGTTGGCAATTTTTTTTCTTTCTAAGTTTTATATATGTCATCCCATTGCCTTCTTGCCTGCATGGTTTCTGCTGAATAATTTGAGCTAAGTCTTATTCTTTCCCCTTTGTATGTGATTTTTCACTTTTCTTGAGCTGCTCTGAGGATTCTTTCTTTGTCTTTGGTTTTGTTGAGTGTGATTATGTTATGCCTTGGTGACTTTCTTTTGGGGTCTATCCTATATGGCGTTTGTTGAGCTCCTTGGATGGTCAGTTTTTCATCTTTCAATGTATTAGGGAAGTTTTCTGTCGGGAAATCTTCAATGATCCTCTCTGTGTTTTCAGTTTCTCCCGGTTCTGGAACTCCAACCACCTGCAATTTTTTGCTCTTGCTTGTATCCCACATCGTTCTCAGGTTTTCTTTGTTCTTTTCTCCGATTTTTCCCTCAAACAAAGTGGTATCTAAGTATTGGTCTTCAATTTCACTGATGTGGTCTTTCGTTGTTTCAGATTTACCCCTAAAACCTTCTATCGCACTGTCCATTTCTGAAATTTTGTTGTTTATCTTTTGGATTTCTAATTGCTGTTTTTGTATGATTTCTAGTTTTTTATTTTGACATTTTGTTACTGTATTATTTTCCTGAATTCTTCCATTGCTTTGTGTTTTCCCTGATTTTGGCTGTATTTTCCATGATTTCGTCTATTTTTTCCTTATTTTTCTCTGCGTTTTCCTTCATCTCTTTTGTAATCTCTTGTACAGCCTGGAATATTAGACTTTTGACTTCTGTATCAGGTAGTTCCTGTGCCTTTTCTTCTACTGGAAGGTCATCTGGTGTTTTCTGTTAGTCACTTACTGGAGCCATCCTGTCCTATTTTTTTTATATGTTTTGATATTGTTTGCTGTCTCCAAGATATTCAGGAATTATTTTCTTCATTTATTGATTTTGTCCTGCTTCTTTTATTAGGTTATGTCTGGGCAGGTGAGCTGCATGCGTTTTGTTGCTTGCTCATCTGTGTGCACTGTCACAGATTGAATTATGTCCCCCAGAAATATGTGTATCAATTTGACTAGGCCATGATTCCCAGTATTGTGTGATTGTCCACCATTTTGTCATCTGATGTGATTTTCTTATGATGTAAATCCTATTTCTGTGATGTTAATTAGGCATGATTTGTGGCAGTTACGTTAATGAGGCAGAACTCAAACTACGGGATTAGATTGTGTCTTAAGCCAATCTCGTTTGAGATGTAAAAGAGAAGTGAGCAGAGAGAGAGGGAGACCTCATACTACCAAGAAAGCAGTGCCAGGAGCAGAGTGTGTCCTTTGGACCTGAGTTTCCTATGCAGAGAAGCTCCTAGACCAGGGAAGATTGATGACAAGGACATTCCTCCAGAACTGACAGAGAGAGAAAGCTTTCCCCTGGAGCTGGCACTCTATATTTGGACTTCTAGCCTCCTAGGCTGTGAGAGAATACATTTCTCTTTATTAAAGCTATCCACTTGTGGTATTTCTGTTACAGCAGCACTAGATGTCTAAGACAGGCACGATGCTTCTCACCACCTTGTCCAGGTGGTCGGGGCTGGTCACTCAGCTGTTGTGAAGCAGGGCAGGTCCAGTGGTGGGGGAGGGTGAGGATGGGTTGTTTTGGCATGAACTTGGGATGGTAGAGTGGGGCTGAAGGGCAGTGTGAGACAGGGTCCAGGGGTCTGCACCAATGCTGCTTGGGGGCACAGCACTCAGCAGAAACACCCAACCTTTTCTATCACCAAAGAACATATTTATTTTTTTCTTTTTTAGATTTCAGGTTTTTTTTTTTTTTAAATATTTTATTGTACTTCAGGTGAAGGCTTACAGAACAGATAGTTTCTCAAGTAACAGTAGCACACATGCTGTTTTATGACATTGGTCAACAACCCCACAACATTTTAACCCTCTAAATTCTCAACCTTTTTTTTTGCTGAAAATACACACAGCCAAAAATACACCATTTCAAAAATTTTTTACATACACATTTAAGTGACATTGACTACGGTCTTCTAATTGTGCTGTCATTCCCACTTAAGATGAAGGCTTACAGGACAAAATAGTCTCCCATTTAACAGTTACTACAAATGTTGCCCTATGACAATGGTTAA
>NW_004444135.1:1994152-2033413 GCF_000243295.1 Trichechus manatus latirostris | reverse complement strand
TGTTCTGGGGTTTCAGGATTGTTGATTCTCTGTTTGGCTTAGTTTTTCGGATCTTTGTTGTGGAGGGACGGCGTGGTGCTTCTGCCTAGAGCACCATCTTGCTGGAGTCCCTTAGATTTCAGGTTTTGAAATAATCATGTAAAATATCAGCCAAGGCTTCTGATGAGAATGAGATATCCAGGGCTATTCAACGAGTTGAGAAAATTCAAAACCAAAGAAGGCAGACTGTTAGTTTATTGCAGAGTTTGTAGGAAGTATAAAATTTCCAAATTTCCACTAGGTCTAAAGAGCATTAAACAAATACTTGAATCTACATATGGGAAATAAAAATAAAAGAGAGAGAGTGAGAGATCTCCAAAAATCAAACAAACAAAGAAACAACAACAATGACAAAATGAAACAGGATGGGCAAATATAAGATCCAAGTATACAACATTTTTCAGGGAATAAACCCAACAATTAAGTTCTATAAACAATACAACATTAAGGGCATAAGAAATAAGTACAAATTAAACCTATCAGATATAGGAAATATAATGATGTCAGTGGAGACTCACCAACAGAAAAGGGGTGTGGGGGAGCAAAACAGGAATAGTTGTAGTATGTTAATGTTGTATGTTACTTGTTTGTCAAATGTTGTACAGTTGTATAATATAATATTTGTGGTAACCACTAAGAAAACACCTAGGAAAAATATACAGAAGAAAAAATGGAAGAAACCAAAAAGACTCATCACAAAGAAACAGCTAAACACAACAAATAACAGAAAAATGGGAATAAAAAGTCAAAAAAGATATGACACTCAAAAAACAAGCAAAATGAATGAAGTAGATACTTGATTTTCAGTGATAACCTTAAGTGTAAATTCTCTAGATTCCCCATGCAAAAGGAAGATAGATAAAAATCGTGATCCATTCTTTTGCTGCCTACAAAAATCCCACCTTAGACATAAGGACACAAAAAGACTGAAAATAAAATGATAGAAAACATATTCCATGCAACCAGTAACCAGAAAAGAGAAGAGTAGCCAATATCAGATAAAATAAAATTTAAATCAAAATCTATTACAAGATGTAGAGAAGGACATTACATAATAATAAAAGGGTCAATCTATCAAGATGACATAACAATTATAAATATATATGCACCTAATATCAATGCTCCAAGATACATGAAACAAATACTAACTAATATGAAAGGAGAAATAGATAACTCCACGATAATATTCGCGACTTCAAGACATCAGTCTCAATTCTATATAGAATATCTAAAAAGAAAATGAGTAAGGACATTGAGGATTTAATAAAACCATAAGCCAATCTGACCTAATGGACATATATAGAACACTCCACCAATCAGCAGAACAAAACACATTTTTCTCCAGTGCACATACATCATTTTCCAAAATCATATGCCAGGCCACAGAATAAGTCTAAACAAATTTAAAGACTGAAATCATACAAAGTATTTTCTCTGACCATAACGGTATGAAGTTAGAAATCAATAACAAGAAGAATGATGGAGAAAAGTATTACTTGGAAACTAAATAACACACTACTAAAAAACTATTTGGTCATAGAAGAAATCAAAAGTGAAATTAAAAATACTTAGAATCAAACAAAGATGAATTGCCTACATTTAAAAAGAAGAAAGATCCAAAATCAATAACTTAAACTGACAACTTGAACAAATAGAAAAGAGCAAAAGAAGCCCAAAGCCACCAGAAGAAAATAAATAATAAAGATTAGAGCAGAAATAAATGAAATAGATAATAGAAAAACATTAGAAAGAATCAACAAAGCCAGAAGTTGGTTCTTTGAAAGGATCAGTAAAGTAGACAAACCTCTGGCTAGACTGACAAAAGAAAAAAAGCAAGAAGAGGCAAATAACCAAAATAAGGAATGGAACTGAAGACATTACAACTGACTCAACTGAGATAAAGACTGAGATAAAGACAATCAGAATACTATGAAAAACTACAACAAATTTGAAAACCTAGATGAAATGGAAGAATTCCTAGAAACACGCTACCTACCTAAACTCACTCAAATAGAGGTAGAAAATCTAAACAGTCCCATAACAAAAGAAGAGATTGAAGACGTCAGCAAAAAACTGCCAAGAACAACAACAATAACAAAAAAAACCCCGGACGAGATGGCTTCACTGGGGAATTTTACCAAACATTCAGAGAAGAGCTGCCACCAATTCTACTTAAACTCTTCAAAAACACAGAAGAGGAAGGAATACTCCATAACTCATTTTATGAAGCCAGCATCACTCTGATACCAAAACCAGGCAAAGACATTACCAAAAAAGAAAACTACAGACTAATATCACTCATGAATATAGATGCAAAATTTTTCAATAAAATTATAGCCAACAGAATTCAACAACACATAAAAAAAAATTACACACCATAATCAAGTTGGATTCATATCAGGAATTCAAGGATGGTTCAACATTAGAAAATCAATCACACTACATTAATAAAACAAAGGAAAAGAATCACATGATTCATCTCAATTGAAGAAAAGACATTTGATAAAATCCAACACACTTTCCTGATGAAAACTCTCAGCAAAATAGGAATAGAGAGAAATTTCTCAAAATAATTAAGGGTATACATGCAAAACCAACAGCCAATGTTATTCTCAATGGTGAAAGACTGAGAGTCTTCCCCTTGAGATTGGGAATGAGACAACGATGCCCATTATCACCACTCTTATTCAATATTGTACTGGAAGTACTAGCCAGATCAAGAAAGAGAAATAAAAGGCATCCAAATCAGAAAGGAAGAAGTAAAACTATTCCTATTTGTAAATGATATGATCCTATATATAGAAACCCTAAGGATTCCACACGAAAACTGCTGGATCTAATAGAAGAATTCAGCAACGTTGCAGGGTACAAGATCAACATACAAAAATCAGTTGGGTTCCTTTGCACTATGTATTTAGAAAAGAAAACAATACCATTTACAATAGCCACAAAATGATAAAATACAGAGGAATGAACCTAACCAGGGACATAAAAGACTTATGCAATGAAAATTACGAAACACTACTGCAGGATATTTCATGCTCATGGATTGGAAGACTTAATATAGTGAAAATGTCAGTATTTCCTAACGCGATCTACAGATACAATGCAATTCCAATACAAATCCCAACAGCATTCTTTATGGAAATGGAAAAACTAATGAACAACTTTATATGGAAAGGAAAGAGGCCCCAAACAGCCAAAGCACCATTGAAGAAGAACAAAGTAGGAGACCTCACACTCCCCAGTCTCGAAACATACTATACAGCCATTGTAATCAAAACAGCCTGGTATTGGTTCAATAACAGACACATAGAACAGTGGAATAAAATTGAGAACCCAGAAATAAATCCATTCATTTATGGACAACTGGTTTTCAACAAGGGGTCAAAATCCATTCAATAGAGAAGAAACACTCTCCTTAATAAATTGTTGTTGTTAGGTGCGGTTGAATTGGTTCCGACTCACAGCAACCCTGTGTACAATGGAATGAAAACTGCCTGGTTCTGCACCATCCTCACATCCATTGCTTCGTTTGAGCCCATTGTTGCAGCCGCTGTGTCAGTCCATCTCCTTGAGGGTCTTCCGCTTTTCTGCTGACCCTCTACTTTACCAAGCATGATGTCCTTCTCCAGGAACTGGTCCCTCCTGATAACATGTCAAAAGTACGTGAGATGAAGTCTTGCCATCCTTGCTTCTAAGAAGCATTCTGGCTATACTTCTTCCAAGAGAGATTTGTTCATTCTTTTGGAAGTCTATGGTATATTCAATATTCTTCACCAAGACCATAATTCAAAGGCATCACTTCTTCTTCTGTCTTTCTTATTCATTGTCCAACTTTTGCATGCATATAAGACTATTGAAAATACCATGGCTTGGGTCAAGCATACCTTAGTTCTCAAAGTGACATCTTTGCTTTTCAACACTTTGAAGAGGTCTTTTGCAGCAGATTTGCCCAATGCAATGTGTCATTTGGTTTCTCGACTGCTGCTTCCGTGGGCATTGATTGTGGATCCAAGTAAAATGAAATCCTTGACAACTTCAGTATTTTCTCCATTTATCATGACATTACTTATTGCTTGAATAAATGGTGCTGGAAAAATTGTATATCCACTTGCAGAAAAATGAAATAAGAGCCATACCTCACACCATACACAAAAACTAACTCAAAATGGATCAAAGACCTATATGTTAAACCTAAAACTATAAAGTCCCTGGAAGAAAACATAGGGAGAACGTGATGGAACATAATTTTTTTGTAAAAATAGGCTAACAGATAGTTACAAATGAATGAATAGCAGAAGAGAGATTAGATAATTGGGACATCATAAACATTAAACACTTATGCTCATCAAAAGACTTTACCAAAAGACTAAAAAGACAACCCACAGAATGGGGAAAATATTCAGAAATGACATATCTGATAAGGATTTACTCTTTAAAATATATAGAAAACTTCAACAACTCAACAACAACAAAAAAGACAAACAACCCAATTAGAAAATTGGTAAAGAATATGAACAGACACTTCACCTAAAAGGAAATTCAAGTTGCCAACAAACACATAAAAAAAATACTTGTGGTCACTAGCCATAAGAGAGCTGCAAATCAAAACTACAATGAGATACCATCTTATGCCAGCTAAAAGGGTACTGATTAAAAAAAACCAAAACAGTCAATGACAAATGTTGTTGAGGATGTGGGGAGATTAGAACCCTTATCCATTGCTGGTGGGACTGTAAAATGGTACAACCACTATGGAAAATGGTATGGCTCTTCCTCAAAAAAACAAATATAGAACTACCTTACCATCCAGCAATCTCACTCCTAGATATATACCCTAGAGACCTAATAGACGTGACACACACAGACATATGCACACCTATGTTCATAGCTAAAAAAAAAAAAAAAAAAGGAAACAGCCTAAGTGTCCTTCAACGGATGAATGGATAAGCAAAATGGGATACATACATACAATGAAATACTATGCAACCATAAAGAATGATGAGTCCGCAAAACATATATAACATGGATGGCTGTAGAAGACATAATGCTGAATGAAATGTTAATCACATAAGGACAAATATTGTATGAACCCACTTTTATAAAAAGACAAAGATAGATACATATGCAGAGACCAATGTTCATTGGTAGTTACCAAGGATGGGGGAGGTGATACATTCTCTAGATTCTAGATACTTGTTATTTTTGGGGATGGGAAAAGTAGCACAGAATGTGGGTGTAATGAGCACAGCTTGATCAAAGTAAACAATGACACTAAGAAGTGCATAAGAGAAAAGGAGGTCTGTGCTAAGAATATGACATATATAATTTGGCAATATCAATAGTAACCAAAAAATGAGTGTATGGTCACATATATAGGTGTATAGACATACATGAGTATGGGTAGATATAGGTGTGTACATATGTGTGCACAAATAGTATCTTTACGCGTACATACAGATATGTGTGTTCATGCATATATAGTCACAGAGGACTCTGTTACAGATACATCTCAGACATAAGCAAACACCTTGCAGGAATGGTTTTCTGGGTTTGAAGATCTAGGTCCTTAGTCTCATGGGACAACTTAGTTGGTATGACAAAGTTCACTTTCTGCAACCTAGTGAGTAGCGTCTGGGGTATTAAAAGCTTGTGAGCAGCCATCTAAGATAAAACTACTGGTCTTCACTCATTAGGAGCAAAAGAGAAAGAAGGAAACCAAAGTCTCAGAGAAGAAACTAGTCTACAGGACTAATAGCCTACACAAGCCACAGCCTCATCTACCCTGAGACCAGAACAACTAGATAGCGCCTGGCTACCACTACCTACCATTCTGATCAGGGCCACAATAGAGGGATATGAATAGACTGGGAGAAAAATGTGGAACAAAACTGAAATTCTTAAAAAGTCCAGACGTACTCGACAAATTGAGACTGGAGGACTCCCTGAGACTATTGCCCTGAGATACTCTTTAAACCTTGAACCGAAACTATCCCGAGGTCACCTTTTAGTGAAATAACAGGTTAGTACACAAAATAAAGGATATTACCCGTGAGTACGAGGCTCCATTAAAAAACATACATAGGAGACCAAAAGGTCAACAATTACTCTAAAGTAAAGATGAGAAGACAGGAGGGGCAGGGAAGAAACTAGAGTACTAGAAACAGAATAACTAGATGCAATTAATAAGAATGTTGGCACTTTGTGGAAAATGTACCTAATGTCACTGAACAACTTGTGTAGGAATTTTCAAATGGGAACCTAATTTTCCGTGTAAACTTTCACTGAAAATAGAATATTATTTTTTAAAAAAATTCCATTAGGCCTTTTGAAACATTGACACTCTATCAGAGCACCTGGTTTTTACTGAAGGCACCCCATTTTTGTGAAGGTCTAGGAGTCTGGGGACCTCAGGGCTGGGAATGGCTGCATCCTCAGGGATCTGGAGTGGCAGAGATGAGCTGAGACTGGGTTTGTCAGCATGGAGAGACATAAGCTCCCACTGGGTTGGCATTATTTAAAAGACTGGTGGCCTCTCTTTAAGATAAATTAATACAATGTAGGGCATACCAGTCTGACAGATTATCAGCTAACTATGGGAGAATAACATCATGACTTTGTTTTCAGTTAAGCATTTATCTTAAATACATATATATTTTAAATGTATATATATTCTTTAATATGTATGTATGTGTGTGTGTGCACGCACACACACACGCACACACTCAACCTCTGAATTAGTTTCAATAAAACCTGCATCAGTGCAGAGGTACTCATAGAGTGCCTTCAATAAAAAAGTCACTGCGTGTTATGTGATAACACTGAACAGACTCCAGACAGCCTCTTATCTTAGATATACAATAACGTAGCATAACTCAAGCCTAAAGGAGAAGTTAAAGCATTAGGTAACAGTAGCAACAGTAGCATGTTAGTGTAGTAATAACTCTCATGGAGGATAACCCAGGATGGGTTTTATTGAATTCAGTTTATTTAGCTGGGATAAACCCAGATAGGCATCTCATTTACAAGAAGGTGCTAGCAAGAGGGCAGGTTATTACAAGCACATTTAGAAGATAAGAAATAGAAAATTGAATAAAATCAGAGATCAGGAAGGGAGCAGAAAAGGTTCCTCCATCAGCCTTTTGCCTTGATAGGTCTATACCTAATCCAACCAAGAAAAATAGTGATTGCCTTCTGAGACATCTGCTAGGATGGATGGTATGTAAACTTGCTTAGGGACCTGCTCAATTACACTTAATGACAAGCTTTCTTTATGTCTAATTCAAGTTTCTCTTTTTGTGATTTAAGTGCATTTTCTTTGTTCCTCTGCTCTTCAGGAAATTGAAAGAATTATTTGATGTTTCTTCATAACAATTCTTTAAAAATGTGAAAATAGTTATCATATCTTAGCTTCTCCATCCCTCTCACCCCAGTTGACCAACTGTAACTCCTTGAATTGATGCTATTTTTCTTCCTCTTTAGTTATTATTTTTCTGATTTTCTCTGGACTCTTACCAAGGGTTGTTATTTCCTTCCTTTTTTCCTTCTTATTTCATTCCTTTCTTCTTTCCTCCCTTCCTTCCTTCTTTTCTTTCCAAATTTAAATTTGACAAATATTTGCTTGGTTATTTCTGTATGCGGAACTTTGTCCTAGGCACTGCTGCAGAGGTGGGTAAATCCATGGCTCTCCCCCCTGGAGGAACTCCCAGATGTGGTGGCCTTAACTGACGTTGTCCAAGAGAGCTCATCAACCATATGGCTAGTGGAAGCTTTCGTTTGACCATTCTTCTAGTTGCTGCTTCTGGTCCCAGAGGCATCTTTTATGACACAGAAGAGTTGTGTCTCACATGAGTTGTCTTTAAAAAAAAATTCCATGCACTGAGGACTATGTTTTATTCATTGATAAATATCGATGAATTGGAGATGAGTCCCTCCATGCAGGCATCTGCTGACAGTGTCCTGTTCTTGTGGTTTCCTGAAGAGGCTTCCACCACCAATCTGTTCTTAGATCATCACCATCCCCCCCTATACCTCACAGCTTCCTCCTTTATCACATCCCACTGGCTTGGAGAGCTTCTCAGTGTTTATCCATTGCCTTCCACTGATAGGCTGGTTTCTGATTCACCCCAAATAAATTTGCACATGAGCACATGTGCATGTGAGTGTATATGTGTGTGTGTATGTTAAGAGTGATGGTAGCAGAAAGGAAAATATTTGCATAAATGGAGGATTAATATTATAACATATTAACATACAATTTTTTGTTTCTGGTATTTTCTTTTTACCTAGATTTCTCTTCCTTCCCTCAGGGACTTGGGTTTTCTCTAAAAATACTCTCTTTTTAATAGGACTTTATTTGGAAATTGTTTTTCCAGAGAAAGCAAATCTAATTTGCATAATATCCAACTCTTTTGGATGCTGTGTCCCGTTCCAACTCTTTTTTCTTTTTTTTCCTCTGGGGTTTTTTAAAAATTTTTTCTTTTAATTTACTTTAGATGAAGGTTTACAGAGCAAATTAGTTCCTCATTAAACAACTAGTACACATATTGTTTTGTGACATTGGTTGCCAACCCCACAACATGTCAACACTCTCCTCTTTTTGACCTTGGGTTCCCCATTACCAGCTTTCCTGTCTACTCCTGCCTTCTCGTCCTTCCCCCTGGGCTGGTGTGTCCACTTAGTCTTGTTTTGTTTTATGAGTCTGTCTAATCTTTGGCTGAAGGGTGAACCTCAGGAGTGACTTCAGTACTAAGTTAAAAGACTGTCTGGGGGCTCCAGCTCTTTTTTCTTTCCCAAAGATCATGTTTTCAAATCAGGGAATATTCATTAAGTGTCTACTTTGTGAAAGCTACCATGCTCGGCACTATGGAAGGTAGAACATAAATACAAATGGGTTCCTCTGTTCTAGGATCCCACAGTCTAGTGGGAGAGACAGACACAGACATAAATAACTCCAGTATGGGGCGGACAATGTGAAATGCTTTAGTTAAAAAAAAAAAAAAAAGTGCTATGAGCATCATATATTTTCATTTAAAAAAATCTTTGTTCTTTCCTTCAAATCTTAGGTCAGTTGGTGACTATTTCTACCAAATCATTCATTCATTTTCATATTCTTCAGTTATTTCTCCGTCTCTTTCTCTCAGTAAAGAAAGAGTACTCCGGAAGTTTACACTATCTCAAACATTTTCCAAAATCCTGCCTCACAATCCATGCCCAACTGTTATTTTTCTAGGAGATTCGATTTTAGTCCTTAAACACTGTTAGCACTTAAGTCCGTTTCTGTGTAGTTGGGGAGCAGGTGGGAGGGGGTGGTAGAAAGTTCTTGCTCACTTTAACTTTTTGATCTGAAGGTCAAGGAAAGAGTCTGATTCTAATAATATATCTGCCCCTTAAATAGAGAATAAGCTCTGACTTCTGGGAAGGGACATAAATTAACCTCTGGAAGTCATCAGAACATATCCCCACACGAATGCCTCTGCTGAATCGGTTACCTTTCAATGACCGCTGTGCCCATTATCGGCCATATTCGAGTTTTGTGGTATGTGGTATGCACTCAAGATTTTAAGGTGTTAGAGACATTTCCTTCTCTCAGTGTAAGGCAGGGTGACCCAACGTCTCTAGAAGGTAAATACAAGCCCTCTCTCTCGTTTGAAAGAGTTATTGAGCCGTGTTTACAGTGGGTCCCCTTTGTCTGCAGTGCACATACTTCACATTTTCTTAAAGGCAACAGGGCTACCTGCCAATGACATTTCACAGCTCTCAGGCAGCGCGCTTTCTTCAGGAGTCTAATTCCTCATCTGCGTTGCCCTTTCTCTTTGAGTTTTACGTTTCATCCTTGCTCTGTGCAGTGCACCAATCAACACAAATTCAGGCAACTCCTCATTTCTCCTTCCTTTGATGGCCTTGACGCTCTTCATCTGGCCAGTGGATCGCCCACCGGAGGAATGAGGAGGGACGTGCCTGTGCGCTGGTGCTGGAAGGCCGACTTGGCGCAGCGTTGTTTATAACTGTCTCCTTCCTCCCGGTGACACCCCTCCAGCTGTTCCTTTCCCACCTTAAAAAATAAAATAAAATAAAATAAATCCAGGGATATGAATAGTTTGAAATGAACTAAATCGGTCATTGTTATTACAGGAAAACTTTATACCGAATACAAGCAATAATCCGCTTATATACACATAGGCTCTCTTACACAATCACCTTTCATCACTCTTCTCCTCTGCTTGGCAAACGGAATAGTTCTACCTTCTCGTTCCCACCCTGTTATGTACTCATGAAAAGCAGCCAACAGGGCTTCCTTTTGTTTTTGTTTTTGTTTTGTTTGTTGGCTTCAGTTTGAGCCCCAGCACAGGGCAGCCGGCTGGAGGGCACTCTTGCTGGTACCCGCTGTAGAGGGAGCTCTCGTGTTTTCTATGCAGGGCATGTGGCTTTCTTGCTGCGTTTTTCTAGAGGACGGTTTCAGTGCAAAGCAAGACAGCTCTCTTCTGAGGTGTCAGACTGGTAATGTTGACCCTATCAAACTTTAGGGAAATGTTTTGGCGGATGTTCAGGCATCCCTTTATTGAAAATGTATCAAGCCATATGAAAAAACCAGCTGCTAGAACCCACTCCAGTCAATATAAAGTTTTCCCAGTTCTGAATTAAGCCTCTTCTGAATATTGAACAAGCGGCGTTATCTTTCACCTGTATCATTTCTCTTATTTGCAGGAATAATTACACCTTTCCCTATTTTCCTACATCTTCTACTTCTGAACTGAACAAAAGATTCCCAAGTCAAAACTTCATTAAGGAAGATACTATGCTGTCAAAAGCGCTTTTGGAAAAAGTATTTACAAATACAAATGCAAATGAACTATTTACCTGGATATTTTGAATATGCAAAATGAAGCTGACGCTTTGCAACAGAAGCTTCCTTATGCAAATTTGAAGCTGCAGATGAACTCCAAATCTTCATTAGTGACAAATCAAAGAAAAGGTACATTTTAGTATTTGAAGGGACATTTTAATATTTCTCATCTGTCCTTAATTTCAGATAGACATAATATATTCTGGGCTAGGACTTGCAACTTGTATTGTTATTTTTAATTAACAAAATCCTCTCTATGCTTTAATTTCCAACTAGAACTAAGAAACACTTAGCAAAAGCACGAGAGTCAGCTCAGTTCATTTCAACCTTTTTTTATGTACCCGCCTCAGATGAAGTACTGAGTTGAGTTTTGGGGCGGGGAGGGGATGTAAAGATGAGGATGAAACACATGCTTTTCTCAAGGAGCTAGGAATCTAAGTTAAGGACACAGCATTTCAATTCCAGACAGAATATGATGAGTGCCATTAAATACAAATTAAGTACAAATAAAGTGTTTGTGTGGATTCATTTTATGGTAACCTAGGAAACATAAAAGAAGGTGTAGTTTAAAAAATACTTAGAAATTAAAACTTCTATAAAATCAACAAGCAGGCCTCATTCTGTATCAGACTGGAGGCAGCAAGCTTTTGTCTCCTAGTGCTTCACCCACAAGGGCTTGGGCCATTTTATTAGGATTAGCAGGGGTGAATTATCCAGATCATCTGTAGTGAACAATTTCATGTTTTTTCACCACATCAAAGATTCCGCTTCGAGGTATGGCTGGCATCTGTCTCTCTTCTAACCCCACAGCACCTTCCTACAGAATCAAAGCCTTTTTTCAAATTTCCAATCCCTGACAGGCAGATGACCCAGTAAGCAAGGTAAGCACGAGTTTACTTGTGCTTACTTACTAACCTCTAGTGAACAATTTCACATGGAAATTGTTCACTACAGATGATCTGGTAAGCAAGGTAAGCACTGTGCTTTCCTTGCTTATTGGATAATCTGCCCCTGAGGATTAGCAACAGTTTATGAGAGCCAGACAGAAAGATATTATTTACTTCATTCTTTCTCAAGCATCAGTGCAAAATTCATGTAGAGATTTGACTGTTAAAATTTTTTTTTTAAAACACAGTATTTTTGTGGTTTGAGTTTGAGCTCATTTACAAGATGGTTTTAGAGGTAAATGTTTTAATGGAAGGTACGTAGGGCCATAGATCTTAAGAGATAAGAGGATGGAATCAAATCAATCCAATTCGTTGTTTTTTGACTAGTTAAAAAAAAAGAAGTTGCAGTAGAGTCAATTCTGACTCATGGTGACCCCATGTGTGTCAGAGTAGAATGGTGCTCCATAGAGTTTTCAATGGCTGGTTTTTTAAGAAGCAGATCTCCAGGCCTCTCTTCTGCAGCATCTCATGGTGGAATTGAACCTCCAACCTTTTGGTTAGCAGCAGTTGGCGTTAACTCTTTGCATCACCCAGGGGCTCCTTTTAAATTGCTAAAGTATTTTTAATCTCCATTTTATGGGTACTATTGAGAGGTTGGAGTGCTGGTGGCATAATGGTTAAGAGCTCGGCTGCTAACTAAAAGGTTGGCAGTTCAAATCCGCCAGCTGCTCCTTTGAAACCCTATAGGGTAGTTCTGCTCTGTCCTGTAGGGTCGCTATGAGTCAGAATCGACTTGATGGCAATGGGTTTGGGTTTTTTGTATTGAAAGGTTAAATATATTACCTGAAACAGGAAGACTACATTCCTGGTCCTTTGCCTCCCAGAAGAGAGGGTCTGTTCATCCTGCCACTTCTTGTAGATGACAAAATTAAAGCACAGCAAGTAAGCCAATTTGCAGCAAGTTGGTAGAAAACATTCTCTTTTTTTGGGAGAGGTGGGTAGGGACTATCAATTCAAACCTATAGGTATGAAATAAAGCTGTTCTTGGAGACCTTTGCTGCCCACTATTTATTTAAGACTTATATCACATCTATTTACAAAAAATAAATAAATAAAATAAGTGTGTTGCAACTGTATATGCATTACAAAATACAACACTTAAAAACAGAACAAAACCACTTTTTTTTTTTTTCCTCATTAAGAGAAATAGTTAGCAGGCATCAAGGGCATTAATTATTCCAGAGGATTTAGTTTTCAGTTTCTTGGCAGTTAAAATTATAAGCATGTGGGACTATATTGTCCCTGGATGGCATAAATGATTAACTCACTCTGCTGCTAACTGAACAGTTGGAAGTTCAAGTCCACACGCAGATGCCTTGGAAGAAAGGTATGGTTGGTGATCTGCTTGTGAAAAATCAGCCATTGAGAGCCCTACGGAGTACAGTTCTACTCTAACGCACATGGGGTCGCCATGGGTCGGAATCGACTTGAAGGCACCCGATAAGCAGACTGCCACATCTTTCTCCCTCAAGGTAGGTAGGTAGGTAGGAACTATGTTATTCCCATTGTCTTGTAGGTTATCTTTAAATTGGGTTCTCAAATTAAATGGAACATAAAAAGGGAGAAGGAAGTATTTTTAATAGATCTTGTGAATTCATATTTTGACTTTTATAAAGCATTAAAGAAATGTATAAGAACAATTACTGTACAAAACCTGTGTGCATATGCTCCGTAAGGATGACCAAAAACAAAACAAAACAAACCCACTGCCGTCGAGTCAATTCCGACTCATAGTGACCCTATAGAACAGAGTAGAACTGCCCCATATGGTTTCCAAGGAGCACCTGATGGATTTGAACTGCCGACTTTTTGGTTAGCAGCCGTAGCTCTTAACCACTACACCACCAGAGTTTCCAAGCATAGTGACAGAACACATTTTTTCTGAGCTGCAGCATGTCGTGGGAAAGTTTCTCTTTTGAGGGATGGGGTGGTCTTAAGTCTTTTCCTAATTGTTTTTAGACTACCTACTTCTTTTTTCCCCAGAACAAACATCAGTACTGGCAACATTTCAGCCACAAAGTTATGAGAAATGGGGCTAAATATTAACACTAACTGTATTATGATGAATCAATAAAAGAATATAATGTTGATGAAAATGCCTTGAACACTATGACTGCTACAGAAATGTGAGGTATTACGGCTACAGCAGCTCTTGGCTCCCTTCTTTATTTAAGGGTTGCAAAGGTTTTGTTTAATATCTCAACATCGAGATCCTTTTGGTTGAAGCACAAGCATACTTCAGCTACCTTGGATTAAATACTAAAATCTGTAGCAAATCTGAGTCTCCAACTTCTTCCCCTATGCCCCTCATCATGTAGGTCCTGCTCTCTGCAAATGTGCCCAGTGGTGAGGTGTGGGAATTAGTCAGCCTTTTGTGTTTGTTTTCGGTGTTTCACCTGGGGCAATGGCACCCTTGGTCACTGATTGGTTTCCTTCTTTGGCAGTGAACATCTTCCCCTTTCATTGTGATTAAGTGACAAAAATTAGACCAGCCAATGCCAAAATGAATAGCCCAGAAAATGCGCTATGGTTTCTGAATCAGTTTTAAAAAACAAACAAAACAACCTACCAATCACTCAGAGCTCTGAACATAAGCAGTTGGTTCCCAGAAGTACAATAAAGGGACACCAAAAGTATTTTCGTCCCTGGTTGTTTATGAATCAATCTGATTTTCTTTTTTAGAATTTGAAGGTTACAGAATTAAATCATGTGGGACCGCAGAAGGGAGGCTTCCCCTTTTTCTTTTTGCTAGATTTGAGTAAAACATTGCTCAGAATTTCCAGGGATTCCCTGGGTGGCACAAATGGATACATGCTCAACTACTAGCCAAAAAGTTGATGGTTTGAACTCACCCAGAGGCACCTCAGAAGACAGGCCTGGTGATTTGTTTCTGAAAGATCACTGCCTTGAAAACCCTATGGAACAGTTCTACTCTGTAACAGATGGGGTCGCCATGATTCGGAATCAACTCAACGGCAACTAACAACAACAACCTAATTAAAGCAGATCACAAAGAAAGCTGCCTTGAATATTATGGGAGAGGAAGAAATAGTGAAAAGTAAAGCAGGTATCCGGATACCTGCAGTGCCCACCAGTGCATAGATGTGAACAGGGCTAGCTGGCTCTGGAATTCCGCTGACCTTGGGCAGGAACCCAAGGAAGAGGAAACTCCACTCATCTCTCCAACTAAACCAAGGCACTTCATGTCTTGGATAATGTCAGTAAGGCATGGGGCTATGTGACATGGGATTGGATTGCTGTAGGAAATGGCAATTAGGCTTGAGTCTTTGCAGTGGTTAAGAGCTCGGCTGCTAACCAAAAGCTTGGCAGTTTGAATCCACCATCCACTCCTTGGAAATCCTATAGGGCAGTTCTACTCTGTCCTGTAGGGTGGCTATGAGTTGGAATTGACTTGACAGCAGTGGGTTTGGTTTGGTTTTATAAAAGAAAGTAGGTTCAGAGCTGGAGCAGAGATTACTGTAACTCCAAAGTTTGCGTTCTTTCTGCCTCACCAGAATGCCAAGATTGTTGTGGAAGTCTGGAAAGCTAGAGCAAGAGATCTTCTCACTGGTGTATTCAGCTTGGTTTTCTTGAGTGTCTGAAGAAGGAGACCAATTCTACTAAATGTAGACAGGCTCTCTTCTGGGGCCAGAGCCAAGATTAGGACAGGTTTGGGGTGTGAAAGAATGTCCCTGGGGGGTGCAAACAGTTTGCACTCAACTACTAACCTAAAGGTTGGGGGCTCAAACTCACCCAGTGGCACCATGGAGGAAAAGCCTAGTGATCTGCTTCTGTAAAGATTACAGCCAAGAAAACCCTATGGAGCAGTTTTACTCTGTAACACCTGGGGTTGCCATGAGTCAGAATTGATCCAGTGGCAACAGGTTTGGCTTTTTGGGGGGTGTGGATAACATTTTCCCCTCCACTCTCTAGTCTATTGTCTACATCTTGGATTTATCTTGGGGCTGAGGGAGCTCCTACTGATAGAAGTCAAAATGGCCCTTGAAAGGGGTCTGGCATTTAGAGGCTTATTTGGAGAACCAAATGGGGAGGGCAGGGCAGTGGAGGTCAGATTCCAGGGAGATACTTCGGGAGGATTGAGACCTGTACCCAAGACATCCATAATCAATCTGGGCCCAATCATCATTCAGGGATGGCAGAGATCAGGGCAGCAGGAGTGTGGAGTGGCTGGCACCCTGGTGGCGTGGGGCAGCAACAGTAGCAATAAATTCAGGCCAGGATCCCAGTGTCAGTCAGTGGGGGTGGTAGTCATGACTCAGTCTAGACTGATCAACAAGTATGTGTGAGACATCTCCAGGGAATTCAAGAAATAATTAGGGCTGGGAGGAGAAAAGGATCTTGGAAGGGATTGGATTCCTTCTATCCAGGTAGGAGCCATGAACCTATGTTGTTTGGCCATGAATGCTCCTGTATCTGTATTGAATGTGGAGGCCCAGAGTTATTCCAGTTCTCTGAGCAATGAGATTGTAGAGTAACAGGGCTAGTGTATAGCAAGTAGATATTTAGGTTCTTTCAAGATTGTACCACCTTCGCCAGATAAGCTGTGCAAAACTCCATAATGGGTGTGCACACCTCCCAGCCCTGACAACACAGATCCCTCTCTGCCGCTGGAAGAGTTCCCCCAATCTTTGGCTACTCCCTGAATCAGGGCCACAGAGAGCTGCTCAGTAGGCTCAGTAGGCTCTACCCTGTGTCGAGTCTGGTGCACAGTTAACAAATGTGTGGTGAGATCAGGCTTGGTAACTCTAAGGAGCAGCTCGTCCCGACCCTGCACACTCCAAAGTTGCCGTTGAGTCAGCTCTGACTCATGGTGACCTTATGTATAACAGAATGAAACATTGCCTGGTCCTGTGCCATCTTTATAATCTTTGATTATGTTTGAGCCCATTGTTGTGGCTATTGCGTGAATCAATCTCATTGAGGGTTTCCCTCATTTCCTTTGACGCTCTACTTTACCAAACACGATATCCTTTTCTAGCGATTGGTCTCTCCTGATGACAGGTCCAAAGTAAGCAAGACAAGGTCTTACCATCCTTGCTTCAAAGCTTTGGTAGGGTCAGTAGTGTGGCTGTGTAGCTGGGAGCCATACAGAGCACTGGCTTGAGGCTTAGTGAGAAGGAACACTCTAGTGCCCGTGTCCTATACAGTTGCTGAGGTAAGTGGGAAGGAAATGTTTTCAGGACAGAAGCCCTGGGAGATGTTCAGTGAGCACAGCTTCCCAGGTCTCCTTAGCTCCTCATGGATGTGGATTTGGCTTGTGTCGTAATCATGCTTCTTCTGCCTAGAGTGAGGTCATAGCCTGGTCAGGGTTACCATGCCTCTTGTCCCCCACTCAACACTCTGAACTCCAGCAAAACGACATCTGAAATTTGTAACCCTTTTTGGCCCATGGACCTCTTTGGCGTCTGGTGAAGCCTGTGGACTCCTTATCAGAATAATGTTTTAAAATATATAAAATACTTAGAATTACAAAGGAAGCCAATTATGTGGGAATGTAGTTATTGATGACGTATTTAATTAGGCAAATCTGCTGCAAACGGCCTCTTTAAAGTGTTAAAAAGCAAAGATGTCACTTTGAGGACTGCGGTGCACCTGACCCAAGCCATGGCATTTTCAGTTGCCTCATATGCATGCCAAAGCTGGAAAATGAATAAGGAACACCAAAGAAGAATCTATGCCTTTGAATTGTGGTGTGGTGAAGAGTATTGAATAATGAACAAATCTGTCTTGGAAGAAGTATGGGCAGAATGCTCGTTGGAAGCGAAGATGGTGAGACTTCGTCTCATGTACTTTGGACACGTTATCAGGAGGGACCAGTCCCTGTAGAAGGACATCATGCTTGGTAAAGTAGAGGGTCAGTGAAAAAGAGGAAGACCCTCAAGGAGATGAACTGACACAGTAGCTGCAACAATGGGCTCAAACATAGCAACTTTTGTGAGGATGACGCAGGGTTGGGCAGTGTTTCATTCTGTTGTACATGGGGTCGCTGTGAGTCACAACTGACTCGACGGCACCTAACAACAACAACAGTACTTACCAACATGTTTAGAAAGATAAATTTGTGATACTAAAATGTTTGTGCTTCTTTAGTGGCGCAACAAATACAATTTAGCAGCAGATCTAACAATGACCATAATTGGAAGTTTTGATGAGCATAAATAGCATTTCCGGATAGCTGCTACAACTGAAACGTGATTTGAAAAATGTGTGGTTTCTATTGGACACAAAGTCATGGATACTGTATTACTAATGTGCTGTGTTGCCTACATACACAATTGCAAAACATGCTAAATTTTAATAAAGATTAATGGAAATAAAGATGTAATTTTTCCCCTTCATGTTTCAACAGACCCCCTAAATGCTGTGATGGATCTCAGATTAAGAACTCCTGTCTATGTGTTTGTGGAAAATACCTTGAGAAAGTCATATCACTTGGTCCCAAGTACATTTTCTTACCTCAACTCTAGTACTACCTAGCTGTATTGTCCCAGGTTATGCAATAGTGACTAGGCAATGCTCAGGTCCACTGCGATGATGTGACCAGGCCAGTCTTCCGTCATGTGAAAGGAGTGATCTCTGAGGTCTTGCAGGGTCGGGCAGTGTGGCTTGGTCAGCACCAGGCACAAACTCTGTGCCATTTGTGTGGGGGGCAAAGTAAAGTTCTAATAGTTTCATGAGGTGGGGCAATACTACAAACTAGATAGCTGGGCAAAGACTAGTTTGGGGCAATTTCTAAAAAGAATGGGGACAAGGAAGAGAAGCAAGGACCTGGATTTGAGCAGAGAATGGAGTGATGGGATATACAAGGGATTTGGACTTGAGTCCTGGTTCCTCCCTCAACAGCTGGGTGACCTTGGGTAAGTTACAAAGTTCAGTTCTCTGCTTAATGTTTTTTCCAGTGGTAAAATGGGGCTGATAGCCTCTCAAGGTTTTTGTGACGGGCACAATTAACTATACATATATATATATATATGTATGTATGTATGTATGTATGTATGTATGTCCAAACCAGTTGCTGTTGAGTTGATGACAACCCCACGTGTTTCAGAATAGAATTGTGCTCCATGGAGTTTTCATGGCTGTGACCTTTCAAAAGCAGATCACTGGGTCTTTCTTCCGAGGCCTCTTTGGGTGGGTTTGAACCACGAAGTGCTTAACCGTTTGCACTACACAGAGCCTCCCTGTATCCAAAAAACCCACTGCCGTTGGAGGTGATTCCAACTCATAATGACCCTACAGGACAGAGCAGAACTGCCTCATAAGGTTTCCAAGGCTGTAAATCTTTACAAAAGCAGACTGCCACATCTTTCTTCTGCAGACCAGCTGGCAGGTTTGAACTGCCGCTTAGCAGCCGAGCGCTTTAACCACTGCATCACTAGTGCAAACTCTCTCTCTCTCTCTCTCTCTCTATATATATATATATAAAATGAAGTGCTGTGTAAGCTGTAAAGCATTGTACACTTATTTGTTATTATTATCCTGTTAAAACACTACCTCATGTTTAAATTTACTCAAAATGTATCTCTGGGCAGCTGTCTCAATGGGGCACTCTTGCTGGAGTTTGCAAGTTGAGGCAAGTCCTTTATGGTTTTTGTCACTTTGCCTCTCTGTGGACATTGCTGTGACTGGTAACTTCGTCAAACTGAAGTACTGACTTTATTATCCAAAGGCCAGCAAAGGTGACATTTAGTTCTCCTGGAAGTCCCTTGCCCCTGTTTTTCTGAGGAAACTCCCTTTGACCTTCCATTCCTCTGGCTTTCCCTTCTTGTAGCTTCCCTTCCTCCTCTGGGGATAGGTGATGAGGAGTGGGAGTAGGAGGTGGTGTGCGTAGGGGAGGAAATGGAACGGTGGAGGAGGAGAGGAGAGTGTCTTTAGTTTCAGGGCTGCCTCCCAGAGTTCTGTGGGGTGTGGTTTCCATTGAGAGCCAGGAGCAAGAGTACATGGAATAAAGTATACTGAAGTCACTCAGCTCTGAAGACTTCCTGTATACTTTTAAGCTGCCCATGACATCATTTTGCTGGGCTGCTTAGAACAATAGGCGGGGGTGGGATGAAATGAACCACATCTACAAAGCTACAAGAACAGAGCAAGAGGTTGAAACAGAAACAGCCACAGTCTACCTCGGCTTTCCTGAACTCACTGGGAAAGAAATGGCCCCCCTGGTTTTTCAAAAACGGCCGAGAGCGTGCCTCGGCCCCCAGTCCCCAGCGCCCACGCGGAGCCTGCTGCTGCTTGTTTTTCCACTGCGTCGTGACCTCTCTCTGTTGCGTGGAACAACAACAGCAGACACACAGTGAAAATCATGTGACTTTCAAACGGTCCATCCATCCAAGTTCAATAAATTAGCAGCCAAAAATTTTAATCAGATATTTAATCTTTCCTCCCTGGAAGGGAGATTTAGTGTTTACAGTGGCTCACGGCCAGGTTAATCTCAGAGAAGAAAGATTGCTTGCCGCGTCCATGGTGCTGGGAAGCCCTGGAGAGGTGACTCTTGGCTATGGAGCCCTCCTCAGCCAATAGGTTAGCCCTTGTCGCTTGTAACTCTCTGCAGTTTGCCTCAGTACTCAGCAGTGACCAGACAAGGGATTTCCACATTTTGTAAACAACTCTGATAGGGAACAACCAAAAGAAGGCCTGCAAAAATCAATACACAGACAGTCTTGTCTGGTGAGTTTAATGTGCTATTCCCTGCCTGCTCCCCTGTTCTCTGACTTCTTCTTCTCACCTGCTCTATGTGTTCCCACCTAAGGAAGAGAAGGGCTTGAGGAAAAGGAAGAGAAGGGCTTGAGGAAAAGGAAGAGAAGGGCTTGAGGAAATCCTGCCAGGAAGCTCTTAACTTTTGTAGCAGGACTTATGCTTTATGAATAATTGACTGATATCTGCATTGACGACTGTGGTTAAAATTTATAAGTTCATTCAACAATTAATGACTGGGTGCTGGGCACTTCGGTTCTTCGGACAAATCACAGAACAAAAGAGACTAAAGTCTCTGCCCTCATGTAACTTATACTCTAGTCGTAGGAGATAGACAATAAGAAACACAATAAACAAATAAACAATTTAAAATTAGAAGATGACAACTGCAATGAAGAAAATAAATGCATCAGGTAAAGTGGACAGGGGATTCTCTGGGTGGTGCAAATGGTTAATACACTCAGCTGCCAACCGAAAGGTTGGAGGTTCAGGGCCACCCAGAGGCACCTCAGAAGAAAGGCCTGGTGGTCTACTTCAAAAAATCAGCCATTGAAAACTCTGTGGAGCACCTAAGGAGTTTCCTGAACACGATCAAACACTTTGAGGGACAGAGTAGCAGGAGTAGGGGTCTGGGGACCATGCTTTCAGGGAACATCTAGGTCAACCGGCATAACAAAGCTTATTAAGAAAGTGTTCTGCATCCTACTTTGGTGAGTGGTGTCTGGGGTCTTAAAAGCTTGCAAGCGACCATATAAGATGCATCAATTAGTCCCAACCATCTGGAGTAAAGGAGAATGAAGAACACCAAAGACACAAGGAAAGTAGTAGCCCAAGAGACAGAAAGGGCCACATAAACCAGAGACTTCATCAACCTGAGACCAGAAGAACTAGATGGTGTCTGGCTACCACCAGTGACTACCCTGGTAGGGAACACAACAGAGAGTCCCTGATGGAGCAGGAGAAAGGTGGGGTGCAGAACTCAAATTCTAGTAAGAAGATCAGATTTAATGGTCTGACTGAGACTGGAGGATACCCAGAAAGCATGGCCCCTGGATTCTCTATCAGCCCCAAACTAAAACAATTTTTGAGGCCAACTCTTCAGACAGGGATTGGACTGGACTGTGGGACATAAAGTGATACTTGTGAGGAGTGTGCCTCTTAGCTCAAGTAGATACAAGAGACTAAATGGGCAGCTTCTGTCCGGATGTGAGATGGGAAGGCAGAGAGAGTTAGGAGCTGGCTGAATGGGCATGGGGAATCAGGGGTGGAAAGGAGGAGTGTGCTGTCACAGTATGGGGACAGCAATTAGAGCCACATAACAATGCATGTATAAATTTTTGTATGGGAAAAATTAAAAAAAGAAAACTCTATGGAGCACGATTGTACTCTGACACATAGGGGTCACCATGAATTGGAATAGACTTGACAACAGTTGGTTTTAAGGTGGATGGGGCATGTGTGTTGTAATAAATCACAACATTCCCATGGTGGGCCTCTAAGAATACCACTTCGCTGAGATATTAATAGGTGCCATGGAGGTGGGTAAGAATTGACTTCATGGCCAAAGTGTGTAAGCTGAGTCAGGGGAGAGACATGAGAAGCGAAGACGTTTTGGAGGTTACTGTAGTTGCCATGAAAGATTATGAAGCCTAGAGCCAGCTGTGAGTAGGGATGGAAATGAAAAGCCAGGCAGGAGAGACATGGAAGGAGAGGAAAGGGAAAAACCTGGCCCTGGCTGGACAGGGCAGAAACAGGAGGAAGAGGAATCAAGCTCTAAATGTCTGGGCTTCTTCATACATCTAGTTTTGAGCCTGGATGAATATGAGAATGAATGAACTTTTAACCCAAAGGTGGAATTAGGAGAGGCAGGTTTGGGAAGCTGACGTTAGATACCGCATTTTCAGGTATGGATGCAGAAGTCGTGTTGATACTGGTGTTGGATGAAACCACAGGAGTCATAGAAAAAGGAGCATGGGACAGATATAAAGAAGTGGTTGAGAGGTAACAGAAAATACAGAATAGTGCTGCATCTCAGGAATAATGGAAAGAGGGCTTTAAACCAGTGCATCTCAAACTTTGTGTCCATTAGAATCATCTGGGGAGATGTAAACTTTCCAATTCCCAAGCTGTACCACACTGCTTAATTCAGAATCTCTGGGGTGGGATGCAAGAATCAATTTTTTTTTTTTAAACTCTCCAAGTAATTGCGATTTGCAGTCAAGGTTGAGAACCAGTGTTTTAAAGCAGACAGAATTGATAACAGCTGTGGAGAGAGTAAGATGGATGGGGATTGGATACAGACCCTCCAATTTGGGAACTAGGAATGCATTGATGGTCCTTTATGGAATGGTTTGGTACCCAAAGTCTAATCCTCAAACCACAACTGCAGCAGCATCTGGATCTTTATAGAAATGTAGAACTTCCGCCCACCCTAGACGTAATCAGAATCTACATTAAAACAAGATTCTCAGGTATTTAAAAATGCTGATGCTTGGGCTCTACCACAGTCCAGTTAAATCAGAGTCTTAGGGGTGGGGGTCCAGGAATTAGTATTTTAAAAAGCTTCCCAGTGATTTTAATGTTGAGTCAGGATTGAGAACCATTGATCTAGAGCAGTACTTCACAGACTTTTAATGGCGTATAAGTCACATAAACCAAAACCAAAAACCAAACCCCTTGCTGTTGAGTTAATTCTGACTCATAGTGACCCTATAGGACAGAGTAGAACTGCCCCATAGGGTTTCCAATGAGCTGCTGATGGATTCAAACTGCCGACCTTTTGGTTCACAGTCATAGCTTGCTGTAGCTCTTAACCACTGCGCCACCAGGGGGTCTTGTTAAAATGCAGATTCTGATTCGGTAGGTCTGGGGCAGAACCTGAGATTCTGCATTTGTAACGACTCCCAGGTGATGCTGCTGGTTCACAGACTACTCTTTGAGTAGCAAGTGTCCAGAGCAGTAGTTCTCATGCTGTGGGCCCTGACAAGTGGCATCAAATTAATATCAATTGGGAACTTGTTAGAAATGAAATTTTCAGTCCCACTTCTGACTTTTTCAATCAGAAGTTTGAGTTTCGGACCCAGGAATCTGTGTTTTAACATGCCATCTAGATGCTAAAGAGTGAATGGGTGATGATAAAGTGGTGTATACAGGGCTTTTTACATTTTTCTCAGAAATTGATGGTAAAAGGAATAAGAGAGATGGAATCTTGACACTCAATGAGGTGAAATTTCTCAAATGTAGGTGGAAGAAGACATGTCAAAATTCCCTTGTGAGCTTTGTCAAAATATGCATAATCCCCAGGGCCTGTTCACTTTCTCCCTGTTTTCCAAATGAGAACCGCTCTGCTGCAACTGCTCTCCTGAGAGTATTTTTAAGCCTAGGGATTTCATGGAAGCCTAGAAAGACTGAAGAAGAATATACACATTTGAATTGTGGTGTTGGTGAAGAATACTGAATATACCATGGACTGCCAGAAGAACGAACAAATCAATCATGGAGGGAATTTAGTCAGAATGTTCCTTAGAAGTGAGGATAGCGAGACTCTGTCTTGCTTACTTTGGACACATTAGCAGGATGGACCAACCACTAGAGAAGGACATAATGCTTGGTAAAGTAGAGGGTCAACGAAAAAGAGGGAGACTTTCAATGAGATAGATTGACACAGTGGCTGCAACAATGGGCTCAAACATGCTAACGACTGTGAAGATGGTGCAGGACTGGGCACTGTTCTGTTATACATAACATAGCCATGAGTAGGAGCCAACTCCATGGCAACCAACAACAATGGGGAGTCCTGAGCATGTGTGAAGCCAGATATAAGAGACTCCACAGAGGAGAGATATGAGATGGTGGAGAGAACAGAGAGCCAATGTCCGAAAGTCCCAGAGAAGGTGGAAGAAAATGGATTCATAATCTCAGGAAGAGGGATTTGCTCTGGAAAGGAGGAAAATCATATCTTTTGAGGGAATGGGGCTGGATGAAGATAAAGAAAACTTTGGCGGCAGAGAGAAGAGTATGCTAAAAAGAGTGTTAAAAATAGCTACCATCATTGAGTATCTACATGCCAGCCATTATACTTTAGGCTTTACATACATTATCTCTAACCCTCACAATAACCCTGCAAGGTAGATTACCAGTCTAGTGTTACTGTTTTATATGTAGAGTTATTTAGGCTAAAATAGGTTAAGTAACTTACCCAAGGTTGCAAGGATAGTAAATGGTAGACCTGAGATTTGAATCCTGGTCTTTTTGGCACCAAGGTTCATATTCTTTTCACTCCATCAGGTTGAGATCCCAAAAACCCATTGTTGTTGAGTTGATGCTGACTCATAGTGACCCTATAGGGCAGAGCAGAATTGCCCCACAGAGTTTCCAAGGCTGTAAATTTTTACAGAAGCAGACTGCTACATCCTTCTCCTGTGGAGCAGCTGGTGGGTTCAGACTGCCAACTTTTCAGTTAGCAGTCAAGTGCTTGACCACTGCACCACCAGGGCTCTTTATGTTGGGATAGAGATTGGGAAATTTGAGGGGTTTTTTACTGGATGACTTGTTTATTGTTGGTAAAACAGGTGTTGAAATAATAACCCATGACTTGAAGGGCCTGAGGACAGGTAAACTAAGGTGGAATAAGAAGTTGGAGTTTCCCATTTTTGGATTATAGTTAGAGCTTTATTATTAACTAAGTATATGATTTAATATCTTGGGCTTTCTTTCATTTCCTTATTTATAAAATAAAGGTTTTGTTTTGTTGGTCTCTAAGGTCCCAGGTATTTAAAAAAAATCCCATGATTTGAAAAATTCTGTTTAATACAGCTTCAGGGGAGGTAATTTTAAGTCTTAGGTATGGGGAGCAGGAACCCAAACAGACTTCAGAAATCTTGCTGAATTGAGGATAAAGAAGTCTGGGAGGCTGCGGTAATTAAAATTTTGAGCATCAGTAAGAGAAAGTTTAAAGAACCAAGGAGCAGCAGAGAGTAACGTCTGGGGTCTTAAAAGCTTGTGGGCAGCCATCTAAGATACTCCACTGGTCCCACCCTGTCTGGAGCAAGGGAGAATGAAGAAAACTAAAGACACAAGGGAAAGATTAGTCCAAAGGACTAATGGACCACAACTACCACAGCCTCCACCAGACTGAGTCCAGCTCAACTAGATGGTGCCAGGCTACCACTACCGACTGCTCTGACAGGGATCGCAGTAGAGGGTTCCAGACAGAATGGGAGAAAAATGTAGAACAAAATTCTAACTCACAAAAAAAGACCAGACTTACTGATCTGACAGAGACTGGAGAAACCCCAAGAGTGTGGCCCCCAGACACCGTTATAGCTCAGTAGTGAAGTCACCTCTGAGGTTCATCCTTCAGCCAAAGATCAGACAGGCCCATAAAACAAAACAAGACTAAATGGGCACATCAGCCCCGGGGCAAGGATAAGAAGGCAGGAGGGGACGGGAAAGCTGGTAGAGGGGAACTCAAGGTTGAGAAGGGAAGAGTGATAACGCGTTGTGAGGTTGTTAACCAATGTCACAAAACAATATGTGTATTAATTGTTTAATGAGAAACTAATTTTCTCTGTAAACCTTCATCTAAAGCACAGTTAAAAAAAAAAAAAAAGGTGGTGGCACCCACTTGAGGTTACATAGCATGACTCATGAATCTAGTCCATGGAATTGGGTGACTTGCGCCTGTGAATCCAGTGAAAGGATAGAGTGATGATGTTAGCCGGAGAAGAGGTGATTGCCAGAGAAATGTCTAAAAGGACAGTGAGGATGTGAGGTTGCCCCAGAGCTGGGGAGTGGGAATGTGGGCAGAGCCAGGTCATAAGGTGAGGAGGTCTAGTTTGCTGTTAGAGCAGTGCTGAAGTGCCTGCTGTGGGAGTCCAGGCTGTGAATGGGGGTGAATGAGACATGAAGGGGCTGATGTAATGAGAAAAAAAGAGGAGCATTTATGGGTCAGAGCCAGAGGTCACAATGAGGTCAAACATCAGAGGGAGAAGTGATATTCAAGAAAACAGTAAAGGCTGTTGAAAAACTACTTTGTGATTCTAAAATGAGGAGATTGGTCCAAATGACCTGTAAGAACACTTTTAGCTCTAATATTTTATGATGTCACTGAATTTTTAGTGAACAAATGACTTCCTAACTACCAAGAGAAATTTTCTTAAGGGAATCTTAGCTTTGGTTTGGAAATGCTTCCTTTTATTGGGCATCCTAGATATGGCACTAAAGCATACCACTTTGAGGGAAATTTTTAAATTTTATTTCATTTTATATTTGGAAAAAGTGAAAAATGATAAAGGCTGAATGACTACAAATAGGCAGATCACTTCTACATTTTAAGCAATGGATCTACAACTTTTGAATTAAAATATTACGACCTCTTCATAGTTACCTTGTATGAAACTTGCAGTGTCTCAATTCTTCTAAACATTTCCTCCTACATCTTTGATTGCCACAACCTAACTTTGTTTGTTCACATGACTTGATTAGGATGATGAATATCATAACAGGTCTGTGGACATTCTTTTACTATGACACTAAAACAACAATGATGACAAAGAACAGGTTAAGGCATAAAGGATCTCCCTCTTCCGTGGAGTTACCCAAGGCAGAGTAATAGAATCATCAAGTACTGAACTCAATTATTGTGAAACTTTGTTCATCATGATTACTTCTGAATACACCATTATGGAAAAGCATTTACTCTGAGCCTTCTTGGTTCACAGACAGAAAGGTATCAAATGCACCCTTCTCACCTTAGTGCTTCTGTAGACATAGACAAAACAAAGTGAAGAGCTAAGTGGCATCTGGAAAATTTGACCCATGGGATTAACAAAATGGAAAATTGCCATCCTTAAGATCCTTCTGATTTTTCAACGTTAGGTTTGTTTGGTTGTTTTTTTTTTTTTTTTCTTCCCCATACCACCACCACACTGTGAGTTCTTTGGTTAATTTACCTTATATTTTGCTCATTCATTCATTTATCAAATACTTACTGAGTTCTACTCTTCCAGCTGCTGCGGATTTAGCACTGAGTATTTAGAAGATTTAGTGAGTGATGTTGAATCTTCACTTGGATTTTAACAGTCAAATGGAGAAGACAGATATTAAACAAGTAATTATAATGAAGTGATGAGGATTATCATAAGACAAATACAGGGTATTATGAGAGTGTTGGAAAGGTATATAACCAAGTCAAAGTTTTGTGGAAGATCTCTGTGAGGAAGGAACATTTGAATTATTTACGAAGGACAAGTAGATATTTTCCAAGGAAAGTGCCTATGCGGGGTGCAGAGCACATACTTAAGCAGAGAGAATATCTGCAGTGGTCCAGAAGTGAGAGAGAGGAAAGCATATTTGAAGAAAAAGGGAAAGTAATAATGCTGAAGCATAAAGCAGAAATTGGGGAATGGTGAAGAATAATACTGAAGGGGGAAGTGGGGATGAGACCATGTAGGACGTGTGTGCCCCATTGCAGTTTGGAGCTGATATGATCAGAATTGTGCTAAGAACATCATTTTGACTACTGTGTGGAGAGTGGATGGGATATGTCAAAAATGGAGAGAAGAGACTTATGTTTCCATCCATGAGGAATAAACAGAGCCTTCTGTTATAAACAATGAGGAAACTGGAACAAATATAAGAAACAACTATCTTCAGATATTAGACAACAGGCAGCACAGACTTATAAACTCTGAGAAAAGGGAAGTGGATGATGTAAGCCCCTACCATCATTAACACCTTAGGTAATTTTAAGTCTTAGGTATGGGGAGCAGGAACCCACATAGAGTTCAGCAATCTTGCTGAATTGAGGAGAAAGAAGTCTAAGTTTTGGGAGGCTGCAGTATCTAGAATTTGGGGGCCCAGTGTATCCAAGAGGAGAGATTTATAGTAGTCCACCCTTATCCACAGGGGATACATTCCAAGACCCCCTATGGATGCCTGAAATCACAGATAATACCAAACCCTATATATACTATGTTTTGACTTATATGTACATACCTATGATAAAGTTTAATTTATAAATTAGGCACAGTAAGAGATTAACAACAATAACTAATAATAAAATAGAACAATTATAACAATATACTGTGATAAAAGTTTTGTGAATGTGGTCCCCAGGCAAGGTGGACGAGGAAGGTGTGAGATTTCATCACACTACTTATTTAACATATTTGGACCGCAGTTGACTGCAGGTAACAAACTGTGGAAAGTGAAACCACTCTACTCAAGGGAAAAAGTTCTAGAAATTCTAATAGAAGTTCCCTTGGGATATTGGCTAAATGCCAATATACATATGCATAGGGTGAAACCCATGAGGCCAAGGAAGAACAAAACTCAAGGAAAGTGCTATTACTGGGGAGCTGCCCCTAGGTGGCATAAACAGTTAAGCGCTCACGTGCTAACTGAAAGATTGGCAGTTCGAATCCACCCAGAGGCACCTCAGAAGAAAGGATTGGAGATCTGCTTTCAAAATGGCGCAGCCTTGAAAACCCTATGGAATACAGCACTACTCTGTAACACATGGGATCGCCATGAGTTGGAATCTACTTGATGGCAATTTTTTTTTTGTTTTTTGTTTTTTGGTACAAATAATTCCATAGCTCAAACAGCGCTGAGAATCATTCATTCTAATTCCATCCAGCCAGAGAGAAGAGATCTCATTAAATACTTGTGGCATTTAAGAGTCCCCTAAAATAATTTTAAAATAAGTCTCAAAAGATTAAGCCAATCTACAAATAACTTATTGGTCTACCATAGAAAGTCAAACACTCTTAAAAATAATACAACAAAATCGAGCACTCAACATCATCAATTCAAAATGTCCAACAACCAAAAAAAAAAAATTACTAGACATACAAAGAAGTAGGAAAATGTGACCCTAACCAGAAGAAAAATAAATAAATTGAAACAGATGTAAAAATGACATAAATGATAGGATTAGCAGACAAGGACCTTACAGTAATTATTATAAAGATGCTCCAGAGTGTAAAGGGAAACATAAAACATAATGAGGAAAGAAATGGAAGATATAAAAATGACCCAGATTGAAATTCTAGGAATAAAATACAGGATAGTTGTGGTGAAAATTTTACTGGATAGGATTAACAACTATTAGACACTACAAAAGGGAAGATCAGTGAACTTGAAGACATAACAATGGAACCTATTCAAAATGAAGCACAATGAGAAAAAAAGACAAAATAAAAAATAAAAAGAAACAGAACCTTGGAGACCTGTGGTATAATTTCAAACAGTCTAAACTATGTGAAATTGGAGTTCAAGGGATGAGAGTTGCTAGAAAATATTGGAAAACAATGGCCAAAGAATTTCCAAATTTGATGAAAACTGTAAGTCCATGATCCAAGAATCTCATTGTCTTAGCTACCTAGTACTGTTATATCAGAAATACCACAAGTGGGTTGCTTTAACAAACAGAAATTTATTTTCTCACAGTTGGGAGGCTAGAAGTCCAAATTTAGGGTGCTGGCTCTAGGGGAAGGCTTTCTCTCTCTTTTAGCTCTGGAGAAAGGTCCTTGTCTCTTTTCAGCTTCTGTTCCTCAGCAATCTTCATGTGACTTGGCATCTATCTTCCCCTTATCTCTTCTTGCTTGCTTGCTTGCTTGATCCGCTCTTTTATATCTCAAAAGAGATTGATTTAAGACACACCCTACACTAATACTGCCTCATTAACATAACAAAGAAAACACATCTCCAAATGGGACTATAACCACAGGTATAGGGGTTAGGATTTATAGCACGTATTTGGAGGGACACAGTTCAACCCATAACACTCATCAAACTCAAGGCAGGATAAACACAAAGAAAGATGGTACCAAGATACATAATTATCAAATTCCTGAAAAACAGGGATTAAGAGAAAATATTTAAAGCATACAGAGGAATATGATACTTTACATACAAAGGAACAAAGGCTAGAAATAAGACTTCTCATCAGATATAAGCAAGCCAGAAGGTAATGGAATGATTCTTTAAAGTGCTAAAAGAAAGCAATCATCTACCTAGAATTCTATGTCCACTAAAGATATTCTATAAAAACCAAGGCCAAAAAAAAAATTTTTTTTTCAGACACAGAAAAGCTAAGAGAATTTATTGCCAGAAGACTTGAATTATAAGAAATGTTAAAGGAAGTTTTTCAGGCAGAAGGAAATGATATTAGAGAGAAACTTGGATCTGTATACAGAAATAAAGAGAACTGAAAATGGCAAATATAAGGACAAATATAAAATACTTTTCCCTCATCTTTAAGCTTCTTTAAAAGATAATTAACTATTTAAAGCAAAAATGATAACAGTGTGTTGTAGGGATCATAGCATATTTGGAAGTAAAATGTATGACATAATAGCTCAAATAATAAGAGGAAAGAAATTGATGTACACAGTTTTAAGAGTCACATCATACCTAAAGTGGTATCATATTGTCTGAAGATATACTGTAATAAGTTACACTCTAGAACTGGGTATATTCTGCCCAGGAATTAGTGACTATCTTCTCACCTATCCATATACAGTAAGTATTCCATTTAGAATCTCCTTATAAACTGTCCAAATTGTCTATGCCAGAAAGAGGGCAATTGACTATGCTGGAAAATGTAGATGGAAATATTTTTATAATAAATATTGGGAGATCATAAATTCACTTTAT
The DNA here is from genome assembly GCF_000243295.1 of Trichechus manatus latirostris. Taxonomy (NCBI): domain Eukaryota; kingdom Metazoa; phylum Chordata; class Mammalia; order Sirenia; family Trichechidae; genus Trichechus; species Trichechus manatus. The sequence goes on along the minus strand of NW_004444135.1, from coordinate 2,002,201 downwards.
TTTGGGAAGTTAGGAGGAGACTTATAGAGGAAGTAAAGGTTGTTCTCAAAAATTTAAAATATATATATTTTGAAGTTCCTTGCAGTCATTAAAGAAAATTTGAGAATACAGAAAAGCAAAAAGAAAAAATTCAAATTACTCATAATCCCATCATCTAACCAACTTCTATGAACATTTTGTTTTATTTTCTTTCTAAACCTTTCTTAGAAGTTGTCAATGATTTCATTCTACTTAGATCAATGCCCATGGAAGCATCAGTCAAGAAATCAAATGACATACTGCGTTGGGCAAATCTACTGCAAAAGACCTATTTAAAGTTTTAAAACGCAATGATGTCATTCTGGTGACTAAAGTATGTCTGACCTGTCTTTTCAATCATCTCATATGCATATGAAAGTTGGATAATGAAAAAGGAAGACAGAAGAATAACAGATGCATTTGAACAATGGTACTGGCAAAGAATATTGAATATACCATGACTACCAGAAGGGTTGCCATGAGTCACAGTCAACTCAAAGGCAACTAACAACACCCAGAAGAATGAGCAAATCAATCTTAGAGGAAATACAACCAGAATTATTCTTAGAAATGAGGATGGTGAGACTTTGACTTCCTTACTTTGTACACATCATCAGGAAAGACCAATTGTTAGAAAAGAACATCGTGTTTGGTAAAGTAGAGGGCCAATGAAAATAAGGAATACTCTCAATGAGATGGACTGACACAATAGCCTCAACAACGAACTCAGACATACCAATCATGACGATGCCACAGGACCTGGCACCGTTTTGTTCTGTTATACATAAGGTCATCATGAACCAGAGCTGATTTGACAGCAACTAACAACAACAAGCCTTTCTTTAATGCTTGATCTTAGAAGCATAATCATAGTGTCCACACAATTTTATAGCCTATTTTTCCATCAACACTTTAACCTAGCATATAAATTTATTTATTTGTTCATTCATACAACCATTCATTCAACAAATATTTATTGAAAATTTACTGTGTACTCAGTACTGATGAAAAATCAGAATAAAAAGACGTGATTTCTACCCTCAGATAACTTTCAGTCTAGTGGAAAGAGAGAAATATATAAGCAACAAGAGTAAAATAAGCATGTAATTACAAATTGTTTCCAGAAAGGAAACAAATAGGTTATTAGAATGACTAACTGGGAAAAAGAAACTAGATTGGAAAGTTAAGAAAGGCTGGTTCAAGGAAATAAATTTAAATGGGAAGATGAAGGATTGGCCAGTTGAAGAGTGAGGAGAGGACAGGAGCATTCTGGGCAGACAATATGGCATGAGAGAAGATGTGGGAAAGAATGACGATGGTGAGTGAGGCTGCAGCACAGAATGCAATGGGGGAATGGCCTGAGGCAAGACCCGAGTTGTAGGCAAGGGTGCCATGATGCAGGAATTTGGTGTCCAACCTAAGAAGTTTTCTATATTCTAAGAGCACCAGGGAGCCATTGATGGGCTTTAAAATGGGCAGCACCATACCCATTTATGTTCTTGAAATATCACTCTGGCTAGAATGGAGATGGAGTCCCTGGGTGACACAAACAGTTAATGCACTTGGTTGCTAACCAAAAGGTTATTGGTTTGAGTCCACCCAGAGGTGCCTTAGAAGAAAGGCCTGGTGATCTATTTCTGATTTATTGAAAACCTTATGGAGCGCAGTTCTATTCTGACATATGTGGGGTCATCGTGAGTCGGAGTCAATTCAACTGGCAGGTGGTTTTTAGAATGGAGATAAGAGTGGACATGAGGCGGTCAGTTAGGAGGCCATGGCAGTTATCCATGTAAAGAATGGACTGGCTTTGACTAGGATGATGACTGAGGAGAAGAAAAGTGAATGGATTTGAGAAATATTTTGCAGGTAGAAATGTAGGTCAGGCCATATGAAATTGTCATTTTTGTAGGATCAAAGGGGGTCATATACTGACAATTTTACACAATCTGCCTAATAATAGGACCTAATGTTGCACTGATGTGGGGATGAGGAAGAGGGAACTGTGAAGGATGATTCCATTTTTCTGGGTTTGAGAAACCTGGCAGATGCAGGGGCCATTGAGCTGGGGAAAATTGGAGGACCAGGTGTGGTGGACATTGAGGTCGACTCCTCTCATGCATTCAATCCTGCTCCCATGTGTAGCAGGGATGTAGTTTTGGGAATTGATTCCAGCTCTAGAGGTCATTATTGGCCAGTCTTGGTTTTCCCATTTTCATTCCTGTAACTGGTTTAGAAACCCAGGCATGGCTTGACTGCATATGGCATTTCCCCCTGTCCAGTGGTGGGCGCATGACTTGAACTGGCCTGGTCAAATTGAAGGGAAGGACTTTTATTCCATTAGGGAAATATTCATAAAATTTCTAGAAATTTAATATTATTTCAATAAGATGTATTCCCAGAAGTAGGGAAAGTGAGTCAGAGGCTCTTGATATATATTATTAAAGTGCTTTAGAAAAGAACTCTTCCAAGTAACACTTACACCAGCAGGGTATGAAAGTGCCAATTATACCATACACTTTCACAGCATTGGTTATTCTCATTAAAAAACAATCTTAGATAATTTATTTGGCAAAAATATTATTTCAGTTTTAATTGTCCTTCTTTTATTAATAATAGTATTGAACATTTTTCCATCAGATTATTTTAAAAATAGTTAACCAAAAAAACATGGACTTCAAAATTTATAGCAATCTTCTCTAGTGCCATCTCTGAAGAATATTTCACAGTATCTTTTGAGGAGACAACTAATTTTATTTACTCATTTACCTTACCCCCTACACTGATACTGAATTATAACTGAAATAGTGATAATTTCTACTGACTTCATTTCCTAACATAAGGGATAGTTTATATGACTTGTCAAATTTAAAGTTCCAAAGCTACCTAACTTTATTCACAACACTTAGGAATTGAAATCACATTTGTTTTTTTCTAATGGAAAATTCAATGCCAAATTTACAAGAGGACGCAAGCCAGATTTCACATCATCACTCACGTCTTCATCTGCACAACGTGGGAATGTTTTCTTTGCCTTCTTTTTAACCTACCAAGTGAAGATGCTTAATGTAATCTGAATTATTACACTTTGGGAACTGAAAAATAAAGTACTCTGACTAGGCTGCCATTCTGCCTTTATTCCTCAAAGTTTTGATTCATTCTATTTATTTTTGCTCTTCTTCTTACAAATTTAATAAAAATTAAAAACTACAATTGATGCTTCACTCATTAGTTATAATATTATATTTCTCAATGAGGGGCCCATCCTCTGATTTTATAGTATTCTGAGAGCTCTATCTTTGATATTCTTAAGAAAATATTTCTGGAAGAGTTATTGTTGTGTGCTGAGTCAATTCCAACTCATAGCGACCATATAGGGCAGAGGTGAACTGCCTCATAGGGTTTCCTAGGCTGAAATATTTACAGGAGTAGATTGTCAGGTCTTTATTCCCACAGAGCTGCTGGTGGGTTTGAACCACTAGCCTTTCAGTTAGCTGCAGAGCACTTTTGTGCCACCAGGGCTCCTTGGAAGAGCTATAGAACTAGATTTTGTTTAATATATCTTGGCCCAACATCAAAGTCATCAGAAGAAGCAGCAAGAACTAATCCTCCTTCCCCAGCTTCCATTGGTTCAAGATAAAAATTTACATGGAATCAGATAATGGCGAATATTTCTTTTTTCTCCTTGTTCCAAATGATGCCAAAGTTTATGTACCGTGGTAATCTACTTCTACTTATACCATTCATGTGCTCTTAATTTACACTATTTTGTAATCATTTACTAAGGTATTTGTTCTATGTGAGCAGGGGTTTGTTTTATTCCTCTTTATCACCTCCCTAACTTCAGTGCCAAGAATAGAGTACTAATTGCCATTAAGTTGACTCTGACTCACGGCGACCCCATGCGTGTCAGAGTAGAACTGTGCTTTGTAGGTTTTCAATGGCTGATTCTTCGGAAGTAGATTGCCAGGCCTTTCTTCTGAGAAGCCGCTAGGTGGACTCGAACCTCCAACCTTTATGTTAGCAGCTGAACTCATTACTGTTTACACCACCCAGGGATGCCTAAGAACAGAGTAGACACTCAAAAAACACTTGTATCTTAATGTACAGAGTCAGTTGAAAAGACCAGCAGGCTATTCCACAAAATCTGTTTTGTGGTTGACCAGAACTGTTTGCACTTAGGTCCTAGAGGATCTAATTTTAGGTATTTATGGCACAGAACACAGAATCATAAATAATATTAAGGCAAATTATTATAATCAAGAAGAGTTTCAAAACATTTAGTTCTCCACAAACTTGCATCTTCTCTAAAATCCTGCTATTGTTGACTATTATCCCAGTCAATAATTCTCTCCCTTTTCATCCTCTAAAAGTTGTTCTAGTAGACAGAGCAACAACTTTAAAGATTTTAAAAGTTGTTTTCTGAGAAAAAGCTAGAACTGGGATCCAACTTGTCAGGCTTTGAGGTTTACATCACCGTTTGGTGTGTTGCCCAAAAAAATACAGTTTGCTTCAAAGAGCTGACAAAGCCTCCAGGACAGCAAAGGGCATCCGCTGAGAGACTTGTGACGATTTCTGACAGCATGACCAGACGCGTCCTTTCCTGGTAGAGACCATGTTGTACCATGAGGTTATGGTCTTTGTTTTTCATGGATATATTCTAGATTAGAAATTCCCAAACATGCCTCCCTCTAAATAAAGGAAAGAAAAGGTAGGCAGGTATAACTCCCCATGCGACCCCACTATCTCAGGCTGCATTCTTCATGAACACTTCATTTTCTTTCTTAGGTATAGATCTGCCCACTTTATTACAGGCTCTTTTGGAAGAATATGCGAGAAACTACCTCCTCCCTTCTGTGTTACTTGGTGCCATGTTTTCTGGTTCTCATCTCCCCAAATTTCTCCTTCAAAGAGATTCAAAACCAGAACCACTGTGACATCATGCCACTCTAGATATCTCACTAAATGTGTGGTCAGTTAAAGATCAACAAATCCTCAATCCACTTAAAAGTCACCATTGGAAATTTGCCTTTTCTTCCCAGATATATTAATGCATGGGTACATTTAAGTCTTCTTTATTTATAGTTGTGGAGCTATAGGTAAAATGCTCATTCTTCAAATCCACATTTTGTTGAATAAACATGTCTGTCTCCCTTTGAGGAGCCGTGGTTGTACAGTGGTTAAAGCAGTCTGCTGCTAACAGAAAGGTTGGAAGTTCGAGCCCACTAGCTCCTCCATGGAAGAAATATGTTGCAGTCTGCTTCCATAAAGATTTACAGCCTTGGAAACCTTTTGGGGCAATTCTATTCTGTCCTATAGGGTTACTATGAGTTCAGATTGACTCAACAGCAACCGATTTCGGGTTATCTCCCCTTGAATCTTTTACTGTGTATGTTTGTAAGTGAAAAAAAGAGATTCAATAGCATGGTCTGCAGTCCACTTTTTTTTTTTTTTTTTAAATAGGCAGCTTTGTATAGTAAGAGCTGGTCAGTCAGAACTGGCTTCCAGTGCTAGTCCTGTGTGGAATAGAGGAGCAACCTTTGCCAACTTATTTCTTTTGCTTTTTAAATTGTGCTTTAGGTGAAAGTTTACAGAGCAAATTAGTTTCTTATTAAACAATTAATACATATATTGTTTTGTGACATTTGTTGCCAACCCTGCAATGTGTCAACACTCTCCTCTTCTCGACTTCGTGTTCCGTATTTCCATGCTTCAAACTTTCCTATCCCCTCCTGCCTTCTCATCCTTGCCCCTGGGCTGGTGTGCCCATTTAGTCTCGTATACATGGTTGAACTACGTGTGTTATTGTTTGTTTTATAGGCCTGTCTAATCTTCAGCTGAAGGATGAACTTTAGGAGTGACTTCAGTACTGAGTTAAAAGGGTATCTGGGGCCATATTCTTGTGTTTCTCTAGTCTCTGTCAGACCAGTAAGCCTGGTCTTTTTTTGTGAGTTAGAATTTCGTTCTACATTTTTCTCTCGCTCTGTCCGGGACCTTCTATTATGATCCCTGTCAGAGCAGTTGGTGGTGGTAGCTGGACTCAATCTGGTGGAGGCTGTGGTAGTTGTGTTCCCTTAGTCCTTTGGACTAATCTTTCCCTTGTGTCTTTGATTTTCTTCATTCTCCCTTGCTCCAGATGGGGTGGACCATTGGAGTATCTTAGATGGCCACTCACAAGCTTTTAAGACCCCAGACGCTACTCACCAAAGTAGGATGTAGAACATTTTCTTTATAAACTATGTTATGCCAGTTGAGCTAGATGTCCCCTGAGAGCGTGGCCCCCAGCCCTCATCCCAGTAGCTAGGTCCCTCAGGGAGTTTGGATGTGTCTATGAAGTTTCTAGGAGTTTGCCTTGATCAAGTTGTGCTGATTTCTCCAGTATTGTGTACCGTTTTACCCTTCACCAAAGTTGCCACTTATCTATTGTCTGGTTAATGTTTTTCCCTTCTGACCACTCCCCTCCCTCGTAACCATCAAAGATTTCTTTCTGTGTGTAAATCTTCTCATGAGTTTTTATAATACTGGTCTCATAGAGTATTTGTCCTTTTGTGACTGTCTTATTTCGCTCAGCATAATGCCCTCCAGATTCATCCATGTTGTAAGATGTTTCGCAGATTCATCATTGTTCTTTATCACGGCAACTTATTTCTGAATGTTCTATCTTATGTAAGACAGAGGGAGTGATCAGATTCTGATAGGACTGTGCAAGGACTAAGGAGGTAATATATGCCATGTGCCTAGCATAGTGCTCTAGGCTTTCAATAAATATTAGCTCCTTTCCTCCCTTTCTCTTCCTCAGCAACAGTGAAACATCCCAAATCTGAACAATCTTGGAAGCAAACTCAGTGAACATATATACTGTAATTAGATAATAAACATCTGATGTTGCTAAAACATTGCTTGGCAGACATCATTCTCTGGCTCAAACTTTCTTTCACTCCCAATGAGGCACAAACTTCAGACTCGTCTTCAAAGTCCTTCATTATCTAGACTCACATTACTTATCTAATACTGCCCTTTCTCTGCTCACCTGGGCCCCTTCCAACAAGTCAGGTCAGTCTCTGCACTGCAGGGTGGATTTGAGCATTGTAGGGACCATGTGTATGTTTGCACATGTGGTGGTAATGCCTAAAATTCTTCACCTCTCCCCTCTATCCTTCTAAATCCCATTCTTCCTTGCAGATCAAATCCAAATCTTGCCTCAGAGAAGTTATTCCTGAACTGTCTTGCCAGTGCTGTTCAACAGAAACATAATGCAAACATAATTTTAAACTTTCTAATAGCCACATTAAAAAATCAGGTGAAATGAATATTAATGATGTATTTTATATATAAAATATTATTATTTTAATGTACAATCAATATAAAAAATATTAATAAGATGTGATGGTTAAGATTGTGTGTCAACTTGGCTGGGCCGTGATTCTCCATGTTTTGATGTAATCACTACCATGATTGAATATACTGTGGGTAGCCAATCAGATGAAAGAGAGTCTTGTTGGGGGTGTGGCCCGCCTCTGTATATAAGCAGACATTCTGGCTTTTGCTCTCTCTGGATCCTGCGGCTGCTTCCTGTCGTCTCATCTCCCGTCCTTGGGACTTGAGCTGTCAGCTTATCTGCCGAACCTGGGATTCGTCAATCTACATAGCCTATGAGTGGGAGCCCTGCTCTCCGACCTTCCGATCTTGGGCTTGCCAGCTTCTGCAGCTGTGTGACTTGGGAGGGGCCTCTACCCTGATCCACGGACTTGGGACATTCTAGCCTCTACAATCGTGTGAGCTGTTTCCTTGATATAATCTCTCTCTATATATACATTTAGACACTTTACTGGTTTTGCTTCTCTAGAGAACCCAACCTAAGACATTGGTACCGGGAGTGGTTCTAGAGAAACAAAATTGTAAAGATGAGTTTTCTAAATTGGTTCTCAAGTCTTGTTAGTCATAAAGACGTTGATGACTCTGCTTCCAGCAGTAAAGAGGTCACTGCTAGTCCATGGAGCGACGTGGCGATACAAATATGCAAAATATCACCAC
>NW_004444135.1:1991632-1993349 GCF_000243295.1 Trichechus manatus latirostris | reverse complement strand
TGGTGCAAGGAACATAAAGATGGATCAGTCTGAGTTTATTGATATGGGTCCACTGAGCACAGACTGTTCCTTCAATGTTTCAGGTAGAGAAGCTAGGAAAGTATCCAATAGTTTGTTTGCTTGGGTTGCTGAAGCATGGATTATGAGGTGGCTGACACTAAATCAAGCTGAAGTACCAGACCTGCCTTAGGGAAATTGGCATGCTAGAAAAGATTTATCAACTTAGACCCACAGACCCACACATGGAGTGTCCAGAGAACACACCTTTTACCACAACTGTGAGGAACAAATTTGTGAAGGGAGCTCCAGCATCCTTGAAGACTGCTCTGATTGCTCTTTTATGTAAGCCAGATTTGACAGTGGGAACTGCCCTAACTGAATTAAGACACCTAACTACAATGGGGCTGATTGGACCCGATGGTAGTAGGGGCCAAATGGCTGCACTCAATTGACAAAGACAAGGTGGGCATTGTTACAGTAATGGACAGAGGAGTCAAAGTAGTAATCAGAATAGTCTGACTCGTATGGACTTATGGCATTGGCTACTTAGTCATGGTGTCCCTAAGAGTGAAATAGATACAAAATCTACTAAATATTTACTTGATCTATACAAACGGATGAATTCTATGTCAGGTGAACAGCAGTCTAACTAAAATCGCCAGAATAGAGTCACGGTCCCTCAATCAATTCCCAGATTGAGCAAGTTTAAAGACCCACAACCCCTTGAATGAAGGGGAGGCCGGATCCCCTTGAGGAAGGACTCCAATACACTGCCAAAAATTTTTACTGTTAATCTTTCTCCCAGCCTTCCCCAAAGGGATCTATGGTCTTTTACGAGAGTGACTGTTCACTGGGGAAAAGGAAATAATCAGACTTTTTGGGGATTACTGGATACTGGCTCCGAGATGACACTAATTCCAGGAGACCCAAAACGTCACTGTGGCCCACCGGTCAGAGTGGGGGCATATGGAGGTCAGGTTATTAATGGAGTCTTGGCTCACGTCCATCTCACAGTAGGTCCAGAGGGTCCCCGAACCCATCCTGTAGTGATCTCCCCAGTTCCAGAATGCATAATTGGAATAGATATACTCAGCAACTGGCAGAACCCCCACATTGGATCCCTGACAAATAGAGTAAGGGCTATTATGGTAGGAAAAGCCAAGTGAAAGCCATTAGAATGGCCTCTACCTAGGAAAATAGTAAACCAAAAGCAATACTGCATTTCTGGAGGGAATCAAGGACTAGAAGGATGCAGGGGTGGTGATTCCCACCACATCCCCATTCAACTCGCCTATGTGGCCTGTGCAAAAAACAGATGGGTCTTGGAGAATGACAGTAGATTATCGAAAGCTTAACCAGGTGGTGACTCCAATTGCAGCTGCTGTTCCAGATGTAATTTCACTGCTTGAGCAATTAATACATCTCCTGGTACCTGGTATGCAGCTATTGATCTGGCTAATGCCTTTTTCTCCATACCTGTTTCAAAGGGCCACCAGAAGCAGTTTGCCTTCAGCTGGCAAGGCCAACAATACACCTTCATTTGCCTACCTCAGTGCTACATTAACTCTCCAGCCCTATGTCATAATTTAGTCCGCAGGGAGCTTGATCACCTTTCCCTCCCACAAGACACCACACTGGTCCATTACATTGATGACATTATGCTTATTGGGCCTAGTAAGGAAGAAGTGTCAATGACTCTGGACTTATTGGTAAAACA
>NW_004444135.1:1941029-1991332 GCF_000243295.1 Trichechus manatus latirostris | reverse complement strand
TATCAAGTGACTCGAAAAGCTGCTAGTTTTGAGCGGGGACCAGAACAAGAGAAGGCTCTGCAATGGGTTCAGGCTGCTGTGCAAGCCACTCTGCCACTTGGACCATATGATCCAGCTGATCCAGTGGTGCTTGAAGTGTCAGTGGCAGATAGAGATGCTGTTTGGAGTCTTTGGCAGGCCCCTATTGGTGAATCATAGGGCAGACCCTTAGGATTTTGGAGCAAAGCTCTGCCATCCTCTGCAGATAACTACTCCCCTTTTGAGAAACAACTTCAGCCTTAGTAGAGACTGAATGCTTAACCATGGGACACAAAGTCACCATGCAGCATGAGCTGCCCATCATGAACTGGGTGTTGTCTGACCCACAGAACCATAAAGTTGGACGTGCGCAGCAGCACTCCATCATTAAATGGAAGTGGTATATTTGAGATCGCGCCCGAGCAGGACCCGAAGGCACAAGCAAGTTGCATGAGAAAGTGGCCCAAATGCCCATGGTCTCCACTCCTGTCACATTACCTTACATCTCCCAGTCTGCACCTATAGCCTCATGGGGAGTTCCTTATGATCAGTTGACTGAGGAAGAGAAAACTCGTGCCTGGTTTACAGATGGTTCTGCATGATATGCAGGCGCCACTCGAAAGTGGACTGCAGCAGCACTACAGCCCCTTTCTGGGACCTCCCTGAAGGACAGTGGTGAAGGGAAATCCTCTCAATGGGCAGAACTTCGAGCAGTGCACCTGGTTGTTCACTTTGCTTGGAAGGAGAAATGGCCAGATGTGCGATTATATACTGAATCATGGGCTGTGGCAAATGGTTTGTCTGGATGGTCAGGGACTTGGAAGGAACACGATTGGAAAATTGGAGACAAGGATTTATGGAGAAGAGGTATGTGGATAGGCCTCTCCGAATGGGACAAAGAAGGGAAGACATTTGTGTCTCATGTGAATGCTCACCAAAGGTTGACCTCAGCAGAGGATGATTTTAACAACCAAGTGGATAGGATGACACGTTCTGTAGAAACCACTCATCCTCTTTCCCCAGTACTCCTGTCATTGTTCAATGGGCTCATGAACAAAGTGGCCATGGTGGCAGGGATGGAGGTTATGCACGGGCCCACAGCATGGACTTCCACTCACCAAGGCTGACATGGCCACAGCCTCTGCTGAGTGCCTAATCTGCCAGCAGCAGAGACCAACTCTGAGTCCCCAATATGGCACCATCCCTTGAGGTGATCAGCCAGCAACCTGGTGGCAAGTTGATTACGTTGGACCACTTCCATCATGGAAAGGGCAGCATTTTGTCCTTACCGGAATAGACACTTACTCTGGATATGGATTTACCTTCCCTGCATGCAATGCTTCTACCAAAACTACCATCCGTGGACTTACAGGATGCCTTATCCACCGTCCTGGTATCCCACACAGCATTGCCTCAGATCAAGGGACTCACTTCACAGCAAAAGAAGTGTGTCAGTGGGCCTATGCTCATGGAATTCACTGGTGTTACCATGTTTCCCATCATTCTGAAGCAGCTGGCTTGATAGAACGATGGAATGGCCTTCTAAAGACACAATTGTGATGCCAGCTAGGTGGCAATACCTTGCAGGGTTGGGGCAATGTTCTCCAGGAGGCTGAATAGGCTTTAAACCAGCATCCAATATATGGTGCTGTTTCTCCCATAACCAGGATTCATGGGTCCAGGAATCAATGGGTGGAATTGGGAGTGGCACCACTCACTATTACCCCTAGCAACCCACTTGCAAGATTTTTGCTTCCTGTCCCCTCGACCTTATGCTCTGCAGGCCTAGAGGTCTTAGTTCCAAAGAGAGGAATGCTCCCACCAGGAGACACATCACTGATTCCATTGAACTAGAAGTTAAGAATGCCACCTGGCCACTTTAGGCTCCTGATGCCTCTGGCTCAACAGGCAAAGAAGGGAGTTACCATACTGACTGGTGTGATTGATCCTGATTACCAAGAGGAAGTCATATTGATATTACATAATGGAGGTAAAGAAGAGTATGTCTGGAATGCAGGAGATTCCTTGGGGCGTCTCTTAGTACTACCATGCCCTGTGATTAATGTCAATGGAAAACTACAGCAACCTAATTCTGACATGACTACTAATGACACAGACCCTTCAGGAATGAAGGTTTGGGTCACCCCACCAGGCAACAAACTACGACCAGCTGAGGTACTTGCAGAGAGCAAAGGAAATACAGAATGGGTGGTGGAAGAAGGTAGTTCTAAATACCCATTACGGCCATGTGACCAGTTGCAGAAACGGGGACTGTAATTGTTATGAGTATTTGTACTTTGTATGTGTGCATCAAATATTTTTGTTTCCTTCACTTATAAAATATAAGCTGTAAATGGGGCTAGTGCATTTTTGATTGTACGTTTGTTAGTTGTGTCATGTTAGGTGCAAGTATGGCTTTCTCATTGTCTTTATTCAGAGATTATGTATGGTTTAAGGAGATGTGTACATGTGCCAAGTTGACAAGGGGTGGACCGTGATGGTTAATATTGTGTGTCGACTTGGCTGGTCCATGATTCTCCGTGTTTTAATGTAATCACTCCCATGATTGACTATACTGTGAGTAGCGAATCAGATGAAAGGGAGTCTCCTTGGGGGTGTGGCCTGCCTCTGTATATAAGCAGACGTTCTGGCTTTTTGCTCTCTCTGGATCCTGCGGCTGCTTCCTGTCATCTCATCTCCCATCCTTGGGACTTGAGCTGTCAGCTTATCTGCCGAACTTGGGATTTGTCGATCTGCACAGCCTGTGAGTGGGAGTCCTGCTCTCCGACCTTCCGATCTTGGGCTTGCCAGCTTCTGCAGCTGTGTGACTTGGGAGAGGCCTCTACCCTGATCCACGGACTCGGGACATTCTAGCCTCTACAATCGTGTGAGCTGTTTCCTTGATATAATCTCTGTCTATACATATATTTATACACTTTACTGGTTTTGCTTCTCTAGAGAACCCAGCCTAAGACATAAGATATTTAACTTTTTTTTTTTTGTTATTCATGCCTATTTTATACTTACAGCAAATTTCAGTTCAGACCAGCCCTGTTTCAAGTGCTAATTAGTCGGTGGCTACTATTTTAGACACTACACATCTAGTCTATCTGATCTCACCCACCTCTGTAATCCTGTTTCAGTCAGAGTTGATATCATGTATTTTGAATTTGAACTCTGTAACGATGATGTCTTAAATTCTTTAAAACTAGGTAGTTTACAAAGTACCTTCACATATATTATCTTCAGTGGTCCTCACAGCAATTCCTGTGTGGATGGGAGGGATTATTACCATTTTAGAGATTTAAAAAAACAAAGACTGAGATATAGTTGCTAAGACATTGAGTAACTTACACAAAGCTGTCAGAAGTGAAGGAATCAGCTCTTGAACCTAGTACTCTATCACAAGCCGCTCCTTTAAATTGTACTTGTGTAGAACTTAAAAATTTACAGACTTTCATATAAATTACCTCACAAAAGTTAGTCTTCACAGAAAACATTTGAGGTAGTTTAATTTTATTTGCTTTTTAATAGTTACCGTATACTCAAGGTACAAAACTTGAAAGTCAACCAAACTTACCAGTTTCTTGTATTCTTTTTCCCCCCTTTTTGCATAAATGGCTGCATACTATGTGTATTTTCTGTACTTTGATTTTTTTCACACAATATTATGTTTAGTACATTAAGTATATTAGAAGATCCTTGTGTATCATACATAAAGGGCTGCCTCATTCTTTTTAACTGTGGTTAGTATTCCATTGTCTGAGTGTACCATAATTTATCAACCAGTCCCCTGCTGATGAGCATTAGCATGTTTCCAGTCTTTTGCTATGACAAATAATGTTGCAGTAAGTCAACTTGTGCATACCTCGTTTCAACACTGCAAGTATATCTACAGTATAAATTTCTGTGTCAAAGTGTACATGTACTTTAAAATTTGGAAATTTTGCCAAATTTCCCTCAAATGAAAGGTTTTAATGATTTACACTCACACTAAGAATATATGAATGCCTATTTCCTCACACCTGTGAAAACTCAGTGTTGTGAAATTGCATTGGTGAGGCTGAGCATCTTTTCACAGGTTTAAGTGTCATTTGCACTTTTCAGCAGACCCATCACTCCTATCTACATATTATGCTATATATCTTTGTTTAGCTATCACATTTTTATTCTTTTTCTTTTTTTCATTGTCAGAGCTCTTTATATATTAAGCAAATTGTCTGTGATGGCAGGTGCAATATTTTTTCCTGTTTTTTTATGTCTTTTGATTTTTGCTTATTTTTTTAAAGGTTTTTGTTTTTGCTTTTGCTGTTTATATAGGTTGATTTATAAATATTTCCTTTTATGGCTTTTGGGTTTTGTACCATACTTAGAAAAAACTTTCCCAATCCTAGTAGTAAAGCTCCAACTTTAATTTTCCAGTTGATTAACCAGTAACTCAATGCCATTATTGAATAATCCATCTTTTTCTTCACAGATTTAAATGCCACTCACATTCTATGCATTATTACCTTATGTTTTTAGATTTGTTTTTAAACTTTGTCTTCTTTTTCACTGATCTGTCTATTCTTGCACTAGAACCCTAAAGTTTTAATAACTAGGAGGGCTTGTTCCCTTGCATTGTCCTCTTCCCCACTTCATTTTCTGATATGTTTATCTTTTCATATGAATTAGCTTACCTGGTTTAAATGAGCATTTCTGTAATTTTATTGGAATTGCATTTTATTTATAGATTACATTTAGGAGTAGGGTTAGGATTAGGAAAATAATCTCTTTATGCTGAAGTTTACCACCCAAAAACATGATGTGCTTTTTCGTTTGTTAAAGTCCTCTGTTGTGTTTTTCAGTAATGCTTTAAAGTTTTATTTTCATATATTTCTTACCCATTTTTCATAGTGTTTTATATATTTTGGTTGCTATTGTAAAGAGGATCTTTTCTTCCATTAGAACTATTTGAAACATCTTATTATAGAAAATTTCAAACATATAAAAACTAGAGAGAATAGAATAATGAAACTCATTGAACCTATCACCCAGTTTCAGTAGTTTCCAACTCATAGCAAATCTTATTTCTTCCGTTCGGCGATTCTCTTCCCTTCCCCACCCAAGATTATTGTGAAGTGAATCCAAGACTTCATGTAGTTTCATCTGTAAATATTTATATACAGCTTTAGAAGGTACAAGAAACAAAAAAAAGAACCAAACCTGTTGCCATCAAGTTGATTCCGACTCATAGCAACTGAATAGGACAGAGTAGAACTGCCCCGTAAGGTTTCCAAGGAGCGCCTGGTGGATTCAAACTGCCAACCTTTTCGTTAGGAGGCAAGCTCTTAACCACTATGCAACCAGGCCCTGAGAAACTTAAGAAAAGTAACCATAACGAAATGTTTTTATCTTAAAATATTTCACAATAAATTCTTAATGTCTTCAAATATCCAGTCAACATAACTATTTCCTTGTCTTTTAAGTTTTTTTCCAGTTCCTTTGTTTAAATGAGGTCCAAATAAAATTCATATATTTGTTTGATATTTCTTTTAAGTCTCTTTTAATCCATGGGTTCACCCTTTAGCTCTTTTTTCTCTTTGCAATTTTTGTTGAAGAAATTTGGTCATTTTTCCTGTAGAGGTTCCCATAGTCTGGATTTTGCTGATTGGTTTCCCTTGGGGTTATCATATTCCTTTATTGTTCTGTATTTCCTGTAAATTAATAATTAGATCTGGAGATGTGATCAAATTTTTGAACTGCTAGTTTCCAAACTGTGAGACAAATGTACTCATAAGCCACTCAGTTTGAGGTATTTTGCTATGGCAGTCCTAGGAAACCATATGATATTAAAATTTCTCATATGCACATGGATCCATTCTTGAGTTATTCATTTCATTGATCTATGTTATCTGTGCACCAAAATCAGACTGGTTTTATTACCAAAGCTTTGCAGTATATCTTGATAACTGATAAGGAGTCCACTCTCTCTGCTCTCTTTTTTTCCACAATAACTTAGCTATTTGTGTTTATGGACACTTATTCTTCCACATACTTTTTTAAAAAATCATTAAATCTTAGATATGCTTTCTCGGTAACCTTATCTTCTCTGGTGATATTTTCTTCAAACTCCATAGACTGCATCTTCTCTCTCTTTTTTTTCTTCTATTCTACCCCAATTATCTGGAAAATAACACCTATTCATCTTTTTATGGATGTATTTCATATTTATCATAGACATCTTAGAACCTAAAAGAAACAGAACTTATAAATTAAAATTATACTAAATACCAAAACCTAGAAATGAGAATTTATATCTATTTTATTTTAAGAAAATTGCAATTATCTGCTCATAGATACATTACATTTATAATATAAAAAAATTGGAAATAATCTAAATGACCCGAAATAGAACATTGTTTAAATAATTTATGATCCATTACTGTGATGGAATACTATGCAGAAATTTTAAAAACATATTTTTAAAGACATTTAATGATGTAAGTAAATGTTCAGAATATAATGTGAAATGAGAAAAGCACATTATGAAACAATGCATAGACTATAGCCTTACTTTTATAATAAGATACCATTTATGATATGTCACTCCTTCTGGGACTATTAATTTATATATACATATTTTCTGAAAAGACATAAGCAATAAATAATGATATACATAAATATTTATATATTTTATACATCATATATATGGAAGATTGAAAATACAATAAAATACTGTGTATATGTATCTGTTTAACAATTATATATTTAATAATAAAGATTAGAATAGAAATACCCCAAAGTATTAGCAGTTATTATAGTTGGCTGGTGATGATATATTTGATTTAAAAATTTTTTTCTTTATTATCTTATGCATTTCCAAAATTCCTTATAATGAGTCTTTTATGACTATAAGTTATGACAAAACTTTTCTAAAAGAAGGTATCAGCTCTAAATAGGAAATAGAGGTCCTTAGTTTTTAGTAGGGAACCCTGGTGGCACAGTGATTAAAAGCACTCGGCTACTAACTAAAAGGTCTGCGGTTCAAATCCTCCAGATGCTCCACAGGATAAAGATGTGGCAGTCTGCTTCCATAAAGATTACAGTTTTGGAAACCTTATGGAGCAGTTCTACTCTGTCCTATAAGGTCGCTATGAGTCAGAATCGACTCAACAGCAATGGTTAGTTTTTAGTGCCTTACTTTCTTAACTATGCTTAATTGCTTCAATTCAGCAAATACTTTTTAAATGCCTACTCTGGAAGACTGTTGTCACTGAGTTGATTCTGACTCATAGCGACCTTATAGGACAGAGCAGAACTGCCCCATAGGGTTTCCTAGGCTGTAATTTTTTTTTTTATTGTACTTTAGATGAAGGTTTACAGAACAAATAGTTTATCATTAAATAGTTAGTATGCATAGTGTTTTATGACAATGGTTAACAACCCCACAACATGTCAATACTGTCCCTTCTCAACCTTGGGTTCCCTATTACCAGCTTTCCTGTTCCCTCTTGCCTTCTAGTCCTTGTCCCTGGACTGTTGTGCCCCATTAGTCTCGTTTTGTTTTATGGGGCTGTCTAATCTTTGGCTGGATGGTGAACTCGGGAGTGACTTTATTACTGAGCTAAAAGGGTGTCTGGGGGCCATACTCCCAGAGTTTCTCCAGTTTCTGTCAGGCCAGTAAGTCTGGTCTTTTTTTGTGGGTTAGAATTTTGTTCTACATTTTTCTCCAGCTCTGTCCGGGACCCTCTGTTGTGATCCCTGTCAGAGCAGTCAGTGGTGGTAGCCAGGTACCATCTAGTTGTACTGGACTCAGACTGGTGGAGGCCATGGTAGTTGTGGTCCATTAGTCCTTTGGTCTAATCTTTCCCTTGTGTTTTTGGTTTTCTTCATTCTGCCTTTCTGCCAAAGGGGTGAGACCAGTAGAGTATCTGAGATGGCTGCTCACAGGCTTTTAAGACCCCAGACGCTAGTCACCAAGGTAGAATGTAGAACATTTTCTTTATAAAGTGTGTTATGCCAGTTGAGCTAGATGTTCCCCGACACCATGGTCCCCACACCTAGGCTGTAATCTTGATGAGGAACCCTGGTGGCGCAGTGGCTTAAGGTCTTGGCTGCCACCCAAAAAGTTGGCAGTTTGAATCCACCAGCTGCTCCTTGGAAAACCTGTGAGGCAGTTCTGCTCTGTAGCTATGAGTCAGAATCGACTCCACAGCAATGGTTTTCGATTAGCAGTCCAGTGCTTAATCATTGCACCACCAGTGCTCCTTACTCCGTTTATTGAAGCACTATTCACAATAGCCCAAAACTGGAAACAACCTAAATGTCCATCAACAGATGAATGGATAAACAAAATGTGATACATGCATACAAGGAACATTATTCAGCCACAAAGAGAAATGAAATTCTGATATATACTATGACATGGATGAACTGTGAAAACATTATGTTGAGTGAAAGTAAGTCACTCACAAAAGGATACATATTATATGATCTCACTTATATGAAATATCTACAGTAGGCAGATATATAGAGGCCAAAGTTTATTAGTAGTTACCGGGGTTGGGAGAGAGGGGGGAAAAAGGGAGTCATTGGTTAGGAGCATTGATCCTCTGTTAAGAGTGATGGAAAATCTGGAAATGGATAGTGGTGATGGTTGTGCAATAGGATGAACATAATTAATGTCACCAAATTGTACAAGTAAAAAAATGTAGAGATGGCAAATGTTTTGTTATATACATACTTACCACAATCAAAACAAAACAAAAAATTTTCAACTCATTTGTAATCTTGGGGTTTGACTTTAGATGAAAGACAGATAAATAAGCTTACTTATACCTTTCAATACCGTGTAATGTTCTGTCTCTATAACTTCTCAGACATGAGATCTTCATTCATTTACTCAGCAAATACTGACTGAGCATCACGGTGCTCAGCACTAGGAAGACAGCATGAACAAGATGTCATGGTCCTGCCCTCGTGGAGTTAGAACTTAGATTAGGGAAACAGACAATAAATAAGCAAACAAATAACTGCAAACAATGATGATGACTCTAAAGGTTGCTGTGATAAGAATAAAAACCAGGGAGTGGAGGAATCTAAGTTCAATAAGAGTGATTGAAGGCGTTTCTGAGAAGGTGACCTTTAGTCTGAAACTGGGATCATTTCCAAAGAATAAGACAGAGCCTGGTACAAATGTCACCGGAAGAGTCTTCTAGACAGAGGCAAAGTATGTGCAAAGACCTTGAGTAAGCTTCACATACTCAAGGAAGTGAAATAAAATTCATGTAATGAGCATATAGGGCTGGGTGGAAGAGTGGCATGAGGTGAGGTTGGTGAGGTGGGCATGGGCCAGATAATGTAGGACCCCAAAGGCCAAGTTACAAATATTAGATTTTATTCAATGTACAATAGGAAGTCCCTGAAAAATTTTAAGAAGGGGTGGGGAGTGACATCATATAATTCATATTTTTAACTGACTGCTTTAGCTACAAAGAATGATTTGAGGCCAGAAAGTGGATGATGGTCAGGAGTGGAACTAGAAAGACTGGTTCAGAGGCTGTTGCAGTAATCCAGGTGACTAGGTGGTAGAAGTGGAGATGGAGAAATATGGACGGCTTTGTGGAATACTTTAGAAGTAGAATTGACAGAACTTTCTGATGGATTAGATATAGGGGATAAAGGAAAGAAAGAACTCAAGAATAAGTCACATTTTTTCTGATTTGAATACTTTTTTGAAACAGAGAAGACCAGAAGAAGACAGATTTTTTGGGTGTAGTCGTGTGGGGAGTCAGGAATTCAGTTTTGGCCGTGTTAAGTTCGAGATGCATGTGCAATCCTGAAGTGAAGCTATCTAATGTACAATTAAATATTCTGAAATTCAGAAGAGAGGTAAGAAATATAAGTATAAATTTGGAAGATGCTATATAAAGCTATAGGAATGGATGAGAGCACCTAGGAGAGAGTGTAAAGGAAGAAGGAAAGTGAGTTCAAGGCTTGAGTTCCAAGAAATATCAACATTTAGAATTTAAGTAAAGAGGAGGAGTCAGCAAAGGAGACCTAGGAAGACATTTAATGAAAGATGTGAAGGACTTCTTGACTAAAAATTTTAAAATGTTGCTGAGAGAATTTCAGGAAGACTGGAATAAATGGAAGGATATATATGGTGTTAATGCATTGGAAGACTCAATATTGTAAAAACATCAGTTTCACTCAAATTGATCTATAGATTCAATAAAATCTCAATAAATTTCCCAGGAGATGTGTGTGTGTGTCTGTGCATGTGTGTGGGTGTGTATACAACTGGTATAAATTTTATATGAAAATATAAAAGTTGAAGAATATTCAAGATAATCTTAGAGAATAAAGTGAAATTGAAGGACTTAACCAGACATCAAGACATTACTAAAGCTATTATTAAGACTTACTTACTTAATTACTTTAGCTTTATAATGTCTTAATTAATTAAGACAGAGCTCTGGTGGTACAGTGGTTAAGCATTTGGCTGCTAACCAAAGGGTCAGCAGTTTGAATCTACCAGCTGCTCCTTGGAAACCCTATGGGGCAGTTCTACTCTGTCCTATGGGGTTGCTAAGAGTCCCAATTGACTCGATGTCAATGGTTTTTTTTTAGTAACTAAGACAGTGCAGTGTTGGTAAATGGAGAGGCATGTAGATCAATGGAAAGCACAAAAGTCCAAAAACAAACGCACACACATGTGCTCAGGCAGTGTCACCCCTAGGGCATGTGGGGCCCTGGGAAAATATATTTTGCAAAGTCCTTATCTATATAAATAACTTAATTAAAATGTATTAAAAATTGCATGGACTCAAGTGAGATACGATTTTTTACGAAGATTTAGAATAATGGGTAGAGAGGAGGTTCTTCCCTTTTTGTTCATTGTCCTTTTTGTTCATTGTCATTTCATGTTTTCCACCACAAAGGAAAGGTAGCGATACTGTTACTCACAATGCCAGGGATCTTTGGAAACTTCACGGAAACAGTATAGATCTTCTTATCTCTGTGGTTCCCTGTTACTGTTCAGTCATTGTTGGTTGCATAATTGCTCATGATACTAAATCATCTCAGAAATCAGCACTTAAACAACAAAATGACAAAAAGTTTGCACAATAGCAACAAACATTTAAAAATACATGCATTGTGTGAGAACTGTATTAAAAAAACTATAAAAGTTTAGTGAGTGATATAAAAAATTTGAGTAAATAGATGCATGTTATCAAGTTCCCGAAAATTATAAAAATGTCAATTATTCCCATCTAAATCTGTGGTTTTAATGTAATCCTAGTCAAAATTCTAACGAACTTTTTCTAGAATATGAAAATTTTAAATAAAGTACATCTGAGAATGTAAGTAAGCAAGAATCGAGAAAACTTTTAAAGAAAGCTGAGTAATGTGGTAGAATATTAAAAAAATGTCCATAACGTCTTCCCTAATAATTTCATTTCTGACAATGTGTCTTAATAAGATAATAGGAAACATAAATAGATTTATGTGTAAAAATGCTCATCACTACGTTACTTAGAATATTGAAAAATTAGGTTCATCGAAAACATCCTCCTAAAATATGGAAATATTTAAATAAATTGTGGTTCATCCACATGATGAACTATTAGGAAGTCATGTAATGTCACATTTGTGAAACATTTTTAATGATAGAGGATAAAGCTTATGATGTAAAGCTATGTGAAAAAAAGATAAAACTCCATGTTCAGCATGATTTCAGTTGTGTAAAAAATTCTCAGGGTGATGAAATCATAGAGGGTTTTTATTTTCTGTTTTATGTATTTCTAAGTTTTATAAAATTAGAATGTATTTTATAGCTAGAAAATAATACAAATTTTATCTTTTCAAGATAAAAATCCTTCTTAACCAAGGTGGGGGGTGATAGTTTTAGACAAAAACAAATCATTCTGTACTGGGGGTTGCCTATATTTGCTTCTCCCTCTCCTCATGACCCTTTCTGTTGGTAAGTAATTTGTATAAGAACTCTTTAAGAAAGACTAGCCATTAATCCACATTGGTTTTCACCAAACAGAGCCTTTTTAAAAAATGGGGCCAAATGAGAAAGGACTTTATATATGATACAAATCCCCTTGTCAATACATCCCCATATTCTAGTCTGTTAGCTTGAACTTTTGATTTTTAATAAGATCTTCTCTCCCTCATGGTCCAGTAACTGCTGGATCATTTGGAGACCATCCTGTAGTGTTTATGACAGTGCAGTCGGTTGCCATGGAAAGAACTGAGCTGTCCCCAATCCCATAACAAAAATGGGGTCGAAGCAGTTGATTTGGCCAAGTTCAGAACCTCTGCAAACCCTGGGAGTTCTGAGTTTCCAGTTTTCTTGAACTGCTGGAAGTTTGTTTATTGTTGGCAACATAATGCTCTGTTTTGTTTCTTTTTTCTTTCTTTTTTAGTGAAATGTTTATTTTAAAAAAACTCAAAATTCTGCTTGTACACAATGCTACTCTATAACAACAAGTTTCAGTGTGTTTTTAAACCATATACGTGGTTTATTTTATATACACACACACCAATATATCAGCAGATATTTCATATAAGATTTATAAAATGATATATATCTTTGTCCATACAATAAAAATACGAAAACATGAAAGGCAATGCTGTTTTTCAGATGTGTGCCCAGAATCTACTGGGAATGACCGTGAAATGATCTATTTTGATAATTCCATGTAAATGGAAAGAACCATATGTAGAGTGACCACAAAATTTATTGCCCAAACTTGGACACTTTTGAGAGTGGAAGGAGGCACTATTAATAATTAAGCATGGATGACATGTGTAAATCGAGTCTGTCCCGAGCAAAGCAGGACGTCATGTCGCTCTAGTCAGAAGCTATCAAATATGGGATACTCAGTAACTTGCCACTGAGCGTCTCTGTGGCCGACACCAAGAAGTGCGGAGGACTTCCCCTTTCAAGATGGTAACAACTTTTTCATTTGTTCTCTTCTAAAAACCAACATCCAACAACAAGGAGAGCAAGAAATATGAACAAGCTCAATCTCTAATGGTACCTGGAGACACCTGTAATCCTGGAGAGCCCATGCCAAAGTGTCTGCAGAGGGCCTCCCTTAGTAGACAGATGCAAACTTACTCCACAGGACCAAGGAAAGACTCTGGAGTATAGCACCAGGTTTGCCCAAAGATTAAAAAAATAAAAAAACAAAACAAAAACCCAAAACCACTGCCATCGAGTCGATTCAAACTCATAGGGTACTAAAATGAGGGTCCCTTAAAAGCTCACAGAGGAGCTGTAGACCTTAGATTCCTTCCACCAATGGTACAGCTCCCACCCCAGCCCTATAGGAGAGAGGAGGTTTAGGCCCTGAAAAAATTGAGTCAAAGAGGCTCTGCAATTGAGGCCATCGGAAAGAGAGCAAGTAAAGATGACATGAGGGAAAGGAAAACTAGGAGGTGATATGAAAATCTTCACACCAATTCTCTTTCCCACCCAAGCTCAGAACACAGCCAGACTTTAACCTAAAAGTAAGAGACTGGAAGAACTTTTTCTGAAAGCAGTGAACCACCCCAGAGAAGGGACCTGACAAGGATACAGGTGACATCCAATCACTCTATAATGAGGACCTTCTTCTCACAGAGCTCTACTCAGGACTTTAGTGCTTCATTCTAAAATAAAATTGGACAGCCAGTAACAACTGCATTGGAGAAAAGCCTCCAGCATGAAACACTAAGTCCAAAATAAACAGGAAAACAAAGGAACTTGAGGGAAACAAAGCCATTATAGGAGGAGAAGAAAACTTCAGAAAAATAAATTGTAATTAGTATTCTCAAATATGTTTCATCCATGAAACAAGACTAGGATGATATAAAAAAGATTTCTTGTAAATTAAAATATGGTAGCATGAATCTTGAAACCATTATGCTGAGTGAAATAAGTCAGATTCAAAAGGACAAATACTGTATGATCCTGCTTACATGAAATATCTAGAATAGGCAAATGCATAAAGATAAAAGTTTATTAGTGTTACCAGAGGTTAGGGATGAGGGTGGGAGATGGGGAGTTATTGCTGAAGGAGTACTGAGCTTCTGTTTGGGGTGATGTAAAACTCTGAAAATGGATAGAGGTGGTGATGGCATAACATGGTGGATGTAATTAATGTTACTGAATTATACACTAAAAATAGTTAAGATGGCAAACTTTTTGTAATATATATTTCACCATAATGAAATTAAAACAAACAAAACAAGACAAAAAAATCAAAGTTGGGAAACAAACGAACAAAAATGATAACAGAAGTGAAATATTCAGTTAAAAAGTTAGAAGACAGTGAATGAATTCTTCCACTAAGTAGAATTAAAGCATACAGAGATGGAAAATAAAAGATAAAAGAGAAGAAAATTAAAGAATCAATCCAACATCTGACTAAGAGTTATGGAAAGAAAAAAAACAGAGAAAATGGGAGAAAATTATCAAAGAAACAATGTACAAATTTTTCTATGACTGAAGGGAAGAAGCATTCCAAGTGTCAAACTAGCGAATTAAAAGAAGAATCACACTATGGCACATCATTGTAAAACTTTAGAATACAGGGGCTAAAAGTAATATTCCAACAGTTTCCAGAGTTGGAGAAAAGGGCCATTTACAAAACATCAGGAACAAGAATGGCAATGAACTTTCCCACTGTACCACTGAATGTTGGAAGACAGTGAGCAATGATTCAATGTTCTCAGTAAAAATATTTTAGCTTAAGTTTAGTACCCAGTCAAATTTTCAGTTGTGTGTGAGGTTTGAATAAAGATATTTTTCAGACATGTAAGGTTTCAGAAAAAGGTACCTCCCATACATCTTTTCTCAGAAAGCTCTTGAAGGATGTGCTACATTTTTCTGCAAATAACGCACACTTTCTACTTTTGTTTGTCTACTACTCCTTCCCTCCCCTCAAGTTATTTTCTTAAGGGCGCTATGCTAAATTTTTTTACAGGGGTGGAGGGAGTTGTTGGCAAACAAACGTAGAAGGTGCGCATTATTTGGGTAAAATATGGTATTCCGTGAAAGAGAATGGCATGGAATACAGGAAAGAGAGGCCCCATTATTAGAGAGATGCAAAGGAAAGTACCAGGACAATAGCTGTGCAGGAGACCTAGTGAGCAGCCAGTGCAAACTGGAGCAGGTGGATGGAGGGATTTCTCCAGGAAAAACGAAATGGACAGAGTAACTTCTAGGTTTGACTATGTGGACAATTGTATCAAGAGGTACTCTACAAAGCTGTTGGAGAGTATGGGAAGATTTGGTTGATCCTTCAAAGAAAACAAAATAAATGAGCATTTAAGCAACTATTAACTCTTAAAAAACGAAACGTTTTATAAGAAGGAAAATTAGATCATAGAACACTACTTTCTTCAGTGTAAACAATATTTCCATAGTTATAATAATGAAAACATTGATAATGAATTTAACCAAAAATTGGGAAAGTGGGAAGGGAAGGAAAAGTGGTATGTAGGAGAGTTCAAATTTTTGTCTACCATAGCAGATAATGTCTAAATGGATGAATCAAGAAGATGTCAGTAAAAACGTATGTATTTATTTCCTAGAGCTGCCATAATAAAGTAACAAAAACTGGGTGGCTTAAAATGACAGGAATTTATTCTGCCACAGTCTGTGGGCTAGAAGTCAGAAAGCAAGGTGTCAGCTGAGCCATGCGCCCTCCAAAGCCTCTAGAGGGTTCCTTCTTTGCCTCTTCCAGCTTCTGATAGCCCCAGGCATTCCTTGGCTTATAGTTGGAGCACTCTAATCTCTGCCTCTATCCTCACATAGCATTCTCCCTGTTTGTCTCTTCTTCTCTTCTTATAGACACCAATCATATTGGATTAAAGGACCCACCCTGCTCCAGTATGACTTCATCTTAACTAATTACATCTACAATAGCCCTAGTTCCAAATAAGGTCACATTCTGAGATTCCAGGAAGAGGGGAGAGGATGCTATCCAACCAAGCACAGAATATTATTTAGAAGTACATATATAAATACAAGAATAAACAGCTAAAAATGTTGAAAGCGGTTGCCTTTAAGGATCGAGGTGTGTGTGTGTGTGTGTGTGTGTGTGTGTGTGTATAGGGAGAGTGGAGCTGCTGCTTTTTTTGTTATAAGCTTCTTAGAACAATATGATTTTTAGAATGTGCTATATTGATTATTTTTTTAAAATTGTACTTTAGATGAAGGTTTACAGAACAAACTAGCTTCTCATTAAACAGTTAGTACATATATTGTTTTATGACATTGGTTAACAACCCCACAACATGTCAACACTCTCCCTTCTCGAACTTGGGTTCCCTATTACCAGCTTTCCTGTCCCCTCTTGCCTTCTAGTCCTTTTCCATGGGCTACTGTGCCCCTTTAGTCTTGTTTTGTTTTATGGGCCTGTCTAATCTTTGGATGAAGGGTGAACCTCAGGAGTGACTTCATTACTGAGCTAAAAGGGTGTCCAGGGGCCATACTCTGGGGGTTTCTCCAGTCTCTGTCAGGCCAGTATGATCATATTTTTTTTTAAAGAAAAACAACAAAATTATGATTGAGAAAAAAAAAAATTGTAGAAGCAGCATGTGCCGGTACACAGACTTCTCTGATCTTAGGTAAGTGACTATCAACCAAGAGTGGCTTCTCCTTTTTTGTTTTTTTTTGAAGACTTTTACTTCCAGGTACCTCATTTCTGTATTTGTTTTCATTCATGAACTGAAGAGAGTGATGGATACACCTTAAACTTATGCTAGATAATCATGCTGTTGCAATGGCTGGGCCAGACATTGTTAATTCTTGTTATGTATTGATTGAATTGTTTGCCCCCCCCAAATATGTAAATCCTAACTTCTATGCCTGTGGTTATAATTCTACTTGGGAATGGATTGTCTTTTTTATGTTGATAAGACAGGAGTACTATAGGGTATGTCTCAAATCAATCTCTTTTGAGATATAGAAAGAGATTAAATAAGCAGAGGAGAGAAGCACAGGGGAAAATTGATGCCAAGCCACATGGAGATCTCCAAGGAACCAGGAAACAAGCTGAAGAGACAAAGACCTTATTCTAGAGCTGACACAGAGAGAAAGCCTTCCCCTAGAGCCCCACAGCCTTTTAAACTGTGAGACTTTTAGCCTTTTAAACTGTGAGAAAATAAATTTCTGTTGGTTAAAGCCATCCACTTATGATGTTACTATTATAGCAGAACTAGATAACTAAGACAAAATTCGGCACTGAGAGTAGGGTGCTACTCTAACAGATACCTAATATGTGGAAGCAGTTTTGAAATTGGGTAATGGGTAGAGGCTGGAAGAGTTTTAAGTTGCCTTATAGTAAAAGCCTAGATTGCCTTGAAGAGATTGTTGGCGGAATTATGGACATCAAAGACAATTCTGGTGAGGGCTCAGAAGAAAGTAAGAAGAGTGTCATGGATTGAATTCTGTCCCCAAAAAATATCTGTCAGCTTGGCTAGGCCATGATTCCCAGATTGCGTGATTGTCCATCATTTTGTGATCTGCTGTGATTTTCCTATGTGTAGTAAATCCTACCTCTATGATGTTAATGAGGCAGGACTCAATCTACAAGATTAGGTTGTGTCTTTAGCCAATCTCTTTTGAGATATAAAAGAGAGAAGTGAGCAGAGACATGAGGACATCATACCACCAAGAAACAAGAGCAAGGAGAATAGTGCATCCTTTGGACCCAGGGTCCCTTTGCTGAGAAGCTCCTAGACCACAGGAAGATTGATGACAAGGACTTTCCTCCAGAGCCAACAGAGAGAGAAAGGCTTCCCCTAAAGCTGGCACCCTGAATTCAGACTTCTAGCCCACTAGACTGTGAGAGAATAAACTTCTGTTTCTTAAAGCCGTCCACTTGTGGTATTTCTGTTATAGCAGCACCTGCTAGCTAAGACAGAATTTGGTACTGAGGGAGTGGGATGCTGCTTTAACGGATACCCTAAAATGTGGAAGCAGTTTTGAAACTGAGTGAATAG
The DNA here is from genome assembly GCF_000243295.1 of Trichechus manatus latirostris. Lineage (NCBI taxonomy): Eukaryota > Metazoa > Chordata > Mammalia > Sirenia > Trichechidae > Trichechus > Trichechus manatus. The sequence goes on along the minus strand of NW_004444135.1, from coordinate 1,973,323 downwards.
AGGCTGGAAGAGTTTTAAAGTGCCTAATAGTAAAAGCCTAGATTGCCTTGAAGAGCCTGTTGGTGAAATTATGGACATCAAAGACAATTTTCGTGAAGACTCAGAAGGACATGAGGGGAGCTGTTATACTGTAGATGATGCAGGGACAGTGTGAAGCAGCAGCAGAACCAGGAGACCTGTGTGAGACAGTGCTAGAGCTGACCCATGAAGACAGCTGAGTGCCTTCCAGCTGAAGTTTATTGGCGGAGTGAGGTGCCCCCAGACACTTGTCGGTGGAGCTACAGAGTTTTGGAACACTTGCCCCAGCAGGGTAGATGTGAATGGTGAGGCCTGCGGGGTTGAGAGGCCAAGGAACCAGGAAGCAGAAGCTGAGGAGATAAGGAATACAGGAAACAGAGCTGCCTCAGCCTCAAAGGGTGGAGTCATCATTCAGATAGACTAGGAGAATGGGGCAGCCCAAAGCTGAGGGAGCAGAGTTGCCCTTCCAGTGGGCCTGGAAGGCAGAGCTGAAGCCCAGGGCTAAGGGGCCTCCACTGAGAATTCAGAGAGTATGGCCATACCTAAAGTCTGGAGGGCAGGGCCATTGTGTAAATGCTCTCAGAGAACAGAGGATTACTTTCAAGCCTTAAGGGCTAATGTAATATGTTCTGCTGACTTCCTTGGTGCCTGTTATCCGTTCTTTCCCTCAAATTTCTCCCATTTGTAATGGAAATGTCTTGCTTGTGCCTGTTCCACTATTGCACTTTGGAAGCAGACAACTTGTATTCTAGATTTCACAGATGAAGAGGAATTTTTGGATTTTGGACTGGGAGTTGACTTAAAACTTTTGCTGTGATATGATGGGGTGATTATGTTTCGCACGTGGCAAGGACATAAATTTTGGGGGGCCAAAGGATGGAATGTCATGGATTGAATTGTGTCCCCAAAAATATCTGTCAACTCGGCTAGGTGACGTTTCCCAGTATTGTGTGATTGTCCACCATTTTGTCATCTGATACGATTTTCCTGTGTGTCTTACATCCTACCTCCATGATGTTAATGAGGCAGGACTCAATCTACAAGATTAGGTTGTGTTTTAAACCAATCTCTTTTGAGATATAAAAGAGAAAAGTGAGCAGAGAGAACTGGGGATCTCATACCACCAAGAAACAAGAGCCAAGAGAATAGCATGTCCTTTGAACCCAGGGTCCCTGTGCTGAGAATCTCCTAGATCATGGGAAGATTGATGACAAGGACCTTCCTCCAGAGCTGACAGAAAGAGAAAGGCTTCCCCTAGAGCTGGTGCCCTGAATTTGGACTTCTAGCCTACTAGACTGTGAGAGAATAAACTTCTATTTGTTAAAGCCATCCATTGTGGTATTTCTGTTATAGCAGCACTAGATAGCTAAGACAGAGAGCTACAAAGAAAATCTTTATCATCTTAGAGAAATATATGGTGCCAGCAACAGAATGTTGCTAGAAATGTGGATGTTAAATGTGCTGCTAGTGAGGTTTTAAAAGGAAATGATGAACATATGACTGGACAATGGAGGAAGGGTGATGCTTTTTATGCAGTGGCAAAGAACTTGTCTGAATTATGTTCAGATGTTTTGGTGGAAAGTAGAATTTGTAAGTGATGAACATAGATATTTGGCCGAGGAGATTTTTAAGAATGATCTTAAAGGGGCCATGTGGTTTCTCCTTGCTGCTTATAGTAAAATGTGAGAGGAAAGAGATGGACTTAAAGATGAACTGTGCAAAATGAAAACAAAACTTAAAGATTTGGAAAATTCTGTTGTACAAACTAAGGACACGTGTCCTAAAATGTTCATCAAGAAAGTAGCTATACAAACTTTTGTTAAAGAGATTAAGCCTGTGACTGATGAATCTAACCAACTACTACAGCAGAAAACCTATCAGCTTGGACTGAAGGGGATAGAGAAAGAGCGAAAGGAAAGAACTCTGTCTTTTGGAATTCTACAGGCAGGAAACAGGCCAAAGTAACTACATCTGTTGTCCTCCAAGAAAAGTAAAGGACCATCCTTGGAGCAGCTCGGAGATCAGCAGAACTGTGGAAGGAGCAAGGAAGCAGGGCCTTCTCGATTTCAAAGGGTCAGGCCACAGTCTCCTGGATCTCAAAGGGTGGGGCCACCACCTTCTAGGTTTCAGAGTTGGACCTTTGCCAACATGGTTCTGGAGTGTGGGGCTGTCATTAAGGTGTACCAGGGGGATGGGGCTGCCTCCTAAAGCTGAGGTGGTGGGACTGCCATGCCCAAGGGACAGAAGAATGTGGCCTGTTGAGGCTGAGGGAGTGAGGTCACCACTCAGATATCCTAGGAGAATGGGGCCACCTAAAGCTGAGGGAACAGAGGGCCTAGAAAGCAGAGCTGAAGCCCAGGGGTGAGGGACCTCCACCCAGAATCCAGAGTGGCCGGCAACCAGAGTCTGGACAGTGAGGCCATTGCACAGATAGTCTCAGAGAACAGGGGATTATTTTCAAGCCTTGAGAGCTAATGTAATTTGTTCTGCTGGGTTTTAATCTGCTTGTTGCCTGTTGTCACTTCTTTCCTTCCAATTGCACCCATTTGTAATGGAAATGTCTACCTTGGGCCTGTTCTCCCATTGTACTTTGGAAGCAGATAACTTGTATCCTAGATTCCACAGGTTCATAGATGAAGAGGAATTTTGCCCCAGTATAAAATATGCCTAAAAGTATCACCCACATTTTATTTAGATGCTTCAAAAGATGAGATTTTGGACGTGGAGTTGATTTAAGACTTTTGCGATGATGTGCTGGGGTGAATGTGTTTTGCATGTGGCAAGGACATGAATTTTTGGGAGTCAAAGCATGGAATGTTATGGATTGAATTATGTTCCCCCAAATTATGTGTTGTAAATCCTAATCTCTATGCCTGTGGTTATAATCCCATTTAGGAATGGGTTGTCTTTATTATGTTAATGAAACAGGATTGGTGTTCTTGTTGTTGTTAGGTGCTGTCCAGTCGGTTCTGACTCATAGCGACCCTATGTACAACAGAATGAAACACTACCCAGTCTTGCGCCATCCTCACAATCGTTGTTATGCTTGAGCCCATTGTGCAGCCACTGTGTCAGTCTATCTCATCGAGGGTCTTCCTCTTTTTCGCTGACCCTCTCTACTTTACCAAGCATGATGTCCTTCTCCAGGAACTGGTCCCTTCTGATAACATGTCCAAAATAGATGAGACGAAGTGTCACCATCCTTGCTTCCAAGGAGCACTCTGGCTGTATTTCTTCCAAGATAGACTTGTTCATTCTTCTGGCAGTCTATGGTATATTCAATATTCTTTGCCAACCCCATAATTCAAAGGCATCAGTTCTTCTTCTGTCTTCCTTATTCATTGTGCGGCTTTTGCATGCATGTGAGGTGACTGAAAATATCATGGCTTGGGTCAGGCGCAGTTTAGTCCTCAAAGTGACATCTTTGCTTTTGAACACTTTAAAGAGGTCTTTTGCAGCAAATTTGCCCAATGCAATACATCATTGGATTTCTTGACTGCTGCTTCCATGGGTGTTGATTCTGGATCCAAGTAAAATGAAATCCTTGGTAACTTCCTTTCTCTGTTTATGATGATGATGGTTATTGGTCCAGTTTGAGGATTTTTGTTTTCTTTATGTTGAGGTGTAATCCATACTGAAGACAATAGTCTTTTATCTTCAAGTCCTCTTCACTTTCAGCGAGCAAGAATGTGTCATCTGCATGTCACAGGTTGTTAATCAGTCTTCCACCGATTCTGACGCCACATTCTTCTTCATATAGTCCAGCTTCTTGTATTGTTTGCTCAGCATACAGATTGAATGCATATAGTGAAAGGATGCAACCCTGACACATATCTTTCCTGACTTTAAACCACACAGTATCCCTTTGTTCTGTTCGAATGACTGCCTCTTGATCTATGTACAGGTTCCTCAGGAGCACAATCAAGTGTTCTTGAACATTGTTTCTTCGAAATATTATCCATAATTTGTTATAATCCACACAGTTGAATGCCTTTGCATAGTCAATGAAAGACAGGTAAACATCTTTCTGGTATTCTCTGCTTTCAGCCAAGATCCGTCTGACATCAGCAATGATATCCCTCATTCCACATTCTCTTCTGAATCTGGTTTGAATATCTGGCAGTTCCCTGTCGATGTACTGCTACAACTGCTTTTGAATTATCTTCAACAAAATTTTACTTGCGTGTGATGTTAATGATATTGTTGGATAATTTCCGCATTCTCTTGGATCACCTTTCTTTGGAATGGACACAAATATGGACCTCTTCCAATCAGTTGGCCAGGTAGCTGTCTTCCAAATTTCTTGGCATAGACAAGGGAGCACCTCCAGTGCTGCATCCATTTGTTGAAACATCTCAACTGGTATTCTGTTAATTCCTGGAGCCTTGTTTTTCACAACGCCTTCAGTGCAGCTTGGACTTCTTCCTTCCATACCATCAGTTCTTGATCATAGGCTACCTCCTGAAATGGTTGAACATAGGTCAATTTTTTTTGTATAGTGACTGTGTATTCCTTCCGTCTCCTTTTGATGCTTCCTGTGTCGTTCATTATTTTCCCCACAGAACCTTCAATATTGCAACTAGAGGCTTAAATTTTTTCTTCAGTTCTTTCAGCTTGAGAAATGCTGAGAATGATCTTCCTGTTTGGGTTTCTAAATCTAGGTTTTTGCACATTTGATTATAATACTTTACTTTGTTTTCTCCAGCCACTCGCTCTTTGAAGTCTTTTACATGATCATTTACATGCTCTTTTACATGATCATTTCTTCCGTTCGCTTTAGCCACTCTTTGTTCAAGAGCAGGTTTCAGAGTCTCTTCTGACATCCATTTTGGTCTTTTTTTTTCCTATCTTTCTCATGACCCCTTTCTTTCTTCACGTATGATGCCCTTGATGTCATTCCACAACTTGTCTGGTCTTCTGTCATTAGGGTTCAGTGAGTCAAATCCATTCTTGAGATGGTCTCTAAATTTAGGTGGAATATACTCAAGTTTGTACTTTGGCTTTCATGAACTTGCTCTGATTTTCTTCAGCTTCAACTTGAACTTACATATGAGCAATTGATGGTCTATTCCGCCGTCAGCCCCTGGCCTTGTTCTTACTGATAATATTGAGCTTCTCCATTGTCTTTCCACAGATGTAGTCGATTTGATTCCTGTGCTTTCCGTCTGGTGAGGTCCAAGTGTATAGTCGCCATTTATGTTGTTGAAAAAGGTATTTGCAATGAAGAAGTCATTGGTCTTGCAAAATTCTATCATGTGATCTCTGGCATCATTTCTATCACCGTGATGGTTAAGATTGTGTGTCACCTTGGCTGGGCCATGATTCTCAGTGTTTTAATATGATCACTCCCATGACTGAATATACTGTGAATAGCCAATCAGATGAAAGAGAGTCTCCTTGAGGGTGTGGCCTGCATCTGAATATAAGCTGACGTTCTGGCTTTTTGCTCACCCTGGATCCTGTGGCTGCCTCCTGTCATCTCATCTGTGGTTTTTGGGACTTAGCTGTCAGCTTATCTGCCAAACTTGGGACTTGTAGATCTTCACAGCCTGTGAGCGGAGCCCTGCTCTCTGACTTGCTGATCTTGGGTTCGTCAGTCCCTGCAGCTACGTGAATCAGGAGAAACCTTGTGGTCTTGCCTGCCAATCTTGGAATTCGTCAGCCTTCACAGCCTGTGAGCAGAAGCCCTGCTGTCTGACCTGCCAATCTTGGGCTCGCCAGCTTCTGTGGCTGCGAGACTTGGTAGAGGCCTCTACCCTGATCCACGGATTTGGGACGTTCTAGCCTCTACAACGTGTGAGCTGTTTCCTTGATATAAACCTCTCTCTGTATATATTTATATGCTTTACTGGTTTTGCTTCTCTAGAGAACCCAGCCTAAGACAATCACCAAGGACATATTTTCCAACTACTGATCTTTTTTGTTTCCTACTTTCTCATTCCAATTATGAATAATTATCAATGCATCCTGACTGCATGTTTGATCAATTTCAGACTGCAGAAGTTGGTAAAAATCTTCAATTTCCTCATCTTTGGCCTTAGTGGTTGGTGTGTAAATTTGAATAATAGTCATATTAACTGTCTTCCTTATAGGTGTGTGGATATTAACCTATCACTGACTGTGCTTCAGGATAGATCTTGAAACGTTCTTTTTGATGATGAATGTGATGCCATTCTTCTTCAATTTGTCATTCCCAGCAGAGTAGACCATATGATTGTCTGGTTCAGAATGGCCAATACCAGTCCATTTCAGCTCACTAGTGCCTAGGATAACGATGCTTATGAATTCCATTTCATTTTTGATGACTTCAATTTTCCTAGATTCGTACTTTGTACATTCCATATTTCCATTATTAATGGATATTTGCAGCCATTTCTTTTCATTTTGAGCCGTGCCACATCAGCAAATAAAGGTCCCAAAAGCTTGACTCCATCCATGTCATTAAGGTCGACTCTACCCTGAGGAGGCAGCTCTTCCCCAGTTGTATTTTGAATGCCTTCCAACCTGAGGGGCTCATCTTCTGACACTATATCAGACAGTGTTCTGCTGCTATTCATAAGGTTTTCACTGCCAATTTTTTCAGAAGTAGACTGTCAGTTCCTTCTTCCTAGTCTGTCTTAGTCTGCAAGCTCAGCTGAAACCTGTCCACCATGAGTGACCTTGCTGGTTTTTTAAATACTGGTAGCATAGCTTCCAGCATCACAGCAACGCCCAAGCCACCATAGTACGACAAAGTGACATACGAGAGGTGGAGGATTAAGGTAGGGTGTGTCTTAAATGAATCTTTTTTGAGGTATAAAAAGAGATTAAACAAGAAAATAAGAGAAGCAGAGATGGGGGAAGATTGATGCCAAGCCACATGGAGATCTCCAAGGAACCAGGAAACAAGCTGAAGAGAGAAGGACATTCCTCCAGAGCTGACACTGAGAGAAAGCCTTCCCCTAGAGCCCTACACCTGGCACCCTGAATTCAGACTTCTAGCCTCCTAAACTGTGAGAAAATAAATTTCTGTTTGTTAAAGCTGTACACTTGTGGTATTTCTACTATAGCAGCACTAGGTAGCTGAAACAATTCTAAAAGACAATATATGGTCGTCATCATTTTTCTCTAAAGGTAAATAGTTGTTCAAACTGCAGGTGCTGTGGTATGTTTGGAGTTTTGTGGTTGTTGTTACAAGAGAATTTCATGTGAAAGAGCTCTTTTCACTTAGTCTCTGTGTATCTATTCCCTGCTTCTAAAGGCATTGTATTTAAATTGTAGTCATAACCTACAGGGGTGGCTGGGGAAGTGAGTTTTGCATTTTCTGAGGGAGGTGGGACACATGAGGAAGACTATTCCCCGCATGCAGAAAGGGTGTTGAAAAGGTGCTGGGAAGCTATTGCAGAAGATAAAGGGAATGTAGTCTCCCTAAGAATTATATAGCAGAGGAACAGGTAAAATCCTATCTAGGATAATTAGAATAAGCAACTATTTTAAAACATCATTAACACCTAGTGTGGAGAGAGTGGAATGATTGGCAAGCTTTTAGGTTAAACCTGCACTGCCACTATAAATTTACAAAGAATCACTGGAGAACTTCCCTCTAGAAATGGATTTGGCCTTGATAAGGAAAAACAGAGCTAAACTGAGCAATAATTGATAGCAGCTGAAATGTTCAAGAAAGGAGCCTCACCTTGCACTTAAGCACTTGAGTTATTGTTCTCGTGTTAACGCCTATACGTTTTCTTCTACATTTTGATAGCAAACGTTAATGTATATTATTATTTTAAATGTATATTCAAACTGGAAAAGCAAAGATATTAGATCATATGTTAAAAACTATATCTATTACTCACATTTTATTGTCTGACCTATATACAGTATGCTCAACCAAATACAAAGCAGACATATATCTAGAAGGAGATAATCTTCAATACCTGGTGTTACTGCTCTGACCTATTGGAGATGGAAAGATGAAGACGGTCCATGCATCACTTTAGAAAAAAGCCTGCAGTAGAATGTCAGAGTAAGGAGAACCTAGTTTAATCTGACAATTGTTTTTCTCTCAAAATGACTTCAAATGAGCCAGTTCCTAAATGTAACAGGTTGTCATAACTTTAAAAAGAGAAAAATAACCAACTTTGATAAAAACCTGTATCTTACGTGTATTTTATAAAAATCCTATCCTGTCCATTGCTGGTTGTTAAAGTCAACAGATTGTCACAGATCAAGAAAAGCTACCCACTGAGAGATGTCCATAATAATTAACATTTTTTCCACAGTGTTTTAGTCCTTGGATTCTTCAAGTACATATGACCTATGTCCATAAAAAAGGATTCAATAAATACAGTAAAGCTGATAGATAAAAAATAATTTTAAATCTATAATTCAAACCTTCCTGGTGTAATCTTTCACAAAATGAACTGGTTTGGTTTATAAAATTCTGTTTAAAACAATTGTACCTCCTATAAATGGCTAAATTTTAAATTTAGTTGTATAAATTTAAAAAGATCTACGTCGTCTAATAAATGCACTATGGAAAAGAAGAAAAGCACAGGGAGTTTTAATGGCTTGTCCAAGGTAGAAAATAAAATCATAGACTCAAGTAGAATAATGTTTAGCCTGAAATAAATCTTCTAGATCATCTAATCTAGGGTTGACAAATACATGGGATAAGGATAGGCACTTTCCTATTTTCTGCCCAAGGCAGACATAACTAATCAATCTCAACAATTTCTAGCTCAGTCCATAAACACCTAGTCTCATAATTCTTTTTATGAGCTTTGGATAACCTCTTTCATCTCCGGTGTTCTGACCTTTTTAATTTACATATAGGTGGAGCTGAAAATCATGAAGTGACCTAATTAACCAATGTCACCCAGCTAGCAAATCCTGTTGTTGTGTGTATGACCTGGATCACATTAATAGATTCATAGAATACATAGCACTCAGCTGATTGCAATCAGGTCCCTGGATTCTCAGTTTAGTGATTATGATGTCCCTGGAAAGAGTTTATATTACCAACTTTATAACTTCCATTATGAAAGAAGTGAAAGAGGGAAAAGAATCTTATGGTTTATGACTATGTATGAGTTCATCTATTATGCATATAAGGATTTTTTCCACTTTCCTCATGATTTAAAGGAGAATATGGTAAAGCTTTTACTGCATATGAAATTAATTATTCCTCAGGTAGGCTCTGTAGGCATAGGCATGTGAGCTAGGCTCTACCAATCTAATTCCAGACTGCATTTGGGAGAGAGTAACTTGAGGACGGGGCAGGGGCGGGTTATCCAATAGGCAAGGTAAGCACGGTGCTTACCTTGTTTACCAGATCATCTTTAGTGAACAATTTCACATCTTTGATGTGGTGAAACCCGTGTGAAATTGTTCACTACAGATTAGTAAGTAAGTACAAGTAAGCCTGTGCTTACCTTGCTTACTGGGTCATCCACCCCTGTCAGGGATTATAAATTTGAGAAGAGACTTTGATTCTGTAGGAAGGTGCTATGGGGTTGAGAGAGAGATAGATGCCAGCCATACCTAGAAGCAGAATCTTTGATGTGGTGAAAAAATGTGAAATTGTTCACTACAGGAGAAATCAAATGCAGTCTATACTGTCACAGCTTTCCTTAAATCTGGATATTTAAGAAAAAATGGAAGTTTATTTATTGAGCACCTACCACATGTGACCCCATGCAAAGGGGTGAGATAGGAGGTGGTAATAGAGAATATAAAGATAAGTAAACCAAATCCCATCACTTTAATTTAAAAGTAATTTTGCATAGATGTATTAAATTATTCTTTAAGTACTCTAGCAATTCCCAGTAGTCTTTTACAAAATATAGCTGCAGGTTTCTTGTGGACATGAATTTATTTCTTATAGATTTATATTTGTTTTTCTTACGTGTTTAAAACATATATTGACCAAACAGAATTTATTCTACTATATACAGGGCTAAGGAACTGATTTTCTCATAAGCACGAAGACACTATGAGACAACAATGATGTTGGGGAAAGAGCAGTGGCCTAGGAGTTAGAGAGCTGGGCTGGTGTCTGGTGGTGTCTATGTGACCTCTGCTTAGCCTTACCAAACCTCAGTTTCTTCTTCTTTAAAATAGGTATGATGGAGGGGTTTAATTTTAAAATGCTCTGATTCCCATTTAACCTCAAATTTAGAGCCAAGATCACCCTTGACTTCAAGCATTCAACTCCTCTGCTGACGAATAAACAGATCTTCAGGAAATTATACTTGTCTTCTGGAGAAATAGTTTCTTTCAGTAGGTTCTCACGGAGCAAATGCAAGCACCAACAAATGTAGACTTTTGAGAATGTGGAGTATTTCCTGTATCCATAATCCTTCCCTCCTATAAAATGTCTATGATGTAGAAATTCAATTTCCATCTTGCTTTAGAAGTGAATTCTTCAATTACCTGGTAAAATGGATACAGGAAAAGCATGTTATTGTGTTCTGAGTTTTATAATGCTAATGGATTCAAAGCCGTAGTTCATTTTTAGAGAGTTATATTTCCCACCCTAATACTTAGTGTTGAGTCTTGAAGCCCTAAGATAATGCATGTGTAGTAATTGCTATTTCTAAAAATTCTGTCACAGACATCTAGGGACCTTCATTTAGGCTTCTTACACAACAGTGAATATTGAGGCAATATTTATCTGTCTACAACTTTCCTGGGAAGATCAAATCATTTCAACACAGAACTTCCAAGACAAGTTACCAGCTGAACAGTTGGACACACTCAGGAGGCCTGCAGACAGAGAAAGCTTTCAAGGCCAGTCTGGAGGCTCAAAACCTCTGGGAATCAATTGCCTGGGGCTATCTCAGTTGTAGGAGAAGTCAGCCTCTAGGAAACACGTATTGTTCTTGAAAATGTTGTGACACTAATGGGAAACACAAACATAGACTCAAAAGTAGCAGGGAACTGCAGTCTGGAAAAACAATCATGAACACCCATTTTCCTAGGAAGTATGTGTCCAAGACTGAAGAATCCTGGTGCAGTCTTCTCTGTCTTCTACCTCTTGGAGATAGATCAATCTTGGATGACATTCCTTCTTGTCCCCCACTGGAGGCTGCCAACTCTTGCCATAGATTATCCACTAGAGGGTGACAACCACATATGCTTAGGGATGGATGGGGGTTCTGTAGAGGCAGTGGCACCTAGGCACATTCCAAAGTCCTGAGTATAGTTTCTTGAAGCTCCTCAGCCTAAGTGGTTGGACTTTCATTTCCTAAGTCTTCCATATGGGTGAGAGAGGGAGAACTATGTATTTTTCTCACACTTATGGCTGGGTTTACCTCTTTTTCAGATTTAGCTAAGAAAAAATTTCTATATCTAGTTTTTTTTTTTTTTTTTTTTTTTAAAGCAGAAGAAACACCTTCCCACCAGTTTAGATGAGGAATTGGGGTATATATCTAACAGCTGGGAAGAGAACTTGTAAAATATTTTGAATGTTTGTTTTCTTGATACTGTTATGGATCTTTTAGGAGAATTTCAGTAAGCAGTTTAAGAGATTACTTGATTTTTCCAATTATAAAATGTGGGCTATTTATTATAGACCTTAGACCAAAATTCTTGTAGTAATACATATAAAACCAAACCAAACCTGTTGCTGTTGAGTCAATTCTCTCTCATAGTGACCCTATAGGACAGAGTAGAACTGCCCTATAGGGTTTCCAAGGAGTGGCTGGTGGATTTGAACTGCCAACCTTTTGGTTAGCAGCCAAGCTCTTAACCACCACGCCATCAGTAATATACATAGGGAAATACATAACATTAAAATTAGAAGGTTTTGTGTCTTTCCAGAGTAATTAGTACAGCTGGTACCTTCGTATACCAACTAAAATGTATGTGGTAATACAGTAGTGAGTCTCAGTCTTGGCTAAGATGTGGATCTGGAATCTTGAATTACTGACATGAGAAATATTAGCCACTTAATACACACAGCTGATTCAAGCCAAGCAGACACCACAGTAGCTTTCAAGTAGTTTGGATGAGTTCTTATATGCATTCCTCTTCAACCATGTCTGTGGAGGTAGTCATTTAGGTGGCTTTGCATAAAGCTCTGGAGTTCCTGGGTGGTGCAAAGGGTTAAGGCTTAAGTGCATCCAGGGATAACTCGGAAGAAAGGCCTGGCAATCTACTTCTGAAAAGTCAGCCACTGAAAACCCTGTGGAGCCCAGTTGTTCTCTGATACTCATGGGGTCACCATGAGTCAGAAATGAGTCAACAGCAACTGGTTTGTTTTTGCTTTTGTTTTGTTTTGTTTTGGTCCACAAAGCTCTGGGGCTTCTTTTTTTTTACATTCCATGAAAATGTTTCAATTTTAGGAAGAGATTTCAGGAGGTCACGGCTTTTCAGCTCATGTGTGTTTATACCTGTTGTGTACTATTTAGACTTTTTAAAGGGACAGTGGCTTTTATAGATGATTTAAGTATAAGCTCCTGTGTTAGGTGCTTTTATGACTCTCCCAGTGCTTCGCTCAGGCTATGCACAAAATAAGTACTCCAGGTTTATTATAATTTTAAATGAAAAATCGGCAGTGCTTCTGATGCTTCTTTATGCTTCTTTCAATTTGAACATAGAAACCAATTTGGGTACTTTAGCTTCCTTTATAGATGACTTTGGCTGACTATCTGTTCATGTCCTTAAATGTTTATACTGGCCTTTGTGTTTAGTGTTTTTGGGAGGCAGTGTGGTATAATGGACTAAAGCTTTGGGAGCCACACAGGCCTGGGTTTAGTGGGTTTACATGGCTAGGTTTTATAAGGATTGAGACAATTATATACAGCGCCTGGCACAAAATAGATAAACCCAATTTTTCAGTTATTGTTACTAGTTTTATTATTAATAATAATAATCCATGTATTGAAAAGCTAGATAGAAGATTCAGAGAGGAGATGGTAGGGTGGGGATGGTGCACATCTAAACCAGGATAGTCTGGTTGTTTGTAACTTCTTCTCTATCAGCAAATGTTGTTTGAGTGCCTTCAGTGAACAACACTGTTCTAGGCACTGGGGACAAATTGGAGAACCATACAAAGTCCCTATGCTGTGGATACTACCTTTTGGCTTATGTTATCATGGAGAAAGGAGCAATGTACTTAGCAAAAGGATTTTTTGGTAGGACCTTTCCTTCCTTCCTTCCTTCTTTCCTCCCTCCCTCCCTCACTGCCACAATCAATTTCAGCACATTTTCATTACCCCAAAAAGAAATCTCGTACCCGTTAGTAGTCACTCTTCATTCTCCCATGCTCCCCAGCCCTGTGCAACAACTAATCTACTTTCTGTCTTTATAGATTGGCCTATTCTGAACATTTCAGATAAATGGAATCATACAATATGTGGTCTTTTGTGACTGGCTTTTATCACTTAGCATAATTTTTTTTTGTACTTTAGATGAAGGTTTACAGAGCAAATGAGTTTCTCATTAACCAATTAATACATATATTGTTTTGTGACATTGGTTGCCAACCCCATGACATGTTGACACTCTCCCCTTCTCAACCTTGAGTTCCCCTTTACCAGCTTTGCTGTCCTCTCCTGACTTCTTGTCCTTGCCTCTGGGCTGGTGTGCCCATATAGTCTCGTTTTGTTTATGTGCCTGTCTAACCTTTGGCTGAAGGGTGAACCTCAGGAGTAACTTCAGTACTGAGTTAAAAGAGTGTCCGGGGGCCATACTCTCAAGGTTTCTCCAGTCTCTGTCAGACCAGTAAGTCTGGTCTTTTTTTTTTGTGAGTTAGAATTTTGTTCTACATTTTTCTCCAGTTCTTTCTGGGACCCTCTATTGTCATCCCTGTCAGAGCAGTTGGTGGTGGTAGTCAGGCACCATCTAGTTGTGCTGGACTCAGTCTGGTGGAGGCTGTGGTAGTTGTGGTCCATTACTCCTTTGGACTAATCTTTCCGTTGTATTTTGGGTTTTCTTCATTCTCCCTTGCTCCAGATGGGGTGGGACCAATGGAGTATCTTAGATGGCTGCTTACAAGCTTTTAAGACCCCAGATGCTTCTCACCAAAGTAGGATGTAGAATATTTTCTTTATAAACTATGTTATCAGCATAATATTTTTAAGGTTCATTCATATTGTCGCATGTACCAGCACTTCATTCCTTTCTTTTTGTGGAAAACTTTTTAAAAGTCACTTTAATACATATTGCCACCACCTATCTGTTAGTTTGTCTTACTGTAGTGGCTTGCTTGTTGCTACGATGCTGGAAGCTATGCCACTGGTATTTCAAATACAAGCAGGGTCACCCATGGTGGACAAGTTTCAGTGGAGCTTCCAGATTAAGAGAGACTAAGAAGAAAGACCTGGCAATCTACTTTTGAAAATTAGCCAATGAAAACCCTGTGAATCACAGCAGAATATTGTCCAATGCAGTGCTGGAAGATGAGCCCCCTCAGCTGTAAGGCACTCAGAATACACAGTGGCTGCAACAGTGGGCTTGAGCACACTGGCAATCACGAAGATGGTGCAGACCCAGCACTGTTTCACTCTGTTATATGTGGGCTGTCCATGAGTTGGAGCCAACTTGACGGCAGCTAACAATAGCGAAAATTAAATATGCACTGATTGATTGATTCCGTTTTTCTAGTTTGTAGGACCCTGTCTTGGTTTCTTCCCACCACTCATTTTCCTCCCTTTCCTTGGAAGGGTTTTCTCTCTTTTCCTCTCTTTTGAAGGCAACGACACTCCTGCTAAGGAGTCCTGATGGCACAGTGGTTAAGTGCTTGTCTGCTAACGGGAATGGTGCTCGCCTGCTAACTCCTAGTGGCTCCATGGGAGAAAGACGTGGCAGTCTGCTTCTGTAAAGATTACAGCCTTGGGAACCCTATGGGGCAGTTCTACTCTGTCCTATAGGGTCACTATGAGTTGGAATTGACTCCATGGCAATGGGTTCGTTTTTCGGTTTACACTTCTACTACTGCTGCATACACCAGCTTTAGCTTTAACATCTACTAAAACTTGGACCCTAGAGCGTTTGGCACCTACTCTTTGCAGTGACAGGAAATCTGGTTTCTGTCCTTTATTTCTTTCCAGTCCTTTCATTTTGCATGTGTGCCCTCCAAATTTAACTTCTCCAGAGTTCTTTAAAGAACTTTGTAGAATTAGCTTTAGAATGGAAGCTTCAAGTATCCAAATGATATCTAAAGATATGTGAACCAGCCAAAGGAGTAAATGCAGGCAATGAAAAAAATCAACAATGACAGCCAGTGACTTTTCACAAAATTGGGCAGACTGTTTGGTTGTTCCTTATTCTTATGCCTAATGGATGAAACATTTTCCACATGGGACCTGGTACCATCCAGGACCCGAAGATAGGCTGGATTTTCCTAGTGAACTCCAGACTCTGTTTTATTCTCACTTCCTTTCTTCTGTGTTTGGCCTATGTAAAGCCCACTGATAAGTTATAAATGACTTATCAAGCACTCGCATTTAGAGAGTAGACGGCTCCACAAATACCTACTTGGCCTCATTAAAAAGCTACAGTGATTAAAGAGAATGATTAGTGTGGTGCCAGAGGGGAAAGAAGAAAATCCAGCATCTGACTCAAAAATGGCCAGACCTCTTCTCACGGGCAGACCGTTCGTGTCAGCAAAGCAGGATCTGGCCTGCCCACTGTGAGGCCGACCATGAGCCACTCGGCATCTGAGGAGGCTCCACGCCGGGGCCTGTCAGGGAAAGACTTATGAAAAGTGCACGCGTTCTCAGGGACAATTACCCTCTTGCCCTCCACGCCTCCTTCCCAACCTCCCCTTCAACTCCTTGTTGCCCCCCTGGAACTTAAAACATTATTAAAACAGGGAAACCTATAACTAGTATGAAATGACCCTCAAATGACTGCTTAATTACAGCAAAATGAAAGCCGGGGGACTACAAATAACCAGTAACTGTCCCGCCTGTCACTGGAAGAGGAGCCTGCAAATGAGTCATGAGTCATGAATCAGCCACTAAGCGTTCCCTCGCCGTCCTGGAGCTGTCCCCTCTCAGGCCTCCCCGTCGGCCCCTGCGGACCCCGCAGCCGAGGCCGAGCCGCGTCCTGGCCCGGGCAGGCGGGCCGGGTCGGAACCAGCGGCCGGGCTCTTGGGGGGTGTTTGTTGTTGTTCTCAGGGCTCAGGAACTTGGCAGGCCCCGCAGCCGTCCCCCCTCAGACCCCGGCCGGCCGGGGAAGTCTCCCAGCCCGCGCAGGAGACAGGCTGACTGAAGGAGGGCCGCCAGCGCGGCTGTAGATAAGTTAATGTACACAGAGAGGATGTAAATTACCACGACCCGCAGCAGCAGGACATTGGCCAGGGCCCTGTCAGGGAGAGGACAGCGTCGGCAGGCTGTGTCTCGCTGACATCTAGCCCGAGATAGAGCCGCCAGGCGGCCCGGCCGGGGAGGACCTCTTGGAGCCAGGCTTTCCTTGAAAACAGCTGCGTGTCCCTGACACCTCCAAACTAATGCATTTTTAATCAGGGGAATTAGCTATAGGCGGCCCATATTTTTCCAAAACCCCTTCTCTCGCAGCCACGTCCCCCTCCCCGCCCCAGTTTAACGACTGGCAGTCCCATTAGGTTTCTTTATCGGGGCTGCGAGGTCTCCTGCCGATCCCACACACTGCAGACCAGCCACCTTTTAAAATCCCTCTCCCCACCCCCATCTCCCCACCCTGCCGTCTCCGCTGGCTTGTCTCCGATGGGACTTTCGCCCCCACCCTTCCCTCTGTTTATACAGTGACATCACAGCCCCTGGCTCTTCAAGGCGCAGAGAAAACAGAGTTCAAAAAGGCAAACAGGGAAGCCCACCGCTCCTGGGCAGCGGAGTGAGATTCGGTCCACGGGCTGTGAACCAGCACAGCGCAGGCCCTGGGAACACGCTTGATGGAGTCACAGCCATCTAAACCTTGGGAAATTGCTTCTGAGATATTTGCCCCCTTGTCAGACTTAGGAAAAATCTTGTGCGAGACACTTGGGTAATTTAACATTTTCTAATATAGCCACGTTAAAAAAAGGTTAAAAAAAAAAAGAAAAAAGGTGAAATTAATTTTAGTAACATTTTATTTAACCCGATTTATTACAATATTATTTCAACATATAATCAATATAAAAATTATTAAAGAGATTTTTATATTCTTGTTTTCACACCAAGTCTTCAAAATCCAGTATGTATTCTACAGTTAAACCCAAAAAAAACCAAACCCTTGCCATTCAGTCAATTTGGACTCATAATGACCCTATAGAACAGAGTAGAACTGTCCCATAGGATTTCCAAGGCTATAAATCTTTATGGAAGCAGACTGCCACATCTTTCTCCCACTGAGCTGGGTCAGTAGCCCAGTGCTTAACCACTGCACCACCAGAGTTCCTATTTTACACTTATAAACCAAAAAACCAAACTCATTGCAGTCGAGTCAAGTCTGCCTCATAGCAACTGTAAAGGACGGTAGAACTGCCCCACAGGGTTTCCAAGGAGCTGCTGGTGACATTTTGGTTAGCAACGGAACTCTTAACCACTGTGCCACCAGGGCTCCTTCTACACTTACAGCACATCGCTATTCAGATACTAATTTTTCATCAGAAACACTTGATCTGAATTTAAATTTCATAAGTTTACTGTTGAAAAGTTGATTCACATATCCAAGTAGTTCCAGATACACTTAAAAAAGTTTTCCCATCACTGAGTTTAATTAAAATTAAATAAAAATGCATTTAAATTAAATTAATAATTAAGTCCCTCAGTTGCACATTTCGAGTTCTTAATAGCAACATGCAGCTAGTGGCTAAAATATTGGACAGCACAGGTATTATTTAGCCTAAGTTTCAGCTCCTCATACTGTAATGTAGGGATAATACTATCTACTTTATGCAGGATTGTTGTAAGAATTAGACAAAATGCAATAGAGCAATGTATAGAAAGTGCTTAGCACAGGGCCTGGCAGCTCAATAATGAACGAATCTCTTGGGATTATTTCTCTCCTCCACTTTGTTGATTTCTCTTTCCCATTGTTAAATGCAGTGTGACATGCTGCCTTCTTCCAGAACTTGCTCATAGGAAAGGATTGTTAAATGAATTTACACCACGATGCCAAGAATGAATGGAATATTCAAACAAGAATGTACCCTTGTGTCTCATCTTACTGGACACCCCCTACCCCTACCCCAGCACACCTACGGCTTCACTTACTATGTGCTGACCACTCCCAACTCTCAAAGTAGGACTATATACATTCAACTGCCTAGGGAAGATCTTCACTGAGAGTTTCTAAAGATATTTTTAACTCAACCCATCAAAACCTGAATTGATTATTAACACCCCTAATGTGCCTCCTTTTCCGGGTTCCCTCATTGACTTGGTGCCACCTTTCACTCAGATGCCTCAGCCAAAATCTGGCAGCCATTCTAGGCTCTTTCTTCTCTGCTGCTCCTTACCCCTTCTCCTTCTCCGTTACTGATTCTCCAAACCCCTATCCCTTAGTCAATCACCAAGTCCTATCAATTCTAGCTCCCAAATCCAAATATGTCTCTCAACCTCCACTGCCACTACCTCAATCTAGGCCACTGTCATCCTTCGCTTGGACCTTGCACCTGGTCTTTCTATCTCTACTTTTGGCCCCCTCCAGTCCATTCTCCACACTTCAGCAAAAGTAATTTTTCTAAAACATGAATCTGATCATGCAACAACCCTACTTAAATGCTTTAATGGCTTTTAACTCTTCAACACGACCTATGAGGCCCTTCATGAACTTGCTCTGCTTATCTCTTTTTTCTTGTCTTTCAGCCTTTACTACCTCACCCCTCCTACCTCCACCCTCCTCACCCCGCACATTCCAGCCACACCAAAAGCCTTTCATTTCTTCTAAACACACCACATTTTCCAACAGATGGCCATGCTGTCCCTTCCTAGTTGCTTCATATCCATGCACATCATTTACTGTGACAAGGTATTTTGGATGCACAGCAAAATGTTTCTTCCTCTTTTGCCATATGCAATCTGTACTCTATATCTGACCATATCCACTTCAGAGGACCCCCGCCCTCTGGGCTCCCAGTTAGAAAATGTCACCTCCCTCTCAAAACTCTATGCACGGAGGCCTCAAGAAATCCTCTGAGATGCTAAGCCTTTAGGTCATTGAATGTGCACATTTGGTATTATTTATTGTGTCTAGTTCCATTTCACAACACTCATTTTTATAAAGTTTCCTTTCTTTGTTTCACTTTGACTGTAGAAACTGGCTAAGATACATTGGCACTAGTACTATCTCTTGCTTGTAAAAGTTTTGCTCAAAAGGCATATTGACGTCGGAGCTGTGAGAAAAGCAAGGATATTACCTTGCAGGAATGGGGGGAAGAATGGAACGTGAAAAGTTAACTTTAAGATGGTAGGACTTTGGGCTCCAGGCAGGAACAGTGGTGGAACATTTCAAAACCTAGCCCAGAGCCTAATGACGGCTGCCAGTGGTCTGGGCAGACATCACTCGCTGGCTCTTCTCCACACCTCTGCCCCTCCCCGCCTCTACCTCCCAGACACACACACTCCTGGGGAGTCAACACTTGTGCTTATGCTGGAGACAAACGGGCAACATGAGACTGGTAGACCAGGGCAGTGATGGCTAGGTATTTTCCCAGAGGCCCACAGAGGGCCGTAATTTTATGTCTGGTTTCTGCCTCTAACACCTCCAGGCCTAGGGATAGATTCCCAGTGATCTCCTTCCATCAAAGTGCTTGATCCCAGGAAAGGCGAGTGAAGATGAAACTCCAGCTCTTTGTCTGGCTTCAGGATAAAGCTATGTGAAACTGTCAAAGCAAATCTCATGTTTCCCTGGAAAACCATAAATTCCTCTGGCTTTTGGTCAAGGAGGTTTGTCATGTGGTTCAAGGAAAGATGAGTCTGTTGATCACAGGTCATTAGCCTGTAAGGTTCTATAGCTCGGAGGCCAGGTCTATAGTGCAAGCTGCTTTATGTAATACCAAGTTGTAATGCAGGGTTCAAGAGACTGCTTAGTAAATACTCTTTAATTACTGCTCAAGATGAAGACAGTAAAATGACCTGGTGTTTGTTAAGCACTTGGCTACTAATCAAATTAAACAGAGATGCCATAAGTTTTGTCAAGAGGCCTGCAAGTTTTTAAACCAAAACTGGGATAATTATAAATACTGTTGGAATTGAAGATACCTGAAAACCTTCAGAAGCAAATGAAGAATTTAGAAAGATTTCTTTACTTACTTGTTGGCTTATGTTTGCCAGATTCCTTATATATTGAACTATCATGAACTTTGAATTCACACTACAAAAAATAAATTGAAAAGTTTAGAAATTACCATTAGTTTAAAAAGTCTTTCCTGTTTTATAGCTTGGTAAACAGGAACCATGGATTCTAAATAACAGTTTTTCCACAGCTCTGTCCTTCATTGCTGTGTTTTCATCAAAAAGAAAGAAAACACTGAAGAAAAGCAATTTTGATCACCCATAGTCTCAACATTAGCTATATCTTACTAGTCCTTTTTGTGCTATATTTAGCATTCTGATTTTTTTAGCAATTATTTTCCCCACACCGTTTAACATGTGCTTCCTCACGTTATTACAAACTCTTTCCGAATACCATTTTTAACACCTACGGACTGCACTATCATACGGATTTGCCCCAACTTACTTAACCACTCACCAGTTATTGGTTATTTGGGTTATTTTATTTTAAAATGAGAGTTTTCTATAGGTTCCCTTATGGATAGATTTTCATCTGTTTTAAAGTAATGATAATATTTAATGTATACAGGGTGGCTATGAATTGGAATCGACTCAAAGGCAATGGGTTATTATAATATTTAGAATGTCTATTGTGTTGGTAAAAGTTAAAAGAGCCAGAGAAGG
Organism: Trichechus manatus latirostris; assembly: GCF_000243295.1. NCBI lineage: Eukaryota > Metazoa > Chordata > Mammalia > Sirenia > Trichechidae > Trichechus > Trichechus manatus. The sequence goes on along the minus strand of NW_004444135.1, from coordinate 1,952,459 downwards.
TGTTTGAAATTTTATGAAAATCAGCAACAGTACAAAAAATAATCAGTCCATCTCAATGAGTTTCGTTTTCAGAGAAAACTGTGGCCTTTTCAGTAGAAATTTGTTGTTCGTCTATGGGAGAAGTCAGACAACTGGGTAATTACAAGGAAAGAGGCACTGTGGGAGGACATGCTAGGGGAGCTCTTGCCATCTAGATGACCAAGAAGTGTATTCTTGAGAGGGTAACATTTAAACCAGGACCTGGAGAAAGAGGAGGAGTGGTTGAGAACCCCAGCTCTCCCGGCCCTCTCAAATACTGCTGGGGATAGCAGTAGATACAACCTTTCTGGAAAGCAGTTGCTAATATGTAAGGAGGGTCTTAAATATTTTCTTATCTTTTAGGAATTGGAAATATTCAGAAATAATTTTAATAAAAAAGGTGAAACATTGCACTAAGATGTTGATCTTAGCAGGAGGAGCCCTGGTGGCACAGTGGTTAAGCACTCAGCTGCTAACCAAAAGGTTGGCTGTTCAAATACACTAGCCAATCCTTGGAAACCCTATAGGGCAGTTCTACTCTGTCCTATAGGGTCGCTATGAGTCGGAATCAGCTCAACTGTGACGGGTTCATCTTGGCATGATTTGTAATAAGAAAAAAAGATAAGGAAACAACCTATATGTTTAAATCTTAGGGATTGGCTGTGCCTTCTGCTTACACTGCAATGTATGCATTATTAAAAATATGCTTAGAGTCATTTAAAGTTGTTGAAAAGATTGTTCTAGATTAAAAGAGACATAAACACAATGCATGAATTAGTTTGAAGAAAACAAAAACAGCAAAAAATCATTCTGGGGACAATTAAGAATATTTGAATAATATTTGAACTGGATATTAGATGATAATAGAGGATAATTATTAACATTCTTAGGTGTAATAATGGTTTTGTGTTTATGTGGGAGAATATGCTTATTTTTAGGATAATATTGAAATATTTAGGGTTGAAATGTGATGAATAAATATAACTATCTTTCAATGTTTCAGCAAAGAATATATGTACATATATATGAAAACAGACATACATATAGATAGAAAAAATATGGAAAAGTATGATTATTGACTAGGTGGAGGGCCTATGGATATTCATTGTCTTTATTTTTTAACTTTTGTATATGTTTGAAATTATTCACAAGGAAGAGTTTTATAGTCAAAAAAAAAAAAAATTTTGCCATCGAGTTTATTCCAACTCATAGCGACCCTATAGGACAAAGTAGAACTGCCCCATAGGGTTTCCAAGGAGAAGCTGGTGAATTTGAACTGCTAAGCTTTTGGTCTGCAGCCAAACTCTTAACCACAGCACCACCAGAGCTCTAAGTTTTATAGTAGTATGTCGAAAAGCAGAACATATGCCATATTTCAGTGATTATATCAGGATGGTGGAGTTATGGATGATTGTTATTCTCTTCATTATACTGGATGTACTTTTTACAATGGGCAGATATTAATTTTATTATTAGTGATTAAAGCTATATTCTACCGAAAACTTATTAGGCTTTATGTTTTGCATGAATTATTCTGTTTAATTCTTACAACATCCCTAAGAGGCTCCCTTTTTATAGCTGAGGAGACTGATTTTTAAAGAGATTATATTATTTGCCCACTGGTATTTGACAGTGTCGGGATTTGAATTTAGGTACAAATTACACTTTTATAAGTCAAAAATAACTTTCAAAATATTTAGTAAACTAAAAAGAAACTGACAATTTCATCCCAGTGGCAATATAGTGGATTTGGATGTGGATTTAGAACCATGATTCCAGCCTTCCCTCTGCAGGTTGCTGCCTGTGTGGTCTTAAAGACTTACCCTCAGATCTGTGTGGTGGACATGTAAGGCCCATTCTGTCCTCCTCACAGAGATGTCTGCTCAGTGAGCAGTGAATGTGTGTGTGTATTGGGAACGATAAATTGTCCTATAATGTAAGTTGTTATTATCATTGCTCTGAGGTCCCAATAGTATATCTCGTTATCTAGAAGAACGCCAGCTGTCCTCTTTATCCTTATGCTTGGCCTATTGGATTTTATTTTAGTGTTTGATGCCATTGTTACGAAAAAGTCTTTTAGTAACATCTGTGATTTATCTATAATTGCAGAGGATAAGAATAGGAAATTCCCCCCATTTCTTGATAAGCCCTGGCTGGCAGAGCCTGCTTTTCTCATTGGTGAGCATAACTGTCAACCTTGGGGTAGGTATCTCTGGAGGATGACCTCCATAGAAGACAGGAGGGACAAAAGAGGACTGGACATGTCGAGGCATGACGCGAATCTATAAAGAGTAGGTTTCCATATCCCTCTTTGCAAACCTGAATACCACGTTCCTTATTTTCAAATGTTTTAACATAGGCCCAGGCAAAAGAGTAGAAATTACAATGAATTGTTGTTGAATGGATGAATGAGTATCCAGAAAAGTTGTTCTTTTTGTATAATTTCCTGTTGCCAGCATGAAACAGTCAAGAAGTTGCCATTGTTGTGGAACTTCAGCTCAATAACTCAGAGCTACAGAAAATTGAAACAAAAACATTAGTCCTGCATTTGGACAGAATCTCTGAACTTTCTGAGGCTCACCTATCACTGTTGTAAAACCCCAAAGATCAAGTTTATTTCGGAAGTTCTGCTACAATCTCAAGTATCATATGACCAATAGCATGGCAGTGGGGAAAACAGAAAAAAGCAACATGCTATTTTCAAATATACATCTCTATTGTTTTAAAGTTCACAGTGTTTTACTAATTCAGAGAGAATATCACAAATTATTTCTTAGGTTAGTGTTTAACATTCTGCTTTTCCAATGTAACCTTCTTATTATCAATGCCATTGCTGAAAATCACCGATATTATACCTTGCATCTTGAATGTGACTAAAAAGCATGAGACAAACAATCCCTAACTGGGATTGACCACCCTTAGACCTCTCAGTTTGTCTGTTTGTTTTTTGTTACTGATATAAGCAGTGATGTGAGTTTATCCGTTGTTGATAAGAAAGAAAGTAAGCTAGCTAAGATACCCTGTGGTGGTGCATATGGAGTTAGGTTAGGCGGGGAAGGCTATCGTTACATCATCTACTCGGGGCACTCCAAAGTACACGCATCTAAGAAAACAACTGACCTCCCTGCTGAAAACACCACACAAAATTACACAGGGCCCTTGGGAACATAAGGCTGTAGCACTGGAGACACCTGAAGTCAGTGATTGGCAACAGTAAATAATGGTTTGTGATTGATGAGTGGAAGCCTTTCGATAAGGGTATTGGATACCAGAACATCAGAGGAATGTTTGACAAATAAGGCTACAATTTATTTAATCCTGCAAACCATCATAATCGGAGCTTTGAAAAGCTTATTTGGATTGTTCCTCTTACCTCTTTATCTTGAAGATTTAAATTAAGTTTATTTCCTTAACTTGAGTTAACAGTTAAATTTCTTTTTTGAAAATTTTTGCTGGATCAATTAGTATCTATTAAGTACAGCTATAGCACTGAACTGAGTGTGGTAAGAAATATAAAGAAATTAGTGTCATGACATAATTCTCATGGACCAGACAAGCAAGAATAATGGTTAGTATATGGTTAGATTGATTAGTCAAGGAAAGCTCCTGAAAGGCAACTAATGAATCCTAATAGTTGATTTGTTAAATTTATTTACTCACTTGAAAAACACTTCCTAAATTCCAAACAGGGGCAAATTATCATACTAGCGAGAAATGTCCATTCTTATCAGAATCTCACTAATTTTAACCGAGACTCACGAATTATGTGGGAGCCACCTAATCCACCCTTTGCATTTAGATTGGCAGTTTTTCTTTTCCTCTATTTTTTAAATTTTCATTTCCACAGACTTAAAGGTAGTTGTGGAATGTGGCTTCACTTTTTGGAAAACCTGATGCCAGCATTGTTCCCTCAGACCAGCATTTGATATTTTAGTTTAGTAGTGAGAATTATATTTATTTTCATAGTGAGAAAATCTAAGTCATTTTGGAACCAGTTCAAGGTTACATGTGAGGGCATGGACCCCATCCCTGAACTCACTAACAAACTTGAACCATAGTTCATAAGCAGCAGTTGAGCCAGGAGACAGGATGGGGCCAAAGTCACGCCATTACTGTTCAGAGAACTCGCCAAACAGACTTTAACCTCTTGTCAATGACCCCACTTCCTCATTTCTCAACCTGGAATTATATGCAACGCATTTTTTCTTTTCTTGCTTAAAGTATACCCTGCATGATCACTGGAACCGCGATTGTCAGGGTCACCAGTGTCTTGATTGCTAAATCCAAAGATTAGTTATCAGTCCTCATTTTACTTGAACTATCCCAACAGTTAGATTTAATTGATTAATTCCTCCTCCTTAAAACACTTTCTTTTTATTTGGCCTCTGGGGGCACCACTCTCCTAGTTTTCCTCTTAGCTTCCTGGTTATTCCTTTTCATTTTCTTCTCCTGGTTCTTCCTCACCTTTCCAACCTCTTAACACTGAAAACCAAACCAAGCTCCAAACCTATTTGTGATCCAGTCTTCCCATCACAGGAAACAGCAATTCTTTTCTTTCAATTGCCCAGGCTAAAAAACTTGGAGTCATCTTTGACTCCCCTTTTTCCTCTCACACTCCATATCCTATCTGTCAGGAAATTCTGTAGGCCCTCCTTTAGAAGTATATCCAGAATGTGACCCCTTCTCACTACCTCCACTAATTCCTCCTTGGCTGAGCCACCCGGATTCCTTCCTGGATGATTGTAATCACTTCTGTCCTACTTCTTCCCTTGCACCCCTATAGTCTATTCTTAACAAAACAGAGTGATCCTTTAACATTATAAGTCATTTCATGTCACTTCACTGCTCAAAACTCTGCAATAGCTCCCGTCTCACTCTGGGTAAAAGACAAAGTCTTTACCATGCCTTACGAGGCTTCATATGATGTGGCCCTATAACCTCTCCAATTTCATTTCCTTCTGCTCTTCCACTTCTCACGCCTGCTTTCTCTTTCTCCAAAACACCAGGAATGCTCCTGCCTGGGGGATTTGACACTTACTGTTCCCTCTGCCAAGAAGATTAGCTCGCTGACTAGATTTTTAACTACTTGCACTTTCTGTAGAGTTAGCTCATTCTTTTATTTATTTATTTAGTTGTTGTTGTTAAGAATATGTACAACAAAACATACACCAATTCAACAGTTTCTTCATTACAATTCAGTGACATTGATTACATTCTTCGAGTTGTGCAACCATTCTCACCTTCCTTTTCTGAGTTATTCCTCCCCCATTAACGTAAACTCACTGTGCTCTAAGGTTCCTACCTAACCTTTTGAGTTGCTGTTATCAATTTGATCTCATATAGATAGTCCTTAAAAGAGCATAATGCTCAAGGCAGATTCTTTTTTACTAATTAAGTTAAACTATTGTTTGATTTTAAGAAGACTTCAGGGGATATTTTTGGTTTAATGTTTAAAAAATTATCTCAGGGCAATAATTTCAGGGGTTCATCCAGCTTCCATGGCTCCATAAAGTCTGGATTCCATGAGAATTTGAAATTCTGTTCTTCATTTTATCCTTTTTGATGATAATTGTTCTATAGAATCTTTGATCAAAATGTTCAGTAATTGTAGCTGGGCACCATTCAGTTCCTCTGGTCTCATGGCAAAGGAGGCAGTTATTCACGGAGTTAATTAGCCACACATTCCATTCCCTCCTCCTATTCCTGACTCTCCTTCTTCCTTTGTTGCTCCAGGTGAATATAGACCAATTGTTGTACATTGGATGGCTGCTTGCAAGATTTTGAGACCTCAGGCAATACCCAACGAACTAGAAGGTAGAACAGAAGCATTGAACATGTTATTTGGCCAATTAACTGGAAAGTCTCATGAAACCATGACCCTAAACCTCCAAACCAAGGAACCAAATTCCATGATGTGTTTGGTTATACATAAACAGTCTCAGGAGCTACTCTTTTTTTTGTCATTGTTGTAAATATGTCTATCACACAACTTTTGCCAACTTTTTACAAGTGTACAACTTATTGATAGCAATTAAAATAATCAGCTGTGCAACCCTACCATTAATCAGTGTGAATTTTCCATCACCATAAACCAAAACTCAATATTCCTTAAGCAATAACCCTCCCTTTACCGCTCTTTCTTACCCCTGGTAACCATTAATAAACTTTGGTTTCTACACATTTGTCTTTTTATGTAAGTGAGGTCATACAATATTTGTCCTTTTGTTATTGATTCATTTCACTCAGCATAGTGTCTTCAAGCTCCATCCATACTGAAGCATGTATCAAGACTTTGTTTCTTCTACTGCCTGAGTAGTATTCCATTGTATGTATGTACCACATTTTATTTATCAGTTCATTTGTTGATGGGCATTTAGATTGTTTCTACCTTTTGGCTATTGTAAATATTGCTGTAGTGAACATTGATATACAAGTCTCTGTTTAAGTCTCTGCTATCAAATCTTTTGGGTATATATCTAGGAGGGGAATTTCTGGGTCATATGGTAGTTGTATTTTTAGTTTTTGAGGAACCACCACACTATTTTCCACAGTGGCCTGTACCATTTTGCATTCCCACCAGCAATGGGTAAGTGTTCCAATTTCCCCACATCCTCTCCGCCTTTTGTTATTTTCTCTTTTTTAATCTTAGTCATCCTAGTGTGAGTGAAATGGTATCTCATTGTGGTTTTGACTTGCATCTCTTTGATGGCCTAATGACGTTGAGCATCTTTTCATGTGCTTGGTGGGTGACCATTTGAATGTCCTCTTTGGTGAAATGTCTATTCAAGTCCTTTGCCCATTTTATTATTAGGTTATTTGTCTTTTTGTTGTTAAGTTGTCGAAGTTTTATATATATTTTTGTTATTAGATTCTTATTAGATATATGGTTTCTGAAGTTATTCTCCCAGTCTGTAGCTTGTCTTTTCACTTTTTTGGTAAAGGCTTTTGATGAACAAAAATTTTTAGTTTTTATGAGGTCCCATTTATTTATTTTGTCTTTTGCTCTTTGCAATTTTGTTATTATATTAGATAATCCATTGTTAGTAGATAGGCTCGACAGTGTTGCCCCTGCATTTTCTTCTAAGAATTTTATGGTTTTAGTTTGAAAATTTAGGTTCTTAATCCATTTTTAATTTGTTTTTGTGTATGGTGTGAGGCATGGATCCTCTTTCATTTTTGTGTATGTGTAAATCCAATTTTCCCAACACCATTTATTGAAGAGACTCTTCTTTTCCCCTCAAGTGGACTTAGCACCCTTGTGAAAAATCAGTTGACCATAGATGGGTGAGTTTATTTCAGGAGTCTCAATTCTATTCCATTGGTCTATTTGTCTATTGTTATATACTTGGCTCATTCTTTCTATCCCAGTCCTTGAATTACTCAAGCCTTACTTGGTAGATTCATCTGCATTTTGTCAGCTAGTGCAGAACTTTCCACTTCATCTCTTTAACTCACTGAGGAAACATGAGCCAGTTAACATGACCCCAGCTACTCCAGAATTCTGTCTGAGGTAATTCTAGTATCCCCAGTATTTCTTCAGAGTTAAGTCCCCTAAAACCCTTATTCTTCTCATCCTTTCACTACCTGTGGTCCCAACAATGCTGATAGCAGCAAACAGTATAAAATGAAACCCAAAACAGTTTTTTTAATTGTGTTTCAGATGAAGGTTTACAGAGTAAATTAGTTTCTCATTGAACAATTAATACACATATTGTTTTGTGACATTGGTTGCCAATCCCACTCTCCCCTTCTCAAACCCAAGGTCTTGGGTTCCCCATTATCAGCTTTCCTATCCCCTCCTGCCTTCTCATCCTTGCCTCTGGGCTGGTGTGCCCCTTTAGTCTTGTTTTGTTTTATGGGCCTGTCTAATCTTTGGCTGAAGGGTGAATCTCAGGAGTGACTTCAGTACTGAGTTAAAAGGGTGTCTGGGGCCATACTCTTGGGGTTTCTGCAGTCTCTGACAGACCAGTAAGTCATGTCTTTTTTTGTGAATTTGAATTTTGTTCTACATTTTTCTCCAGCTCTATCTGGGTCCCTCTATTGTGATCCCTGTCACAGCAATCAGTGGTGGTAGCTGGGCACCATCTAGTTGTGCTGAACCCAGTCTGGTGGAGACTGTGGTAGTTGTGGTCCATTAGTTCTTTGGACTAATCCTTCCCTTGTGTCTTTGGTTTTCTTCATTCTCCCTTGCTCCAGACAGGCTGGGACCAGTGGAGTATCTTAGATGGTCACCAAAGCAAACAGCTTTGCCCTAAAATTAATTTTTCATAGGCTCCCTTTTAGCCTTTCTGTCTCAACTAAAGGAGAAAAAAATTAAGAAATACCTGTGAATGCCCCAGCCCAGGGATAGAGGCCCACTAAAAGACTGAAATTTAATCATAAGATTTTAGAGTGCTTTCCCTCCTCCACACTGTACACCCCACCTACAGGGATTCATTATTATAACTGGTTATAGCTAAAAGAGCTGCAAGATGCAAATCCTCTCAGGAGTAGTACTTAGGGAAGTCCATAGTCAACACGAAGATAAACACGCAATGTCACTAGAGGAATTTTAAACCTCTGACATCTACAGCTACAGCAAACATTAAATATAACCCAACTCCTGGCCAGATTAACATAAATATTCACTAAAGATCTGTTACCTGATATATTGTATTTAGCCTTCAACAAAACCTTCCAAGTTATGCTAAAAGGCAAGAAAAAAACATCTGAGGAAACTAAGCAAGTATCACAACCAGACTCAGATATGATACAGATATTAGGATTATCAGACAGAGAATTTAAAATAACTATGATTAATATATTAAGGGTTCTAATGGAGAAAGTATACAGCATGCAAGAACAAGTGAGTTATGTAAGCATGGAGATTGAGACTCTAAGGAAGAAGCAAAAAGAAATGCTAAAACACTGTAACAGGAAAAGAAGAATGCCTTCAATGGCTGGGGAAAGAATCTGTGAGCTTGAAGATATGTCAGTAGGAACTTCCCAAACTGAAATGCAAAGATTAAAAAAATAATAATAGTGGGGAAAAAAATCAGAACATCCAAGAAATGTGGGACAATTTTGAAAGGTAAAACACATGCTCAATTGGAATACCGGAAGGAGGAAAAAGAAAGGATGGAGCAGAGGAAATATTTGAAGTAGTAAGAGCCAAGAACAGACACCTAATCACAAGGCCAGGAAACACATAGAATACTAAGCAGGATAAACACCAAAAAATCTACCCCTAGGCATATTATGATCAAACTGAAGGAAACCAAAGACAAAGAGAAAATCCTGAAAGAAGCCAGAAGGAAAAAACACATTACCTACAGAGGAATGAGGATAAGACTCTTTTTTTAAAACTGTACTTTAGATGAAGGTTTACAGAACAAATAGTTTCTCATTAAACAGTTGGTACACATACTGTTTTATGGCATTGGTTAACAACCCCATGACATGTCAACACTCTCCCTTCTCGACCTTGGGCTCCCTATTACCAGCTTTCCTGTCCCCTCCTGCCTTCTAGTCTTTGTCCCTGGGATGTTGTGCCCCATTAGTCTCATTTTGTTTTATGGGGCTGTCTAATCTTTGGCTGAAGGATGAACCTCAGGAGTGACTTCATTACTGAGTTAAAAGGGTGACAAGGGGCTATAGTCTCAGGGTTTCTCCAGTCTCTATCCTGCCAGTAAGTCTGGTCTTTTTTTGTGAGTTAGAATCTTGTTCTACATCCTTTTCCAGCTCTGTCCAGAACCCTCTGTTGTGATCCTGGTCAGAGCAGTCAGTGGTGGTAGCTGGGAACCATTGAGTAGTACTGGACTCAGTCTGGTGGAGGCCATGGTAGTTGTGGTCCATTAGTCCTTTGGACTAATCTTTCCCTTGTATCTTGTTTTCTTCATTCTCCCTTGCTCCCGAAGGGGTGAGACCAGTGGAGTATCTTAGATGGCTGCTCACAGGCTTTTAAGACCCCAGACGCTACTCACCAAGGTAGAATGTAGAACATTTTCTTTATAAAGTGTGTTATGCCAATTGAGCTAGATGTTCCCCAAGACCATGGTCCCCGCAGCCCTCCGCCCAGCAATTCGGTCCCTCAGGGAATTGGGATGCATCTATGGAGCTTCCATGACCTTTCCTTGTACAAGTAGTGCTGGCTTCCCTAGTATTGTGTACTGTCTTAACCTTCATCAAAGTTACCATCCCTCCCATCCCTCATAACCATCAAAGATTGTTTCTTTTTGTGCGTAAACCTTTTCACGAGTTTTTACAGTATTGGTCTCATGCAATATTTGTCCTTTTGTGATTGACTTATTTCACTCAACATAATGTCCTCCAGTTTCATCCATGTTATGAGATGCTTTTCAGATTCATCATTGTTCTTCATTGTTGTGTAATACTCCATAGTGTGTATGTGCCATAGTTTGTTTATCCACTCATCTGTTGATGGGCGTTGTCATGGATGGAGTTGTGTTCCCCAGAAGTGTCTGTCAGCTTGGCTGGGTCATGGTTCCCAGTGTTGTGTGACTGTGTACATTTTATAGCCTGGCATGATTTCCTTATGTGTTGTAAACTCTATCACTATGATGTAATAAGATGGATTAGTGGCAGTTATACTGATGAAGTCTACAAGATTAGATAGTATCTTAAGCCAATCTCTTTTGAGATATAAAAGAGAGAAGGGAGCAGAGAGACATGGGAACCTCATACCACCAAGAAAGAAATGCCGGGGAGCAGAGCGCTTCCTTTAGATCTGAGGTTCCTGCGCAGAGAAGCTCCCAGACCAAGAGAAAAATTGATGACATGGACCTTCCTTCATGGGTCGACAGAGAAAGCGTTCCCCTGGAGCTGATGCCCTGAATTTGGACTTGCACCCTACTGGACTGTGAGAGAATAAACATCTCTTTGTTAAAGCCATACAGTTGTGGTATTTCTGTTATAGCAGCACTAGATGACTAAGACAGGCATCTAGGTGTTACCGTCTTTTTACTAATGTGAGCAATGCTGCAATGAACATGGGTGTGCAAATGTCTATTTGTGTGACGGCTCTTATTTCTCTAGGATATATTCCTAGGAGTGGGATTGCTGTATCATATGGTATTTCTATTTCTAGCTTTCTAAGGAAGCGACATATCATTTTCCAAAATGGTTGTATCATTTTGCATTCCCACCTGCAGTGCATAAGAGTTCCAATCTCCCCGCAGCCTCTCCAACATTTGTTATTTCCAGTGTTTTGATTCGTGCCAGTAATGCCGGGGTGAAATGGTATCTCATTGTGGTTTTGATTTGTATTTCTCTGATGGCTAGTGATCACGAGCATTTCCTCATGTGTCTGTTGGCTGCTTGAATGTCTTCTTTGGTGAAGTGTCTGTTCATTTCCTTTGCCCATTTTTAAATAGGATTATTTGTCTTTTTGTTGTAGAGGTGTTGGATTTTCTT
>NW_004444135.1:1931033-1940929 GCF_000243295.1 Trichechus manatus latirostris | reverse complement strand
ATCTAGCTTATCTTCTGGAGTTTGTGTGTTGTTGGTTACAGTATGTATCATGTTAATGCCAAATATTAGGGCCTCTAGCATTGATCCTATTTTTTCTTCTATCAACTTTATAGTTTTTGGCTTTATATTTAGGTCTTTGATCCATTTTGAATCAGTTTTTGCTGTTCTCTTTCTATTTGTTCGAGTTCTGTAGTTAATGTTTTGGTTTTGTCCCTTTATTCTTTTTTGATGCATCTATTGCTATAAATTGTCCTCTGAGGACAGCCTTTGCGTGTCCCAAGGGTTTTAGTATGATGTATTTTCATTCTCATTTGATTCTAGGAATTTTTTTATTCCATTTCTGATTTCTTCTATTATCCAGTGGTTTCTAAGAAGGGTGTTATTCAGTTTCCATGTAATTGATTTTTTTCCTTACTCTTCCTGTTGTTAATTTCTACCTTGATAGCATTGTGGGCAGAGAAGATACTTTGTATTATCTCAGTTTTCTGGATTTTGCTGAGGGTTGCTCTGTGGCCTAAGATGTGGTCTATTCTGGAGAATGTTCCATGTGCATCGGAAAAGAATATGTATTTTGCAGCTGTTGGGTGGAGTGTTCTATCTATGTCTATGAGGTTAAGTTGGCTGATTGTGCCCTTTAGCTCTTCTGTATCTTTGTTGAGTTTGTTTCTAGGTGTTCTGTCCTAAGAGTAGTGTGTTGAAGTCTCCTATTATTGTGGAACTGTCAATTTCTCTTTTCAGTAATGTTAAGAGTTTGATTTATGTATTTTGGAGCCCTGCCATTGGGTGCGTAGTTGTTTATTATGGTGATGTCTTCATGCTGGATTGTTCCTTTATCATGATATAGTGTCCTTCTTTGTCTTTTATGATGAATTTTGCTTTAAAGTCTATTTTTTCTGAGATTCGTATTGCCACTCCTGCTCTTTTTTGGTGGCTGTTTGCTTGATATATTTTTTCTATCCTTTGATTTTTAATAAATTTACATCTTTGTTCTTAAAGTGTGTCTCTTGTAGACAGCATTTTGATGGAGCCTATTTTTTTTATCCATTCTGTCACTCTCTATCTCTTTATGAGTGCATTTATGCCATTTACATTCATTGTAATTATTGATAGGTGTGAGTTTATTGCTGTCATTTTGTAGTGCTTTTTTTGTGGTGCTGATGTTTTCTGTGTTCTTCTTACTCTCCTGTGCTGAATTCTTTTTGTTTGTGGATTTTTTTTCATATCTTTTGTGTTTGTAGATTTTGTTTTTACTGAGATGTTGTTTTTCTTCTTTATTTTGATGAGTAGGTTTCTTAACTTTCTTTGTGGTTACCTTGAAATTTACCCTTATATTCCTAGGTTTGATCCACTCTATTATTACTTGGTATTGCCTTGCCTTCTTTTCCATTAGAAGATTCTATACCTACACCATTTATTCCCTTTCATTGTTCTGATGTTATTGTCATTTACAGATTAACCCCTCTGGTTCCCTGTTGTAATTTTTTGGTTTTGGATAGTCCTTGAGAGTTCATTTCCTAGGTTGGTATCTGGCTTGTACGATCCTGCATCCTAGATTCAGCCTCTAGTCTGATGTTGTTGTTCTCAGACCGAAGGACTCCCTGTAATAATTCTTGTAAGTTTGGTTTGGTTTTTCATAGTTCCTTAATTTCTGTTTATCTGGAAATGTCCTAATTTCATCATCATATTTGAATGAGAGTTTTGTAGGATATATTATTCTTAGCTGGCAAGTTTTTTCTTTCAAGGTTTTATATATATCATCCTATTGCCTTCTTGCTTGCAAGGTCTCTGCTGAATAATCTCAGCTTAGTCTTATCATTTCTCCTGTGTATGTGACTTTTGTTTTCCTCAAGCTGCTTTCAGGAGTCTTTCTTTGTCTTTGGTTTTTGCAAGTGTGATTATGATATGCCTTGTTAATTTTCTTTTGCAGTCTATACTATATGGGGTTCACTGAGCTTTTTGGGATGGTTAGCTTTTCATCTTTCATGATATTGGGAAAGATTTCTGTCAGCAGTTCTTCAATGATCCTCTCTGTGTTTTCTGTTTTCTCCCCTTGTTCTGGAACTCCGATCACTTGCACATTTTTCCTTTTTATTTTATCCCACATAATTCTCAGGGTTTCTTCATTTTTCTTTGTTCTTTTTTTCTGATTTTTTCCTCAAACAGAATGGTATCCAAGTGTTTCTCTTCAATTTCACTGATTCTGTCTTCCATCATTTCAAACCTGTTCCTCAGCCCTTCTATAACACTGTCCATTTCTGAAATGTTGTTGTTTATCTTTTTGATTTCTAATTGTTGTTTTTGCATGATTTCTAGTTGTGAATTTATTTTGGCATTTTGTTTCTGCATTATTTTCCTGAATTCTTCCATTTTTTTTTGTCTGTATTTTCCATTAATTTGTCTTGCCATTTTCATGAATTTGTCTTTTTTTCCCTCATTTTTGTCTTCTTGTTGCTTCAACTCTTGGATAGCTCTGAATATTAGAGATTTGAATTCCCTATCAGGTAGTTCTAGTGCCTTTTCTTCTACTGGAAAGTCATCTGGTGTTTTATTTTGTATGCCTACTGGAAACATCCTGTCCTGTCTTTTTATATGTTTTGATATTGTCTTTCTTCAGGACATTCAGTAGTTTTTTCCCTCATTTATCGATTGTAGATTTATGTATTTTGTCCTGCTTTTTTGTTTTATTTGGCTATGTCTGTGCGTTCTTTGTTGTTTGCTTACCTCTGGGCATGATACTTTTTGGCTCCTTGTCCAATAGGCCAGGTTAGTTGTTCTGCTATGGTGCAGCAGGACAGGTCCATCTGAAGGGGAGTTGCTGGGATGGGCTATTTGTGGCAAGTACTAGGGCCGACAGGGTGGACCAGGAATCAGTGCAGGACAGGTTCTGGTAGGCTGTGCCTGTACTGCTTGGGAGCGTGATGTTCAGTGCATGGTGCAGGTAGGCAGGAAGGAAGGGGGAAATTGGGATGTGTGAAGCTAAGATGAGTATGGGAAAGAGGAGAGAGAGGAGTGAGAAACAGGAGCCAAAAAGAAAGAAACAAACAAAAAAGAGTGCTAGCAAACCTGCCATTGGAGTGGAGAGATGAGAGACAGAGAAAAGGAGAAAAAGGAAAAGAGAAGGAAAGGATAAAAGAAAATAAATAAATAAAAGTTAGTTAAAAAGAGAAAAGAAAAGCCCCTAGTGATGCCACTGGTGGGGCTGTGAATACTGGGGAAATGGCTCCTAGGCTGCGAAGTACAGCCTAGCCAGGTGGGGTAGAGGTGTCACACCGTGCCAGTTATTCAGGAGACAGGAAGAGAATGTAAGTATAGAGACACAAGAAACTGAGAACTGAAGAAAGACAAAAATGACAAAAGAGAGAAAAGAAAACAAACAAAGAAAGAAAAAACAAAAACAAACAAAGAAGAAGGAAATGTCCCCAGGGACCCCACTGTGCGGCTGCACAGACTGAGGAAGTAGCTCCCAAGCTGTGCAGTACAGCCCAGCTAGAAGGGTCTCCCAAGCTGTGAAAAGAAAAAGAAAATAAACAAACAAACAAAATCAAAACAGAACAAATCAAAACAAACAAAAAGTCCCAGGGATCCCACCAGCATGGCAGTGTAGGCCAGGTAGCAGTTCCACAGTTGAGAGATGTTTCACAGCCTTTCAGGAAGAAGCAAAAATGGCACACAGATCCAGGCATTTGAGAGAAAGGAGGAGGAGGTGGTGAGAGGTATGGAAGAAACCAAAAGAAGCAGAAAAAAGTAACACCAGCAGCAAACAAATGACACTCTGGGAGCTGGCCAGTGCGGGTGGGTGGAATCCAAGCCACACAGGGCTGAAGCTGGTGCCTCCTGGTCAAGAGACTGTGGCTACAGGAAGCATAGGAGGCCGAGTGGGGGTGAAGAAGGGTGGGGGGTAGAAAAGCATATTTTGCTGTTTACTGGTTGTTCTGTCTCCTGCTGGGAGCTCCGTGAAGCTGCTTTCCCATACTCCATGTTTTCCAATACAAGATGGAGTCCAAGATGGCAAATCCTTGCTGTGTTAGCTGATAGGGGACCTCTGCATGTATCTCTCCTTGCTCTCTGTTCTCTGTCAGTTTCTTATTCCATTCGGTGCTTGGCTGAGTTCTTTATCTCTTCATTTGATGCTTAGGGTTTCAGGACTGACATTTATCTCTGTCTGACTTAGTTTTTCAGGTCTTTGCTGTGGAGGGATGGCATGGTGCTTCTGTCTGTAGCATCATGTTGCCTGGAGATCTGGATAAAACTTCTTATCAGAAACCATGCAAGCAGAAGATAATGGAGTGAAACATTTAATGTATTGGAAGAAAAAAACAAACAAACTATTGACCTAAAGTTCTAGAACCTGTGAAGTCATCCTTCTAAAGTGAAGAAGAAATAATAAAGACTTCCCCAGACAAACAAAAAGTGAGAGAACTCAATCTCTAGCAGAACTGCCCTGCAAAAAATGTTGAAAGTAGTTTTTCCGGAAGAAAAAAAATGAAGAAAAGAAATGATATAGGTTAGAAACTCGTATCTACATAAAGAAAGGAAGAGTGCTGGTAAAGGAATGAAGGCAAAATTTTCATAAACCCTGCTTATTAGCAACATATAACTTATATAAAGTCTCACTATTGCCTACTTTTTATTCCTGCTTTTAGCCTTCTCTACTTTTATAAAAAAAAGAAAATCCAAACCCATTGCTGTCAAATCAGTTGCAACTCATAGTGACTCTATACAACAGAGTAGAACTGCCCCATAGGGTTTCCAAGGAGTGGCTGGTGGATTTGAACTGCTGACCTTTTGGTTAACAGCCAAGCTCTTAACCACTGTGCCACCATGGCTCCCAACTCTTAGAGGGTACCTAAATTACACTTGAATTTTCATAACCTGCCTTCTTAGCAAAGATACTATATTCCTAAAACTCACATTTATATTTTTTTTATGTGGTAGCTTGTTACAATTTAATCCAGAATATATTGGTTCAGGGAATATTTCTCTTATAAATTTCTATATACAATGAAGTGGACATTTGGAAATTTTTTTATCAAATGTAACACCATAGAGGAGCAAACCAGAAAAATTAATTCCATTGTAGAGTTAAGGGAAAAAAGGGAATTGAGACATCTCAGTGTTGGAGTCCTTGGAATGAATCCCATTTAAATCTAATGGGAGTGAGAGCTCTACTATCTGGTTGGAATGTATCCAGGGATTAGGGATCAAGTTAACCTGAAAATTGGCAAATAAATGCTTATTTATTTATTTATTTTAATTGGAACGGGTTAGTTGGCTTGCCACTCTGAAATAATCCATTACCTGCTCAGAGCTGCCAATAACATTTCCCCCCTCGATCAGTTGTGTGTTGCTGCTGCATGTAAACCTTTCAATAAGATTTTTTTCTTTAGTGTCGCTTTGGTATGTGTCCTATTTTATTCTACTTTTAAGGTATAGTTTTTAATACTGAAATGTTATACTTTTCTTGAGGACACAACCAAAATTCATCATGAGAAGTAGCTGTTCTTAGTTGTTACTTCTTCCCCACAAATCCTGTTATTTGCAGACTTCTGTATTCTGAGAACCTAAACGATATAGGAGCAGAAACATTTTGCCAAATTGGCTTAAAAATGCTCTCTTCCAGCATTTCTGTCTGTGATTCTGATTAGGAAAGAAAAAGAAAAAAGACGAGAAAGAGGAGGATGACAAAAGCGTGGAGGAAAGGCATTAAACTCCCTTTCCAGCTGTGTTCAGGATAGTTGAGGACCGTTTTCCTAAATCCTTTAAATTCACTGTCAGTGGAGATAAATCTAACGCAGTTTTTGTATAAACAAACAGGCAAATAAATCAGTTCAAGTACTAGAAATGAAATCCCTCTCAGATCACCACGTCCATAGGTTTCACTATGATTAATTTTATATTTCTAAGCACAAGGTTTAAACTGAAGTACACTTAGATATCTCAACAAGAAGGACCATCCTAGAATTACCTTTAGCTGAGTCAAAGGATTGTGGTTGAGATTGTGCTACCTTAGTTATAAATTGTGGGCATCTTCAAGCAAAAGATTAATTCCAACTTCCTAGTTTAGGAAGAGGATTAAAAAACCTAAAGGAATAAGAATATTTTCAATTATTTGTTTTTGGTCATGCCTACTGTTTCGCACTCTGCCCTAAAAAAGCATGACTTGTTATGGTATGGACTTAGTATTATTTTAAAGAGAGCATAACAATAGAAATAAGAAAGCAGAAACCATTTTTATGTGAGATGGTGTATCCATTAATAAAAAAGAATTGACTATTATTGATATCACCACCCTAGATGACAGGCTACGCTTGGGGCTGCATATCAAGCCTTTGATAATGATTTGTGATCTGTGATCCTGGACAAACCATTCTAATCTCTTATGCTCCTTAATTTTCTCATTTCTGTATTGTAGATATGGCTATCTTTGACCTACTCGTTGCTATGGTAATTTGATCAAGGAAAGAGAAAATAAACATGACTCACTTTATTTTTCTTAGCAGAAAGGTAACTAGTAGGAATGTTAAGGCTAAGCATCTAATCATGTGTCTGGAGAGTGGCTCAGTTCAGTTTAACACATTTATTAGGTATCCTTTATGGGTCAGGTGCTAGGCTCTGTGAAGAAAATTCTGTGATTCTTGCATCTGGGAGCACAAAGTCTAGACAGGCAAATGGAAACAGCTAGATAATTATTTTTGGTGATATAGTGTCATTGACAGGTACAAAATGAGATATCCATGTTCCTTGTGCCCCAGGAATTCCTCTAGGAGAGGAAGGAGCATTCATTCATTCATTTATTCATTCACAGATGTTTACTGAGCAGCTCCTGAACCAGCACTGTAGTGAGGCTATGCTGGTGAGCAAGACCACACCATCCCTATTACATGGAGCTTACAGTCTAGTAGAGAAACATCAAATAAGCACTGGGGGGAGGGGCGGAAAGGGGAGGAGGCTTTCTTGACAACTGTGAGCAGAGTCCTGGTTTCTATTTATATCACTTCTCTTCGAGAGGAGATGAGTTAGATTTGAAGCAAACAGGTAGGTTTCTTCCATCATGTTACAGAGGCATGAAACAGAGAGGGTCACATGTTTTACTCTTTAGACCAAGGAGGCTAGGAAGAGAGCTGAGTCTGTAACCGTTGTGTACAATCATTATCATGATTCAGCCACTTCCCATCCTCCATCCCCATTCCCTTCTTAATTTAGGTTGGTCAGTTTGGTCTGAGTTGACTAAGGAACACCTTTCTGCTTGTTCTTCAAACAATGACTCAAGAGAGAAGGCCCTAGCTGGTTCCCCTCTCAGAGGAAACAAGACGGTCCATGGCACCTGAGAATCTGGGGTGAAATTCTGGGGTTGCAATCTTCAGTCCTCAGATTCCTGAAACTGAGCCTGCTAAGCTTTTGGGACACTTGGCTGGCTTTAGAGATTCAGAATATGTAGGTATGAAGCATTTAACCACTTTACCAAGTATAAAAAATTAATTATGGGGCCTGGTTAAGAACAGTAAATATATTTGGTTTATCAATATTGCTAATATGTGATAAATTCTATGCTAGTGGCTAAACATGTTATATTACTCCCCCATCCCTTCCTTCCTTCCTTTCTTTACACATAGTTATTGAGTTGTCTGATACATGCCACTGAACATACAATGATGATAGCTCCTCACAGTGTTTACTGTCTAGTGGAGGAGGCTGGCACATTAACGGGCAAGCCCAGTGTGGTGAGTAGTTACATTCCTATGTTTGCGAAATTAAAGGTACTTTGCTAGCATATCAGAGGGACACATAATCCAGCCTTGGGGACACAGGAAAGGCTTTCTGTGGGAGGTGCTATCTAACTCAGGACCTGAAGGATGAGTAGCAATTAGTCAGATAAGCAGAAGGAGGATATTGAGAGGAAAGAACATTCCAGAAGGAGATAATAACCTCTGTGAAGGCCCAGAGGAGAGAGAAACTAGACAAAGTTCAGTATGGCTAGAGAAAACTTCAAGTTCTGGGAAATATGGAGACTAAAGATGGTGCTGGGATGATAAGAAAGGACAAGAAGAAGAGGCTGATAAGTCATGATAAGAAGCATCTTGAGTAAAAACACAGGATCCATCAATATGCTGTCTAGGAGAGACACACCTTAGGAACAAAGACGTAAAATTATTAAAAATCAAAAGATGGAAAAAAAATATATCCAGCAAACATCTACCAAAAAAGAGCAGGAGTGGCAATACTAATCTCAGAAAAAATAAACTTTAAAGCAAAATTCACCATAAAAGACAAAGAAGGACACTATATCATGATAAAGGAACAATCCAGCATGAAGACATAACCATAATAAACATCTACGCACCCAATGGCGGGGCTCCAAAATACATAAATCAAACTCTTAACATCACTGAAAAGAGAAATTGACAGTTCCACAATAATAGTAGGAGACTTCAACACAGTACTCTTGGTAAGGGACAGAACATCTAGAAACAAACTCAGCAAAGATACAGAAGAGCTAAAGGGCACAATCAGCCAACTTAACCTCATAGACATAGATAGAACACTCCACCCAACAGCTGCAAAATACATATTCTTTTCCAATGCACATGGAACATTCTCCAGAATAGACCACATCTTAGGCCACAGAGCAACCCTCAGCAAAATCCAGAAAACTGAGATAATACAAAATATCTTCTCTGACCACAGTGTCATCAAGGCAGAAATTAACAACTGGAAGAGTAAGGAAAAAAAAAATCAATTACATGGAAACTGAATAACACCCTTCTTAGAAACCACTGGATAATAGAAGAAGTCAGAGATGGAATCAAAAAATTCCTTGAATCAAACAAGAATGAAAATACATCATACCAAAATCCTTGGGACACAGCAAAGGCAGTCCTCAGAGGACAATTCATAGCAATAGATGCACACATCAAAAAAGAAGAAAGGGACAAAATCAAAACATTAACTACAGAACTTGAACAAATAGAAAGAGAACAGCAAAAAAAAAAAAAAAAAGCCCACAGCCACCAGAAAAAAGAAATAATAAAGATCAGAGCAGAAATAAATGAAATAGAGAATAGAAAAACAATAAAAAGAATCAACAAAACCTCTGAAAGGATCAAAAAAACCACTGGCCAAACTGACAAAAGAAAAACAGGAGAGGATGCAAATAACCCAAGTAAGAAATGAAATGGGGGGACATTACAACAGACCCAACTGAAGTAAAAAGCACCATGACAGAGTATTATGAAAAACTATACTCCAACAAATTTGAAAACCTAGAGGAAATGGATAAATTTCTAGAAACACACTACCTACCCAAACTAACACAAAGTGATGTTGAAAATCTGAAGAGACCCATAACAAGAAAAGAGATTGAAAAGGTAATTAAAAAAAAAAAAACTCCCAACAAAAAAAAAGCCCTGGCCCTGATGGCTTCACTGGTGAATTCTACCAAACATTCAGAGAAGAGCTTAAACCAGTACTACTCAAACTATTTCAGAACACAGAAAAGGAAGCGACACTGCCAAATTCATTCTATGAAGCTGGCATAACCTTGATACAAAAATCAGGCAAAGATGTCACAGAGAAAGAAAATCCCAGACCAATATCTCTCATGAATATAGATGCAAAAATTCTCAACAAAATTCTACCCAATAGAACTCAGCATCATATCAAAAAACTAATACACCATGACCAAGTAGGATTCATACCAGGTACGCAAGGATGGTTCGACATTAGAAAATCAATCAACGTAATCCACCACATAAATAAAAGAATCACATGATCAATCTCAATGGATGCAGAAAAGGCATTCGACAAAGTCCAACATCCATTCCTAATAAAAACTCTCAATAAAATAGGTATAGAAGGGAAATTTCTCAACATAATAAAGGGCATCTATGCAAAACCAA
>NW_004444135.1:1928397-1930237 GCF_000243295.1 Trichechus manatus latirostris | reverse complement strand
AGGCAGTTGTTCGGACAGAACAAGGGGATACTTTGTGGTTTAAAGTCAGGAAAGGTGTGTATCAGGGTTGCATCCTTTCACCATATGCATTCAATATGTATGCTGAGCAAATAATCTGAGAAGCTGGACTATAGACAAAGAAAGGGGCATCAGAATTGGAGGAAGACTCATTAACAACCTGCGATATGCAGATGTCACAACCTTGCTTGCTGAAAGGGAAGAGGACTTGAAGCGCTTACTGGTGAAGATCAAAGAGTATAGCCTTCAGTATGGATTACACCTCAACATAAAGAAGACAAAAATCCTCACAACTGGATGAATAAGCAACATCATGATAAACGGATAAAAGATGGACGTTGTCAAGGATTTCATTTTACTTGGATCCACAATCAACATCATGGAAGCAGCAATCAGGAAGTCAGAACATGCATTGCATTGGGCAAATCTGCTGCAAAAGACCTCCTTAAAGTGTTGAAAAGCAAAGATGTCACCTTGAAGACTAAGATGTGCCTGACCCAAGCCATGGTACTTAATTGCATCATATGCGTGCGAAAGACGGACAATGAATAAGGAAGACCGAAGAAGAATTGATGCCTTTGAATCATGGTGTTGGTGAAGAATATTGAATATACCATAGACTGCCAAAAGAATGAACAAATCTGTCTTGGAAGAAGTACAACGAGAATGCTCCTTAGAAGGAAGAATGGCAAGACTACATCTTACACAATTTGGACATGTTGTCAGGAGGGCTCAGTCCCTGGAGAAGGACATCATGCTTGCTAAAGTACAGGGTCAGGGAAAAAGAGGAAGACCCTCAATGAGATGGATTGACACAGTGGCTGCAACCATGAGTTCAACCATAACAACGATTGTGAGCATGGCACAGGACCAGGCAGTGTTTTGTTCTGTGGTGCATAGGGTCTCTATGAGTCGGAACCTGCTGACGGCAACTAACAACAGCAACAACAACATTGAAGAAGAAGAATAAAGTAGGAGGACTCGCACTACCTGACCTCAGAACCTACTGTACAGCTACAGTAGTCAAAACAGCCTGGTACTGGTACAACAATAGATACATTGACCAATGGAACAGAATCAAGAACTCAGATGTAAATCCATCCACCTACAGTCACCTGATGTTCAACAAGGGCCCAAATTCCATCAAATGGGGAAGAGACAATCATTTTAACAAATGGTGCTGGCAACACTGGATGTCCATCGGCAAAAAATTGAAATAGGACCCATACCTCACACCATATACAAAAACTAATTCAAAATGGATCAAAGACCTAAATATAAAGCCAAAAACTATAAAGTTCATAAAAGAAAGAGTAAGATCAATGCTGGAGGCCCTAATACATGGCCTTAACATGATACAAACCATAACCAGCAACACACAAACTCCAGAAGATAAACTAGATAACTGGGATCTTCTAAAAATTAAACACTTATGCTCATCAAAAGGCTTCACCAAAAGAGTAAAAAGACAACCTACAGACTGGGAAAATAATTTTGGACATTACAAGTCAGACAAAGCTCTAATCTCTAAAATGTACAAGAAAATCCAACACCTCTACAACAAAAAGACAAATAATCCTATTAAAAAATGGGCAAAGGAAACGAGCAGACACTTCACCAAAGAAGACATTCAAGCAGCCAACAGACACATGAGGAAATGCTCGCATTAGAGAAATACAAATCAAAACCACAGTGAGATACCATCTCACCCCGGCATTACTGGCACGAATCAAAATACTGGAAATAACAAATGTTGGAGAGGCTGCGGGGAGATTGGAACTCTTATGCACTGCTGGTGGGAATGCAAAATGATACAACCATT
>NW_004444135.1:1892864-1927191 GCF_000243295.1 Trichechus manatus latirostris | reverse complement strand
CCATAAAACAATATGTGTACTAACTGTTTAATGAGAAACTATTTGTTCTGTAAACCTTCATCTAAAACACAATTAAAAAAAAATTTAAAAAAAGAAGCGTCCTGTGGACAGTGGGAAGCCATTTATACAGGGAAGTGAACCAAACAGACATGCTCTTTCCAAGGATCTCTCTGGATAGAGTGTGGAGAATGCAGTGGGAGGAGGAGTCAAGATTAAGACAAGGAGAACAATCGGGAGACTGTTACCATGATCTAGCATGAAATGGTGCTTGTCTGAACTAGGAATAGGGAGAGCTAGGAAGTTTCAAAAGAGCTAGACTCAATAGGATTTGGAGAGTGTTGTCTTAAGTTTTCTGGCGATGCATGGTGGCATCTTTAACTGAGTAAAAAATAGGTCTGTGATGTTAGAGTGAGCAAAGATGACGTTTTCAGTTTCAAACATTTGATTTTGAAGAGTCTGTAGGACATGGAAGAGAGTACATGGGTCTGGGAATCAGAAGAGAAATTTGGACTGGAGATAAAAGCCTTGGAAGTTGCTGGCATAAAGGCAGTGATTAAAAGTGGAGATTTATCTTTACAACAATTCTGTAAAGAAGGTATTACTATCCTTGTTTCAGAGGAGGAAACCAAGATTTGGAGAACATAAGTAACTTGCTCAAAATCACAGTTAGTGAGTGGTGGAGCCAGGATTTTTAACCTGTGCATTTCCACTGCACAACACTGTTTCCAGGTAAATGCACTGTGGATCTGGTTTGTTGCTCCTATGGAAACTTTTTCACCTCTAAGAATTCTGGGAAACACTCCTACTCGTCACAGAAACTTGAAGAACTGTCACTATCTGCAGCTCACAAATTCCTTTTTGGAGGCTAAGAAAAAAACACATCAATTTCTTTATAAGAATTTCTTGTCATGTGGGCAGAATGACTCCAATGATGTCAGTTCTCATAACTTGGCCTCTGAAATCACTCCTGTGTGGCCTTCCAAGCCATATTGCAGTGGGTGGCTAACCTGGGCATTCAGTTGACAACCTGCCTTCTCTTCCAACACCACGTTAGACTTGTCAAATAAATGGTAGCAGAGGCTCATAACCCATTCCACTCGCTGACACAAGGCTGGTTCCAGGATTGCTGGCTCCATGATCGGCTACCTTTCCCTCTGGGACATCCATTAATGTCACCTGTCTCCTGATGGGGATTCCCACATCTCCCCTCACCTGATCCATAAATTCTAAAGTTGATTCTGACTCATAGTGACCCCATATGACAGAGTAGAACTGCCCAATAGAGTTTTCTAGGCTGTAATCTTTATGGGAGCAGATCACCAGGTCTTTTCTCCCCCAGAGTGGCTGGTGGGTTCAAATTGCTGACCTTTCAGTTAGCATCCAAGCTCTTAACCATTGTACCACCAGGGCTCCTAAGACAGCACCACAACTGAAGCCTTTTTTTGTTTCCCATTCAGAGGGAAGCTGGATATTCACTGTGGTGACCTCATCCCTCTTGGCGTCCTCAGCCTACCCACCACAGGCACTGTCATTTGCATTCGCATGGCCTCAGGGGTGTTCCCACTGTGGAGGGACCTGCTTCATAACTGACACCAAGGCTCAAGCTCTAACCTCTCACACTTTCTCATATAACATCTCATCTGCTCATGGAATACATTTGTTTGTGATTACAGGCTGCAAACAATACCATTTCACAGGGCCTATGTTATGGCCCAGCGCCATGAGAAAACACATTAGTAATTTTTTTATGACCCTAGTGCAACCATGCAGGATTTCCCTAAAACAGAAAACATGAAGGGATTTTATTGTCTTGCATTATTAGACATCCCTTAAGGCTAATGCTTATATATTAGAACTAACAGAACACAAGGCTTTCCAGACATTTTGGGTTGAGAGGTTTCTGATTCTAGTGAGTGAACACCCCTTGTTTATCTGCTCTGGGGAGCATAAAATGAACAAGGAAATCACAAACAAAAGGCATAAAGGTCTTGAATGTTCCTCCTGGTACGCTAACTTTCTTCTGGGCTTAAATGAGATACTCTTAGCAAGTTACTCCTGAAAGTAGTATGAGGTGATAAAACTTGCAAGAGACTAATGGATTCTCAGGGATTCATTGTTCCACTTTGAAAAATAGTATAGTTTAGACAACCCGTTGGACCAAGAAAAGATCTGGCTTTTCTATGGGGTGGGTGTCTTTTTCTCTCTCTCACACGCACGCATATATACACACACACTATCATCATCAATCAAAATGTCTAAAAAGAGAATAAAATCAAACCTGTTGCCGTTGAGTCGATTCTGACTGCTGTGTAGGGTTTCCAAGGAGTGGCTTGTGGATTTGAACTGCTGACCTTTTGGTTAGCAGCCCAGCTTTTAACCACTGTGCCACCAGGGCTCCAAAAAGAGAATGGTGAGCTTTTCTTGGATCTACTTACTTGGATTTAAGAATAAATATATATAATTTCATGTAAGAAATCATGTCGTTTTTGGCACTATTGATGGTGTGCAGTGTCCACCCAGGAGTCTTTGATAAACTAGCAGAAAAAAATTTTAGAAGTACTAGCCCTCTCAGAAGGAGCCCTGATGGCACAATGGTTAAGCGCTTAAGCTGCTAACCGAAAGGTTGGCAGTTCGAACCCACCAACGGCTCAATGGGAGAAAAGACCTGGTGGTCTGCTCCCAAAAAGATTCCAAAAAATACCCCAAACCAAAACCGCTGCTGTCAAGTAGACTCATAGTGACCCTACAGGACAGAGTAAAATTGCCCCATAGGGTTTCTAAGGAGCGGTTGATGGATTTGAACTGCTGACCTTTTGGTTAGCAGCTGAGCTCTTAACCACTACACCACCAGGGCTGCCCCATAAAATTCACAGCCCAGGAAACCCTAGGGGGCAGTTCTCCTCAGTCCTGTAGGGTCCCTGTGAGTTGGACTCGACTCAATGGCACATAACAACAGCCCTCTCAGAGGAATTACATTGAAACGTTTTAACTCCTTTTCTGTGAAAGACAAATTCACTCTGAATCGATGGGCTCTCAGAGGCCTCCAAACCCAGCTGGGAGTGTGTTCTCAGGAGTTTAGGGGTAAAGATCAATCAGCTAAGAGTGTGAGAAGGCAGCAGGCACCATGGAGACAGTGAACAAGCCCTACTAAAGCCACTTCTGGGAAAAAAAATAGTGTTGCCTTTTGAGTACAGAGTACCAGTAGTTGGCATATTGATTCCAACTACTTAAACTCCATGCAAATGTATGACAGCTACCTTTCCATACTGTATACCAGCCTTCAAAAATATGCAGCCCATTGAGCCTCAAAGGGTAAGAACCTGGCTGAGCAGTTTTGTATTAAGGGCCATGGGAAAAACAGAAGACAAAGCATCCTAACAAAGTACAGAAACATTTGGGTTTCACATATGACTATGCTAAGTTTCAAAAATATTTAACCTTGCTTGAAAAATAACAACAGTATATTTGTGAGACATCCTGGAGGAAAAGCTGTTTGAGGCATCTCACTCCCAACACATGGAAAAGCCAAGTTTCCATTCCACTCCCTCATCTATTGCTTTCACTGGGGTCGTGTGGAATCATCTGTTGCTCATGGTTACCAAGGACCATAGACTTGTCTCACCATCAAAAACATAAGGCATGGCCTTTTTAATATTTGCACTCATATATGTACCCATTTCTACACATTAGTTATACTGAAGGCTATGCTCTGAATACAATTATGTAAATATTGAGAGGTACTTTTATCTAACCAACCAAACATTGGAAAGGAGCTCCAGCTCAGCGAGCCCCTCCAAGCACCTCACAGGGAGATTCTGCCATCAGAAGGACGTGAAAGTATCTCAGGATCTAACCCCATAGGTTATGGTTTGGGCCTTCCATGAACTTGGAGAAAAAGGATCTTTTCCCTTTTGATTCACTGGGTGTCTTAGTTATCTAGTGCTGCTATAACAGAAATACCACAAGTGGATGGCTTTAACAAAGAGAAGTTTGTTCTCTCACAGTCCAGTAGGCTAGAAGTCCAAATTTAGGATGCCAGCTCCAGGGAAGGCTTTCTCTCTCTGTCAGCTCTGGAGGGTGGTCCTTGTCATCAATCTTCCCCTGTTCTGGGAGGATCTCAGCGCAGGAACCTCAGGTCCAAAGGATGTGCTATGCTCCTGGTGCTGCTTTCTTGGTGGTATGAAGTCCCATGTCTCTCTGCTCGCTACTCTCTTTTATATCTTAAAAGAGATTGACTTAAGACACTATCTAATCTTATAGACCTCATGAATATAACTGCCACTAATCCATCTTATTACATCATAGCAATAGGATTTACAACACATAGAGAAATCACATCAGATGACAAAATGGTACACAATTATACAATACTGAGAATCATGACCTAGCCGAGTTGACAGATATTTTGAGGGACACAATTCAATCCATGACACTGGGGTTGTGAGGGAAGTGGATAGCTAAACCCTAAAACTAACAAATCCACGCCAGTATTAAGGGGAGGAGAGATCTGCCGTTTAGTAGTCAGGGGAAGGTGATTATGTGGTGTCCATAGATGCAGTGTGTGAATAGGGATAGGATGCACGGCAACTTAATCTTGGCCATGTTGTAATGAATAAAACGTGTCCAAGGCTTGCTGGACTAAGTGATACTCATCTCTGAGAAGCATTGCCATGAATTTACGACTGGAAGCACATTTTAATCACGTGTGTCTCCTTGTACCTTGGTTTTAGACCATGTAATCTGTGGAACACGATTGGCATGTTTTACTAAGTTCATTTGTAGTTTATGAGATGTGGAAGAAAGAAATTCTGCCCCCAACTATTACCTAAGATTCACAGGACTTTGCTCAATTTGCAAATGTTCTTCCAGTGGTTTACTTTTGCTTGCTCCTCTCCTCCCCAGGTTTGGCTATTCTTAGAACTGGAATTAAATCACTGAAATTCAATATGCTCAAATTTCCTTTCCCTTGGGGAGAGTAGATTTAGAGAGTTCATAAGAAAACCAACTCATTCCTAATCAGCTGGCCCAAAGAGACCCAAAGTGCTCCCCCTTCCTTTTACAATCATTCCAATAAAACTCCTTTCCTTTCTTTATCCTTAGGTGGGGAGCCCTCTCAGAAAGTTCACACAGTGAGTGTGGTTTGTGCATTCAATATTCAGATCTAATCATGGCCTCTTGAGGGCTGAAAAATGAAAATACCGGATAAGAGCCCACCTCCTAGCTTCATGCTTGTCAAGAACAGGATCTATTAGCCTTTTAAAGAAATACTGATAATAAAAAGCAGACAAAGTGAGCTACGTGAATTGGCATCTAATCAATTATTTTCTGAGCTTTTTCCCCCTTATATTACTCAGACCGCATGAGCAAATAACATTTTACTGTTCCAATTCCTGTTTCCTTCCAGAGATCTTGGATATATAGGAGTCTCTGGAAGCCCTCATTCTCTTTTGGGATTTTTTTTTTTTTTAATTATTATTACAGATAAGGTCATATTCACTTAATTAAAGGGTAGACAAGTCAGAAACTCCCCACCCCACACGCCCCAAACATAAAGAAGTACGAGGCTTGAGGTTCCCTCCCATTGCCCACTGGCTGGGGCAGTATGGCAGAGGTGCGAGGACACGTGGCTGGGACCAGACATGCGGCACCCACCGCCACCCTCCAGCTGCTGCCTTCTCTTCCCCACATTAGTTCTTAATTTCATTGGACCTAGAAATGTTGGCTGTGGACCATATCGCATACTTGGAATGATACTTTTTTCCCATTAAACCCCTTGCCCTATAGTTGATTTATTTCTTCTGGACTAAAATTTGACTCATCCTGAACTATTGGTTTTTGGCATGGAAGGAACTCCAGCATTTGGAGGGTCTACAGCTCACAAACTGTTTTCATCTAGTGCTCTGGTTTGCCCTAACCTCACTGCCCCTCTCTGCCATCTCATCCATTCCTCACGCTGTCTTCTGCTCTCTCTGTACCCAACACTTTGACTTCTACTACATCCATCACGGGAAGAGGAATTGCATATATGAGTTCCCCTGAGTATGGGCCCTCTGTTCGTGTGGGTGTGCTTTATTTCCTAAGGTGCATCCCAGGAAGCTGAAGAGTGATGTTGATTTTGACCTGTCATCTGTAGTCCCAGCCCCTGGAGTCTTGGAATGACTTAGTTTCCAAGCACTGACTACCTGAGGTCATCTTTATTAACGCTTTATAGTGCTCTTCCTTTAGAATGCCAAAAGAAATCACAAAATCACATTACGAAAGAAAGAGGCACGTGGAAGATAAATGGTAGTTTAAAAGGACCTCTATTTTTCTATTCAAGGGAAAAAAAATTTTTTTCTGAACTCAGATGTGAGATAGCTGTGCTTGTGCCACAAAATGCTTCTCTTGAGAAAAAAAAAATTAGGGAATCATTTTAAGCACCCAGTTACCCTTACAAAGTTGAGATTCTCTCAGAATTAGGCTGAGTGAAATTCTCTACTTGTAGCATGCCTTCCATAATAAGCTTAGATACACAGGTTTCCAAGCCTAGATCTAAAGTCCTGCTGGGTTGTTCCAGCCAGGCCCTGACCTCAGTGGTTGTAAGGACCAAGAATGGTATTACCAGTTATTGTCTCTTTTGCTAGAAGCTGGAGTTGAACTTGGGAACTGATTAATGCTCACTTGTATTTCCCCTCCCTGAGTAACACATTGTCTCCAGTCAACCACTCAAAACAAATCACTAAGACTTTTAACAGGATAAACACATTTGCTAGTTTGTTCCAAGGTATCTTCCTATGTAGTTTTCCTTGTAATATATTAATTTGTCCCTTTCCTTTTTATCCTGACCCACTGGCTCTTTCCCCTTCACTATTTACCTGTTTGAATCCAGATTCAAAGTCATGGTATCCTCTAGGGAGTCTATTCATATATGTCAAAGCTTAAGGTCCTCGTAAACCACACAAAGCTTGCCATTCCTGTCTTCATTCTCTATTCTCAGGATCTTGATTGTCTTGTCTCTCGTGCTCAATCATTATTCCTGTGGAAGAAGGCAATTTATTATATTTTCAACTATAAATATCCACATTATAAAAGAACCCAGGCCTAAGGCTTCTTCTTTCTGCAACCACTTCCCATCTGCTCAGAGTCAACTAACATGGAAAGCCTTGTGTGAGGCAGCTGCTCTACTGGCCCCTTCACCTTTTTCGTCCTCACCACCGAGCTTTAATGTAGTACTATGCACATGGTGGAGTACCTGGGTGGTGCAAATGGCTAACACACTCAGCTACTAACTGAAAGTTGGGGAAAAGTTGGGCATTTGAGCTCACTCATAGGCACCTCAGAAGAAAAGCCTGGGGATCTACTTCCAAAAAAAAATCAGCCATTGAAAATCCTGTGGCACATCGTTCTACTCTGACACACGTGCGGTCACCATGAGTCAGAATTGACTTGATGACAACTGGTCCTGGTCTATACACATGGTAGACCCTCAATAAATGTGTTCTGGTTAAATAGGTAACCTTGTGAGCAAAGTTATTAGCCTAATTTTAGAGCTGAGGAGACTGAGGCCCATAGTAGTGAAGTGACGTACCATGGTTTGACTGACTTCACCCTCTGTTCGTCTCTCTTGTTATCTTTGTCATACTCATCAACATTATAAGCACTGTCGAACTGGTACCGTAAATGGGATTACCTAATATTCTGTCTTATTTGCTCAGAAACGCACGGTGCTATTTATGGAGAGAACATGGGTGACTGACCAGCGTGGCATTTTGCCTCTTGGCCTTTGGAATGTAGTCTACAGAGTTTGCTCCAGAAAACCTCACACAGATTTGTGTTTGCAGAAAGAAGTCCAAAGATTTAATTAGTTTTTGGGAGCTCTAGTATTTGTCCTTTGCTAACCAGGTCACTTTTCAGACAGAAAAAATGTTGTGTGTGACCTAGCCAAGGCTGCTGCTCAATGGGTTGACAGCCAGCCAGAAACTTAAGGCCCTACCCACAGGCTTGAGCATATCCAGAGAGTGAACTGCTGAAGAGCAGTTCTCTATGTGTACCACACATACATCTCTCTCCCACAAGGCTTAGCTCAAGCCCAGAGAGTTGTCAAAACCAATGCCCACTTGGACGTTGTTGATGGTGGCTGCATTGAACTAAATAAGAAAAACGCAGCCTGCCTCCTCAGTCAAACATAGACAAAACAGCATCCAACAGACATCATCGTAACCTAGATGTTTCTATGATTTGCAACATCTCAAAATGTGTGTTTCCATCACTATCACTGGTGGTCACCATATCTGTCTCTCCCGGGAGGTGTATGTAAGAGTGCCATTAAGTAAAATCTTTGGAATTTCAACATTTGATCTTTCTCCTTTCCCAACAATTGTTTTACAGATATGTTCACATGACAATGATTCTTGCTCAAAATCCCCAAGCACTTGAGAATAAATTACAAAGGGGCCAAGTGATGGCTTCCCCTCATTCTTTCAGCAGAGCATTCTAGGGGGTCTATTTGCTCTGTCATAAGGGGGGCACAGAGAGAGGCAGCTTGATCAATGAGTCCATCAGTACCTTGTTAGCCATGCTGACCCTGAAGGAAGAGAGAGTCTCTTGAGTCCGGTGAGGAAGGTGCATAATTCATTCCACAAATACTTCTTTATCTTCATTGTGCAGAGCAATGTGCTTGGTAGAGAAGGGCTTGCAAGCAGGATCTCTCACTGCTCTCCAAGTCCATCAACCCTTATCAAGTGCTCTCTGTGCTCCTCCAGGCACTCCAACTCCCAAAGTGGATGTCAGCTTTCTCTAGTCTACCTAGACATAATCCATTTGCCCTTATATGTCAGCAAAACTATGGTTCGAATGACAATAATCTGGGATGGTGAGTCCTCTTATGAAATCAACAATGATTTTATACTTTCTTACATGTAGAAATTCTCAATGTGTTCTCCTTTAAAAAAAAAGATGATTCTGCTTGTTTTGAAGACCACACACAGATGCCCAGTTACAGAGCTGTTGTGATAGATCAAATGGGAGAATGCATGGAAAGGGCTTCACATGTGTAAGTCCTCATAGATGTTGACTGCTACCATTGTCCTTTTGTGTCATCGTCACCATCATCTTTTTGCAGTTTATTGCTCTGTATATGTTTTGTTCGTTTCGACCCAAGAGTAACATCATGAGACCTGGTAGCCTTGCAGTTAAAAAGCTCCTCTTTGTACCTTGACATACACTTTCTAAAGATGTAAAATGAAGGCTAGTTTTCCTCTGTTTTTGAACAGGCAGCCTTCACTTGAGCAGCAATGAAAGTGTCATTTTAATGTGATTATACTGCATTGCATTGGGCAAATCTGCTGCAAAAGGCCTCTTTATGTTAAAAAACAAAGACGTCACTTTGAGGACTGAAGTGTGCCTGATCCAAGCCATGGTATTTTCAATCACCTCATATGCATGTAAAAGCTGGACAATGAATAAGGAAGACCGAAGAAGAATTGATACCTTTGAATTATGGTGTTGGCGAAGAATACTTAATATACCATGGACTGCCAGAAGCATGAACAAACCTGTCTTGGAAGAAGTACAGCCAGAGTGCTCTTTATAAGCCAGGATGGGGAGGCTTCATCTCACATACTTTGGACATGTTATCAGGAGGGACCAGTCCCTGGAGAAGGACATCATACTTGGTAAAGTAGAGGGTCAGCAAAAAAGAGGAAGACCATCGATGACATGGATTGACACAGTGGCTGCAACAATGGGCTCAAACCTAACAACGATTGTGGGGCTGTCACTGAACCGGGCAGTGTTTCGTGCTGTTGTACATGGGGCCTCTATGAGTCAGAACCAACAATTAGCATTTTAGCATACGTGTCAAGGAACCTGAAAATCCTCTCAAAGAGACTATACTACACTTTCCATGTCTTCTTTATGCTACCTTGAAAGTGGGGAAGGGAAGGGAACCAGCATTTCTTGAAAGTGTACCAAGTACCATGCAAGCATGGGCATCTTACATATTTTGCATATATTATCTCATTTAATCCACTCCACAGAACAATGTGTTAGTATAATTTGTTCGTAAGTAAGAAAACTGATAATTTGAGAGATAAGTAACTAGTCCATGGTCTCACAGCTGGTCAAGTAGCTTGGCCAAGCTTTGAACCAAGTTCTGCTTGAGAATACCTGATATCCAGTAATATTTTAATAAATATTGATAATCATTATTTATTATTGTTATTGGATTCAAGAAGGTAATATCCAATTTGGGTAAATACTCCACCAAGGTAGTTAAATGTATGCAGAGTCATGTGTAAGTAGTTGATACAATATAAGAGGGAAACACATTGACTTGGTTGTAGATAAGATGGGAGCCCAAGTTCCGTAAGTATTGGTTGAACTCAAAATTAAAGCTGACTTTGGTTTCTTTTAAATCATGGATTATTATAGAAGCCTCTAAAAAATGTAGTTTCAGGGATCAAATGCTCATTGGTGAAACAGGAAGCATTTTGGTGGAATTATGTTCCGTAAGGGTGGTGTTAGACCCACTGTTTTTGTTGACGTTGTGTGCCGTCCAATCTATTCCAACTCATAGTGAGCTTAGAGGACAGAGTAGAACTGCCCCATAGGGTTTTCTAGGCTGTAATCTTTACGGAAGCAGATTGCCAGGTCTTTTTCCTTGTGGAGCCACTGGTGGGCTCAAACTACCAATCTTTCAGTTAACCACCGAGTGCTTAACCATTGTGCTACCAAGGCTTCTTTCAGACCCACCAACAGCCCCAAAATGATTTTCCAAGTAAGATCTTTAAAGTCTTTGCCTTATTCAATCTAAGAGCCTTTATAGCATGGCCAAAGATTAAAGCTTGTGTTCACAGTTGTCTTAAACCAAGATATGACCCTCTGGCTTTTCAATCATATTTTTATTCGTTTTGTGCAACTCACCAAAGCATTTTGATTAGAACAAGTCATTGGAAAGACAGAAGCCAAAGTAAATAGTTGAGTTTAAATCATTGGAGTGAAACGACCATAGTTTCAGTCAGACCCCAAGTTGTGGAGACTTACACTGATTCTATGAGTATCTAGTATTTGTGGAATTAGCTCAAGCATCAGTTCTTTTTCTTCCTGATTTATTTCCGATTCTAAGGTCACCTGTGAATTTAAATCCTAGTCTATCTCATTAAATTTTTACTAATGTCTTTGACAGAAGTTCCACCCAGTTGGTGGTTTGCTTTTCCTTGGAGGTCATTGACTTCTATCACTTGACCTGAAGCCAGTGACCTCTGCCCTGGCAGCCTGGCCACATCACCTATGTTTGCCACATGAAAACCAGAAGCGTCTGCCATCTCCATTGCTTCTATTCTTGCTTCTAGAATAGGCCAGGTGATACTGCCATCACATGGGAATAAAACTGGGATACAAATCCAACCACCCACAAATGTTACCTTTGGGCATGTTCTTCCGGGCTGGTCAGGAGACATCACAGAGTGATTAGGTGCACAAGCCTTGGGGGTGGACAGAGTTTGTTCAAATCCCAACTAACCACCTAGAAGTCATGTGACTTCAGTCATGATGATACTTAATCAGTCTGGGCCTCACTTTCCTCATCTGCTAAACGGAGATAACAGCTATTTTTCCGATTGGTTGCTAAAATTAGATGAATTAACATAGGCAAAGCATCTAGGCCACTGCCTGTATGTCAGTTTGTTGTACTATAGTGGCTAGTATGTTGTGTTGATGCTGGAAGCTATGCCACTGATATTTCAAATAGTGGCTGGGTCACCCATGGTGGACAGGTTTCAGTGGAGCTTCCTAAGACAGACTAGGAAGGAAGACCTGGCAATCTACTGTTGAAAAGCCAACAAAAAGCCTGTGGATCACAACAGAATATTGCCCAATACAGTGCTGGAAGATGAGCCCCCTAGGTTGGAGGACATTATACCATAGCCACAGCAATGGACTCAAACCTACCAATGGTCATGAAGATGGTGCAGGACTGGGCAATGTTTCGTTCTGTTATACATAAGGTCACCATGAGTCAGAGCTGACTCGATGGCAACTAACAACAACAACAAAGCATGTGGGACAGTATCTGGCACATGGTAGGTGCTTGATAAATCAAGATCATACCCAGAAGTTAGATAACTTCACCTAACGTAACTTCAATGCTTTCTGTGTGGTTGGGGTTTCATTTTCAACAGGACAAAGCCTGCCTGTACTTCTCCAGAGGATAAATACCACAGCAGTCTCATATACAATTGGGACTTAACCTCCCACAAGAGTCCCTACAGAGGGCATTCTCCATGTGTTTCAAACTTGGTGTATCATCCACCAAGCATGTTCCCTCCGGAAAAGAAGGAGACCGCCCAAGGTTTGGATAAGTCCAGGAAAGCATCTGAACTTTTTGGGAACTGTCCCATCAAAACTGGAGTTGTCTGGGTTTTGACCGCTGAGGCCAATATTCTTTTCTGTCTGGGCTTTTCTAAAAGATCAGAACATTGGGTTAGTATTCCCAGTTCTCTATGTCATTAGAAGCTCTAAAGCATGAAGATCCCACTAATTTCAACCAGAATTTTGTGGGTAAAAGAGATGAGTAATGTGAGAAAATGAATGAGGATATTGGCACTCACTGGAGGAAGCTAGGGACTCCAAAGAGAAAAATAAAAGCTATTTTCATCAGCTGGCCTAAGGCAGAGGAGTTTTTATTATATGTGATTTTTCCCAGCACTCTGCTTTGAGTCTCTCTGACATTACATAAATCAGAGTTAGAAAGACTTGGGTTTGAATTCTGTCTCCAACATTTATAAGATGGACATCTCGCAAGTTAACATTCTCAAGCCTCAGTTTCTTCATCAGTAAAATATTAGTAAACACTATCTGGAATTTTTCATTCATTCCTTCAACGCACTTGGTCTGGCATAGAGCAAGCACTCAATAAATGGTAGCCCTCAGGACAGATGACACCCCCATAAAGTTTCTGTGCAATCCTCATAGGTCCTATGTACCCCAGTTTTCCTTATTTTTCTCAGGAATATGTTCTCAACTTTATATAAAATGCATTTGACGCTTTAGGGACCTCATAGAATTTTGTTTCAATAGAAGAATGTATGTCCTTCTAAAATCAAACCAGTATTATTGATGATCTCTAAACTGTACAGCTCAATCTGTCATGTTTCTCAATTCACTTGAATTAACCGTCATGAAAAATACTACCACGGTGCCATGAAGTGGCTCCACATTCAGACACAAGAGAAGCACACTCAGTCCTAAGCACAGGGCCCAGCACGCTCCCCTGGCCCTCAGTCCAGGAGGGGCTCTAGTCACTTCTGCGCACACTGAAATTTTCCTCCAGTGTTACAAAGGGAGAAGAATGCATACAACCGTCTTGCCTTCATAGAGTTTCTGTCTTTTAATATTTCCCTATAATAGTATCACAAACTTAAATAACTCTTTTCAAGTAGTGTCCTTTGGTTTCTCCCCCTTTCTGATTTTTGGTCCCTTTTCTTTCAGAGTCCTGGGTACCCTCCTATTTTGTCCATCACTGAATCTTGCACTACTCTGGAGAAAGCTATGATCTAAGTCAGCACCACACATTGCTTTCATTAACATGTCACATTAAATTTAAAATCTCAAGTCCAAATCAAAAGTTGGATGCCTTAACATTGTTCATACTTTAGGAAATTCTGAGGGCTGGGAAAATTTTTTCTCACGGGTCAAACACACACTTATATACACAAATACACAAATGCACACATATACACATAAGCACACAAACACGCCCACACCTACACATACACACATGCACACACGTATACACCTACGTAGATACACATGCACAAGTGTGCGCACGCACACATACAATACAGATTCTAGTGGTTCCTGACATTCCTTACATCCCCTATGTAATGTATGCAGCACGCCCCCACTAGTCGTATTTCTCTCAAGGGCAGTGATTCTGGGTGGGTAGGGCCATGTCTAATCTGAAAAATCACCTCCTTCCACCCTACAGTACTGAGAACCACGTTTTTAATTGTATTGAGAGAATAATATTTCTTCTGCTTGCTCTGAATGCTTTACTGAGAAAAGTTTGGCCAGAATTTTCATGCATTGACCAAAACAAAGTCAACACCTGTCTTAGTTTCTTAGTGCTGCTGTAACAGAAATACCACAAGTGGGTGGCTTTATTGAACAGAAATGTATTTTCTCACAGTTTAGGAAGCTAGAAGTGTGATTTCAGGGCATTGGCTCTAGGGGAAAGATCTCCCCGTCTGCTCTGTGGGAAAATCTTTGTCTCTCTTCACCTTCTGTTCTTCGGTTCCTTGGCGATCTTCACGTGTGGCATGGCATCTATCTTTTCCCATTCATGCTTGCTTGCTTCTGTGTCCGATCTGCTCTTTTATATTTCAGAATGTGATTGGCTTAAGACACACCCTACACTGACATGGCCTCATTAACATAACAAAGAAATCCCTATTCCCAAATGGAATTATATCCAGAGGTATAAGGGGAGGTTTACAACACAAAATTTTAGTGGGGAGGGGGGACACAAGTCAACCAATTTTACAACACTTCAAAATATTTTGAAGATAAAGGGTCCTATTGAAGTTCTTCCTTGAGGGCTTGCCCGGGCAGTTGCCCTCCACCATCCCGTTCCACCCCACAGCCTTCCTGCTGTCATCATGTGCCCCAGTGGCTTGCTGCTAGATCATTGTTTTCTCCTGATGGCACTAGGAAACTTTTTCCAGCCCTTTCTCTTGTACAGGAATAGAGAGAAGGCTAGACCAAGTAAAGATATTGGTATCACTTCCATGTCAGGAAAGAAGGTGAAAGAGCAAGAAAAAAAAGAAGAAAGAGGTTAACATAACACACAAGAGCCTAACTGAAACCTCATTTTCCTGAGAGGAAGGCTTGAGCCTGCTCGTGTGGGATGAGGTATCCCCACACTGCTGGGTGGTGGGGTTGCTAGCACCTTTGCAGAACCTGCCTTTTGAGAGTCAGTGACACTTTCCTTCCAATACAAATACAGTTAATTAAGATAATTACACTTTTTCTTTTTAAGTTAGAAGAAAATGGTCAGCTTTCTACCAAGAAGATGGTTTTTGACTGCCTATTTTGACCTGCTCTTCTCTGTTCTGAGTACTACCAGTTTCCAGAAGGTGTTTCCTCTCAGCTATAGCACACGAGAGAGATAGACAGTAATCCAAAAACCGTGGTATGTTATTTTCTGTGAACAATGTCATTGATAGAATGGTAAAAGAGCAGTCCCATCCAAAAACTGAATTTATTTTTTAGCCTTCACAGGCAGCCATAGACACTAACTGATCCAGTTCCTTATTATAGCAAAGTTCCATTTTTATGGAATGAATTTGGGACTGTCATTTGGTTTTATAAAATTCCATAAAAACATAAATTGGTGATTAGGTCTAAGAAAATACTGCATGAACTGGGAAGAAGTCCAAGGCTGCTTAAATTTCCACCATCGAACCAATCTATTTGCCCAGATGAAAATAAAACTTCCAACCTGTCACAGGCAGGTTAGCAATACAGTCAGAGAGGAGAACTTGAGTTCACTTCTTAACCACCTGTTACATTCAAATATGTGGGAAAGAATACTAATTTGGCAATATTGCTACACAGGAAACTTAACAACTGTTCAGTGGAAATGTGTGTGCTTAAGCCCCTACAAGTGACCGAGTCAGCCAGGGTTGGGTGATTTGAAACAGGTGGATTGTCACAGTCACTTGCCTTATGTTAAAATAGTATTTTGTTAAACGGGACATTAACGTATCGTATTTTTCCAAGAGAAGGCCGTGTCTTGCAGACACAGCATTTCTGAAAGACAGAACGTGAAGGGGGAACTGATTCGATCATCTGTGTCTGGCAAAGTTCGTGAATTCTGACAGGAAGTGTGTGGCCGTCCTGGACTTGGTCACCTGGTTGTTTTGTTTGTTTACGTGGTTTGCCTGAATTCTTACACCTCCTAAGTAGATCGAATCCTTAAACCCATGTCTCCCGGCTGCTCAGTGCTTATCCTGCTGCCCTGAGGCACTGAAAGCCCAAGTGATGACTCAATATCTTTCCATGTCTTCAGAGAAAGATTCTATTGGATCATTCTATTGTACCAGCAAAGATTTTTCAACAAGCAGTTGAAACAAGGCTGGTTATAGAATATTCCATTTCCTAAACATCCCCTTTAGTCTAGTCTTTATTGTAAGTCTATGTCCCAGTCAGTAACGAAGGGTGAATGGATTCATCATGTCAGGTAGGAATAGAAACTTAAGGCAGCACATAGCAGGAAATGAGAAGAAAACTTTATATATTGTAATCCTGTTTTTGTCTCCAAGGAGCAAAACCAAAAACAGATGCCTGTGACTTTAAGAGATACAGTCATACTGGGAGAGTGTTACAGGTGGTAAGGAATAGAACCTTTGTCATGGGGATTCTGGAAGGCTTGGATCTGCTTCCAACAGCCCCAGCCTTCAGTATTGGTGCTCTCTGGTAAGTATTTATTATTGGTACGAACGGCCTGGGGAGGAAAGCAGGGGTCACTTCAAGGAGGCCTTTGCACCCCGTGATGGCATCACTTCATCTCTGCAGGGGAGATGGTCACTCAAGGGCTCAGGCCCTCTTTCCCCCTCAATTCCCTTTATTCTCTGGCACCTCCCTTTCTTGCTAATTATTTTTACTGTTTCCTGCTTTTGAAGAAAGGGCTGAACCAGGGAGGCCTGGGAAGGAATACTCAGGCCTTTCCTCAAACCAGGCATCATCACTGTGAGCCCTCTTTCAGAGGCAATAAATGGGCGAGGAGATGGGCATGGTCTAACTCCTCAGGTCTAACTCCTAAGCCTGCTCTTCTCCCTGACCCCATCCCCACAATTTTTCACTTGGTTTCCCACTTGAAATGCATCTTCCCCTTTATCTATCAGAATCTTACCCCTAATTCAGCAGTTATGAAATATTGGTGTTCTCCTCCTAGTTCCTTAAAAAAGAGAGGGAAGGGGAGCCTCACTGATCAAAGGGGGACAAGGTGGCAAGGAGAATGGGTCTCTCATGAGTCAGCTGGAGAAACGTGTCCACAGACTGCATTCTTGGAGGTCTTAGTGAGACTGCCCATGGACTGAAGGGGTCAAAGGTGATGGGGGAGAAAAGGAACCCTCTCTCTTTATTCTTTCCTTCCACTACCCACCTCGCCATCACCAACATTTAGTAAAATCCAAAATACATTTAACTGACCACATGTCAAAAAGTTAAATATTACATAGGAGGAAATTCAATGAAACCATGAAAGCTTTTAAACTGTTTTTTTTTTTTTTTTTAACTCACTCCAAAATAAGTCCAAAATATTTGTTGGTAACTTAAGAGACCTAGGAAAGATTTCTACAGTGTTAAGTTTCCTTAAACAATGACTTATTTTAGGTATTATTGAAAACGTGGTTTAAAAGACAACTATTTTTATCAACATGAATCACATGCTCTTTCTTACCACTTATTCCATCTGCCCCAACTTTCTATCTTACCCATTCAAACAGATGGAATATTCACATGGTCTTAAAATTCTCTTTCGTTCTGGTCAAATTTTGGAAAGAAATAAATGTTAATGTAAATGTGCCAGATATGTTTTTCCATTTTTTCTAATTTTATATTTTTTCCTGTTATTAAAGTGTTTTGGACAAAGAAAAATTGGGAAGTGTGAAATTGTGCTGGTAAATGGCATTGCATGGACACTAATATATACCTCACAAATTAATTTCTCATTTTATTTATTTTTTAATCATTGGTATTGGTGGACAAATGTCCTAGTGGCACATAGTCTTCTATTTTTAGGCCACTTAAAACTAAATCTTTGCATAGTCTACCCAGATGCTTTTGCTAGTTGTCCAGGAAAATCCATATTTAGTGGGAATTTGAATACTTGCTTTTAACTTTCTTCATAGCGGTTTATAAAGCTATCTTGACATTGTACAATTACACAGTCTCCAAAGTCCAACCCCAGTGGTGCGAGGTCTGGCCTGAGAAGCTCTACTGAGAGAACACAGAGAATGAGATCAAATCCCTGAACCTGATACGGAGGCAAATCATTTCCACTCCCCAGGCCTTCCACCCAGTCCCTGACTGTGCTCTCTGACATGGTGCTGCCTCTTGGCTCCAGCCAGCCACCCAGCTGGCAGGCCTAGTAAGAGTCCAAACTTATTCTCACTACTAATGAAACAACTCCACAACTATATGATACTGTGCCTTATCTCTCACCATATTTTAGCGTGTGAATAATAAGATATTACCACAATTTAATAGAGCTTTAAAACAAAACAAAACAAACAACAACAACAACAAAAAAGTTGCCCATTGAGTTAATTCCAACTCACGGTGATCCCATGTGTGTCAGAGTACAATTGTACTCTGTAGGGTTTTCCATAGCTGATTTCGTGGAAGTAGATAACCAGGCCTTTCTTCCAAGGTGCCTCTGGGTGGAATCAAACTTCCAAACTTCCGGTTAGTGGCACCACCCAGGGACTCCAGTAAGACTTTTTAGCAAACTTCAAATCACAAGACTGATTGTTTTCTTGCAAATGAAAGCACGTCAGTATCCAAACGCTAAGTAGAGGCCCTTACCCCTTTAATTTATGGATCATCAACCTTTCAATAGTGGGGCATCAAGTGTCTGACCCCTACTTTAAGTAAGACAATGTACAGAAAGTACCTGGTCACTGGTACACTATTGCTATTACTAACCCCAAGAGTTTCTATTAATCCCTCTGAGGTCCTGAGGATGGATGTTGATTGAGCTCAACCGTGTACTTCTCCTTCATTGCACTATTGCATTGGTCACAATTGTAAGACCAATTGGCTCTTAAGCTTGGGAAATTCCTGTGTCAGCACCACCAGGAAATCGTAACTCCAGCCTATTCCTTTAAAGTCTGCCTCCTTTGCTAAACTCCAAGTTCTATTAAGGGCTGGGGCCCTGGTAGCCTTGTTCCCCCACTGACTCCCTCAGGCCCACACAGTCCTGGCACATAGTAAGCACTCAGCATTAATGAACAGCACCCTGGCTCCTGATCCAGTCCCTGTCTTCTCAGTTCTCTGACTTTTGCTATAAATACAAACCATTCCCATGGATTTACTGCTACTTGACTCGTTCTTCCCCAGGTCATGTAAGGCACTTCACTGTGAGACATCGATTTGGCTAAGATGGTTCCCCTCCCACACAGTACCTCATGGGAGACACTGGAAGGCCTTCTCTTTTGTGCTCAAAAAGACATGTTCTTTGCACACAGGAGACAGGCTACTTAGGTGGTCACAGAACTTTCTGGAACAAAGAAGTTCTGTAAACAACCTTCTCCTCTCACAGAGTTCAGTAAACATCCTGCAAACACCAATAGTTATTAGTTAATGTCTTCAGATGCATTATATTGTTTGGGATTATTTTCACCTGTTTTTTAAAGTAATAGAATGTTTTCGGATAATTTTAATTGACTTTTCTCTTTTTCATTGGTACCTAGCTACAGACAAAAGGGAGCCAACTTTTTGTTGCCAAATAACATTGGCACATCATGTTAATGATGTTGATTATTATCCATAACAGAGTAACAAATAATAAAAGACTTACTGGCTCTGAAGTTTGGGAAATCCCCATTTTCAGGGTAGACAGGAAATCACAGCTTAGGCTTTAGTTGACCTTGAGCTTTATTCTCACCTTCCTGGCCCCTCCCTCCCCTTCTACTCCACTACATTCAAATTTACCCAACCTCCACTTAAGCATAAGTAACAGAACTTCAGTAAAAGTGGGAAGCAATTTTCCTAGCAATCATTTGGTTATCATAGAATTTAGAAGTAAGAAATGATCTACAGTTCTATTACTTCATCCAACTCCTTCATTTTATGGGTAAAGAAAATGAAGCTCAGAGTAGCTAAGTGAGGAATCAAAAGTGGGATTAGAATTCCAAAGAATGAGATGGAATTCTCCAGACAAAGCCTGCACAAGGTGCGTACCATGTCTCTGGATTCTACTGTACAACTTTAAACTCATGTGGGGCAGAATCTACAGTGAGAATTGCTAATGGTCCTTTTGTGTACTGTGAAATGAAAGCCCACTAACCTCTAAGACATATTTTAAAATAGAAATAAAGAAAGAGAAAGAGATGGTAAGCACTTAATTTAGATCTGAATGTAGGTTCCTAGTCATACAAGATGGAAGGAATACCAGGACCCAAAGGTCCAAAAATAATTGGTTGATGGTCAACCATTTCAGGAGGTAGCATATGATCAACAACTGGTGGCACTGAAGGAAGAAGTCCAACCTGCACTGAAGGCATTGGTGAAAAACAAGTCTTCAGAAATTGATAG
The DNA here is from genome assembly GCF_000243295.1 of Trichechus manatus latirostris. Lineage (NCBI taxonomy): Eukaryota > Metazoa > Chordata > Mammalia > Sirenia > Trichechidae > Trichechus > Trichechus manatus. The sequence continues at coordinate 1,906,893 of NW_004444135.1, read as the reverse complement.
AATATCAGTTGAGATGTTTCAACAAATGGATGCAGTGCTGGAGGTGCTCACTCGTTTATGCCAAGAAATTTGGAAGACAGCTACCTGGCCAACCAACTGGAGGAGATCCATATTTGTGCCCATTCCAAAGAAAGGTGATCCTACCAAATGCGAAAATGATTGAACAATATCAATATCACGTGCAAGTAAAATTTTGCTGAAGATAATTCAAAAACAGTTGCAGCAGTACATCAACAGGAAACTGTTAGAAATTCAAGCTGGATTCAGAAGAGGACATGGAACGAGAGATATCATTGCTGATGTCAGACAGATCTTGGCTGAAAGCAGAGAATACCAGAAAGATGTTTACCTGTGGTTTACTGACTCTGCAAAGGCAACCGACTGTGTGGATGATAACAAATTATGGATAACATTGCGAAGAATGGAAATTCCAGAGTACTTAATTGTGCTCGTGAGGAACCTGTACACAGACCAAGAGGCAGTTGTTCAAACAGAACAAGGGGATACTGCATGGTTTAATGTCAGGAAAGGTGTGTGTCAGGGTTGTATCATTTCACCATACTTATTCAATTTGTATGCTGAGCAAATAATCTGAGAAGCTGGACTATATGAAGAAGAAAGTGGCATCAGGATTGGAGGAAGACTCATCAACAACCTGTGATATGCAGATGACGCAACCTTGCTTGCTGAAAGCGAAGAGGATTTGAATACTTACCGATAAAGATCAAAGACCACAGCCTTCAGTATGGATTACACCACAACATAAAGGAAACAAAAATCCTCACAATTGGGCCAACAAGCAACATCATGATAAATGGAGAAAAGATTGAAGTTGTCAAGGATTTTATCTTACTTGGATCCAAAATCAACGCCCATGGAAGCAGCAGTCAAGAAATCAAACGACGTATTGCACTGGGCAAATCTGCTGCAAAAGATCTCAAAAGCAAAGATGTCACTTTGAGGACTAAGGTGCTCCTGACTCAAGCCTTGATATTTTCAATTGCCTCATATGCTTGTGAAAGTTGGACAATGAATAAAGAAGAGCGAAGAAGAATTGATGCCTTTGGATTATGGTATTGGCAAAGAATATTGAATATACTGTGGACTACCAGAAGAACGAAGAAGTCTGTCTTGGAAGAAGTACAGCCAGAGTGCTCTAGACATGTTATCAGGAGGGACCAGTCCCTGGAGAAGGACATCGTGCTTAGTAAGATAGAGGGTCAGTAGAAAAGAGGAAGACCCTCGACAAGACTGATTGACATAGTGGCTGCAACATTGGGCTCAAACATAGCAATGATTGTGAGGATGACACAGGACTGAGCAGTGTTTCATTCTGTTGTACATAGTATCACTATGAGTCAGAACCGACTTGACGGCACCTAACTACAACAACGATCATACAAGAATTTCTTTTGATTTATTTAGCTAAATGAAGACCAAATTACTATTGTGGGTGATTTTATGAAGGGTTGAATGGCTTAATCAGTTTGGCTTTTTATAATAGCCTGAAGAGATCCACACTGACTCTCTGTGTTTTGACAAAACTCAAAGTCTGTTATAGATCAAAGGAGAGATGATGTGAAATCTGGACTCATGAAGATGCTACACCGAGAGCCTCTGTAAATGGGTGATTGAGAAATTGCTTCCAAGCTGGACTCCTGACCCCAAAGGATGTAACATCTGTGGCAGAGATAACCACAATCTGTAGTGTCTCAGCCCTGCCTGGCGCCCTGCAAGGAGGAATGGATCTTCATCCAAGCACCCCAAGTATGTGATTGTCCTGGCAAGGATTCATAATATCAACAAGTTGCCATGTTTCTTGTAGATGTATCCTTTGGAGGAGAACCCTCGGTGTGCAAGACGAAGTTCTTAGTGCTTTCCAACGTCTCAGGATCCCTTCAAAGTCAACATTCTCTTTATTTGTTATTGACAGTAGTATCAACAACACCAGTGTTAGCAATGCCAAAATTTTTAATCTTGCTGACATTAGTTTGATCCAGCTAATCTCATTAAGGATCCCTGGGTGGCACAAATGGTTTATGCTTGACTACTAATTGAAAGGTTGGTGGTTCCAACCCACTCAGTGGCACCATAGAAGAAAGGCCTGGCAATTTGTATCCATAAAGAGTATAGCCAAGAACATCCTATGCAACAAAGTTCTACTCTGTAACAATGGGGTCTCCATGAGTCATAATCGACTTGCAGCAATGGGTTTCCATCTTGTTAAACCAATATTGGTTATAAATTATGCTTCATCTAAATGTAGTGTGTGGTTGTATTTGTAGTAGAAGACCTTGATTAAAATATCAGCTGTGTACTCGTGGGAATGACTTAGTCCTTCAGTCTCATTGTAAAATGAAAATAATAACACCTACTCCATAAGGCTTTTTTTTTTAATGATTCCACAGCTAGTGTTCCATTGTAGGAAACAATCTGTTTAGAGCAGTGTACACTAAGTTTTATGAAATGAAAATTTCTTTGGTAGGTGCCATGGCAATTGAATTAATAAATAACTTCAAAATTTAAACTAGAAATAGTCATTTAAGAAGCTTTCAGTTTACCCATATTTTTAATTATAGTTTATAATCAGAAGAAATTAAGAACTGTTCTCTTTAGAAAAATCTCAGACTCTAGAGGGGTTTTAAAAGTCCATCCATCCTTGTAAGGCTTTTGAGGTAATCAAATGAAGCAATATACTCATTTTTTAAATGACTAGATGTTTATGCATAAAATGTCAAATAATCCCAACCTTGTGAATTCTAAGTTTGGGGGGTAATTTTTTACTTTGGCCCCCCTTATTAAATTTTACTAAGGTTTTATTATAATCAGTATCAGGATTTCTTCCAGGTGGACTTGAGACTCTGCAAATATCTTACACTTAGATGCTATATGAGTGGATCAGGTAAAAATCTGTGGAGGAATCACTTTTTCTTGGAATTTTTCCAGCCGGAACAGCTATGAAGAAAGAATTTTAGAAAGTGCAAGAGTGACTACACATTCAGACCTTTTCTGTACATAAGAGTCTGTTCGAAAGTCCTTGAGACTTAGAAAGAAAGGGTCAATAAAAAAAAAAAAAAAGAGGACATTCAGACCTGTTGTTATTTAACAATTCCATAAAAGAATCATAAATTCCTCATTTATCTAGCACTTAAGTTGTGACCTCCAAAAGGATCAAACAGATCTGTTACAGAGAGTCACACGGCAATTTATGAATCTTTGAACATGTGTGTTTAATGGAGAAGGTAGGAGACCATTCATGGAAGTACAGAGGTGCTATCTAATAAATCAACGGATTTTATAAAGTAGGCACAGGATACTTTCTGGTTTCAACCTGTGGAGGTCAAGGTCTACACTGCACTTCTAACATAGAATCTGATATACCAAGAACAACTTTCACAGCTTGCTTCCACGTGGCTGCCTGGTCTACCTGATCAATAGACTTGGTTTAGATAAATAGCCCATACCAGAGCTGGGGGACAGGTATGCAGGTCTACTTGGAGGCTAGTGGATGTTCTAGCCTCTCTTAGGGAAGGAGGGAGAAATTTTGGTCAACTTGTTGAGAAGTGTCATGCTAGATTTGAAGAAAATGGCAAGACTTTCCTCCTGAACAGAATATATGCCAATTACAGCTATATCAGAACTACATCTCAGTCCTCCAAGCCTGCTGATCAGTGTTCAGTTTTTCACCCTTAAAGAAGACAAAACGGAATGGAGAAAAAAGGAGAGGGCTGACTCTACAAGGAGGTATAAAGGAACCCCAAAAGTGTAGTATAGTTTCTTTTGAAAATTAGCGAACACATGATACTGTGTAAAGGGGCTTTACGTACACTTACTGGCATTCCTTATCTCTAGAGAGAATTCTGTTTTGCAATAGGAGAAACTCAAGTATCTGGAGACAAACATGTTCAAGGTCACATAGTATTGGATGTATGATGCAAGATACTGAGATGGCATTCCAATGATAGTGGGATTTCCAGTTATCTTCGTGTGATGTGTTTCTTCAGGTCTCAGCAGCCTCAGAGGTAAAATGGAGACACATTAGATAGGGTTGCCAGATAAAATACAGGATGCCCAGTTAAATTTGAGTTTCAGATAAACAACAAATCATTTTTTAGTGTAAGTATTTCACATGCAATACTTGGGACATATTTATGCTGGGGAAAAAAAAAAATCATCATTTACCTGAAATTCAAATTTAACTGACTGTTGTGTAGGGAATCAACTCGATGGCAACGGGTTTTGTTTTTGTTTTTGTTTTCTGTATTTTTTTTTTAAATTGTGCTTTAGGTGAAAGTTTACAGCTCAAGTTAATTTCACATACAGAAATTTATACACATATTGTTATGTGACACTAGTTGCAATCCCTATAATGTGACAGCACACTCCCCCTTTCCACTCCGTGTTCCCTGTGTCCATTCAACCAGCTCCTATCCCTTGCTGCCTTCTCATCCCACCTCTGGACAGGAGCTGCCCATTTAGTCTAGTGTACCTACTTGAACTAAGAAGCACACTCTTCACGAATATTATTTTATGTCTTATAGTCCAGTCTAATCTTTGTCTGAAGAGTTGGCTTCGAGAATGGTTTTAGTTTTGGGTTAACAGAGAGTTAACTATGTCTTCTGGGGTTCCTCCAGTCTCAGTCAGACCATTAAGTCTGATCTTTTTACTAGAATTTGAGTTCTGCGTCACACTTTTCTCCAGCTGCATCGGGGACTCTCTGTTGTGTTTCCTGTCAGGGAAGTCATTGGTGGTAGCCAGGCATCATCCAGTTCTGGTCTCAGACTGATGGAGTCTCTGGTTTATGTGGCCCTTTTGCCTTTTGGGCTAACATTTTCCTTGTGTCTTTGGTGTTCTTCATTCTCCTTTGCTCCAGGTGTGTTGGGACCAATTGATGCATCCTAGATGGCCATTTGCAAGCTTTTAAGACCCCAGATACCACTCACCAAAGTGGGATACAGAAGATTTTCTTAATAAACTTTGTTATGCCAATTGACTTAGATGTCCCCTGAAACCATGGTCTCCAGACCCTCATCCCCGATACTCTGTCCTTCGAGGTGTTTGGTTGTGTTCAGGAAACTTCTTAGCTTTTGGTTTAGTCTAGTTGTGCTGACTTCTCCCATACTATGTGTTGCCCTTCCCTTCACCTAAGGTAATTCTTGTCTACTATCTAGTTAATGAATTCTCCCTCTCTCCCCACCCTTGTAACCATCAGAGGATGTTTTCTTCTGTGTTTAAACATTTTCTTGAGTTCTTGTTATAGTGGTCTCATACAATATTTGTCCTTTTCCGACTGGCCAATTTCACTCAGCATAATGCCTTCCAGAGTCATCCATGTTATGAGATGTTTCACGGATTCATCATTGTTCTTTAGAGTTTCGTAGTATTCCACTGTGTGAATATACCATAATTTGCTTATCCATTCATCTGTCGATGGACACCTAGATTGTTTCCATCTTTTTGCTGTTGTAAACAGTGCTGCAATGAACATGTGTGTGCATATAGCTGTTCGTGTGACAACTCTTATTTCTCTAGGATATATTCCAAGCATGGTTTGTATATTTTTATTTGCTAAATCTAGTAACCCTTCATTAGCAGTGAATAACTGCATTTCTCTGGTTTGTTCTCACCGATTACTGCAGAATCTCTAATTGCTCTTAAAACTCTCCCCTGCCCACAGGTGGACACCAAGATATCTCCCATGTGCACTCAAACACAGCTCTCTTAGTTACAAAGTGTCATACTTCAATTTCCTCTCTCGTGGTTTCTGCTTCTTAAGTTATGTCTTCTGTCAAATCTTTTGATACCTTGGAGGCCCCATGAAGGTGCCTCTGTGATGCTCCCCTAGCTATTTTTCTTAGAAGCTTCCAAGTTGCATTGTGTCAATACCATACGAGGTCTCAGACACTGGTGGCGTAGGATATCAAGGATTCCCTGCAATAGCTTTGGTGTTAGATATGAGTGTTCTAAACCTGACTTCATCACCTTCTTGATGTGTGACTTTGGGCAACTTTCTTCATCTCAATAGGCTTCAGTTTCTCATCTATAAAATGGGATAATACCTATACCTACTTCAAATGATTATTCAAGGATTAAGTAAGATGATGCATGAAAAATACTTAGCACAACACCTACACAAAGTAAGCATAAGTACTAAAAACAAATTACCTTGAAAAAGTAAAGCAATCTAAAAACCTATAGACAGAAAGATTGCTTGAATAAATAATGGTGCATTCACCCAATGGAATACTATGAAGCTATTTTAAAAAATCGAGTAAGGTCTCTATGAACTGACATCGAATTATTTTCTAGACTCTATTGGTAAATTTTAACAAATCAAGGTGTCAAAAGAATGTGTACTTTTTTCTTTGATGTAAGAAGTAAGGAGAAAAAGAATATATGGGAAGCAGAACTTCTGGAACAGTGAAATGAGGACCTCTGAAAATTCACTCACCCATAAAAGCAAAAGAACAGTGGAAACTTTGTCAAAATCAACTTTTTCAGAACCCTGGAAATTAACCAGCTCTACAGTTGCCTTGAAAACCAATAGCTTCATGACCATGGTACCTGTGAAAACCATCAGCCTAGAAGCCCTTAGAGAGGACAAAATGGGTTTGGAGATCCTCAAAAAATACCATTTCCAGAGAATTATCAGAGCTTGACCTTTACAGGAGCTTCCTGGACAAGCCCCATTCATAGGGCTTATCATTATTTGACCTGACTCAGAGCTTGGTCAGTCTGAAAGCTGTATCTGCAGGGCATTTGTGGAAAACAGTCACTGACAATTGCTTAATATTGTAGTTGCCTGAGAAATATCCATTCAAGTCCTTTGCCCATTTTTAAATTGGGTCATTTGTCTTTTTTCATTGAGTTTCAGGAATTCTTTATATACTCTGGATATTAAACCCTTATCAGATATATGGTTACCAAATATTTTCTATCATTGTGTAAGGTAAGTTGTCTCTTCACTTTCTTGATAAAGTACTTCATGCAAAAAGTTTTTAATTTTTATGAATTTCAGCTTATCTATTTTTTCTTTTATTGTTTGTACTTTTGGTGTCATATTTAAGAATTCATTGTCAAAAACAAGCTTTTGAAGATTTACCCCTATGTTTTCTTCTAAAAGTTTTATGGTTTTAGCTCTTTTATTTAGCTTAATGATCCATCTTGAGTTAATTTTCATATGTGGTGTGAAGTATGGCTCCAAATTTATTCTTTTGCAAGTGGATATCCAATTATCCTTATAGATAATTAAGTTTTGACAAAAGTGACAAGAGCATTCAGTGTGGAAAGAATGGTCTTTTCAACATATGGTGCTGGAGCAATTGGATATCCACATTCAAAAGAATGAAGTTGAACTCCGACATCACACCATGCACAAAAACTAGCTTAAAAATGGAGTATAGATTTAAACCTTAGAGCTGAAAATATAAAACTCTTAGAAAAAATAGGGATAAATCTTTGTAACCGTAGTTACAACACCAAAACACAAGGTACAAAAGAAAAAAACCAATAAATTGGACTTCATCAAAATTAAAAACTTTTGTACTTCAAAGGACAGTACAAAAATAACCCAAAGACTGAAAGAAAATGTGTATTACATATTTGATAAGGAGCATATATCCAGAGTATATAACTGACAACTCAACAACAAAAAGATAAACAACACAAATTTAAAGGTGGGCAAAGTATTTTGTCTTAGTTTCCTAGGGCTGCTGTAGCAAAATACCACAAACTGGATGACTTCAAAGAATAGAGATTAATTTTCTCATTGTTCTGGAGGCTAGACGTCCACATTTGGGGCATCAGCAGGGATATGAGTTTTCTTTGTAGGCTCTAGAAGAAGATCCTCCTCTGTCTCTTTCAGCTTCTGGTGACCCTGGGTGTTTCTTAATATTCTTTGGCTTATAGACAGACCTTCACATGGTGTATGCTCACTGTATGTGACTCTGTTTCTGTGTCTGTCCTTCTTTTATAAAATGATACTCAGAAAGGACTAGTATTAGGACCCACACTATTCTGGTATGACTTTGTTAATTTAACTGATAATATCTACAAAGAAAAATCCTATTTCCCCAAGCAAGACCACACTTACCATGCAGGGGCTAGGACTTCAACATATCTTTTTTTGGAGACATGATTCAATCCATAACATATTTAAACAGACATTTCTCCAAAGAAGATATACAAATGATCAATAAGCACATGAAAATATGCTCAACTTCATTAGCCATTAGGGAAATGCAAACCAAAACCACAATAAGATACCACTCCACCCACTAAGATGCCTAAAGGGAGTCCTTGGGTAGCACAAATGGCTAAGTGCTTGGCTACTAACCAAAAGATAGACAAATCGAACCTACCCAGAGGTGCCTTGGAAGAAAGCCCTGGCAATCTGCTTCTGAATGGTCACATCCATAAAAGCCCTAAGGAGTGCAGTTCTATTCTGCCACACATGGGGTCACCATGAATCAGAATTGATTTGATGTCAACTGTTGTTAGTGTTTCAATTCCAGTTCATAGAGACCCTATAGGACAGAGTAGAACTGCCCTGTAGGGTTTCCTAGGCTGAAATTTTTATGGGAGCAGATCTCCCAGGTCTTTTCTCCTGCAGAGCAGTCAGTGGGTTCTAGCTGCAACCTTTTGGCTATCAGCCGAGCACTTAACTATTGCCTAAAATAAATGTCAGACAATAACAAATGTTGGTAAGGATGTGCAGAAATTTTTTTGTGTATGTGTTTTAGGTGACAGCTTATAACTCGTTAGTTTCTTATACAAAAATTTATACACACATTTTTATGTGACCCTAGTTGCTATCCCTATAATGTGACTGCACATTCCTCCTGTCCACCTTGGGTTTCCCCTGTTCATTCAACCAGCTCCTACCCCTTTCTGCCTTCTCATCTCGCCTCTGGACAGGAGCTGCCCATTTAGTCTCATATATCTACTTGAACTAAGAAGCACACTCTTTACAAGAATCATTGTATGTTTTATAGTCCAGTCTATTCTTTGTCTGAAGAGTTGGCTTCAGGAATGGTTTTAGTTCTGAGTTGACAGAGAGTCCGAGGGCCAGGTCTTCTGGGATTCCGCCAGTCTCAGTCAGACCATTAAGTCTGGTATTTTACTAGAATTTGAGAGTTCTGCATCCCACTTTTCTCTGCTCCGTCTGGGAGTCTCTGTTGTGTTCCCTGTCAGGGCAGTCACCGGTGGTAGCAGGGCACCGTCTAGTTCTTCTGGTCACAGGCTGATGGAGTCTCTGATTTATGTGCACTTTTTTGTCTCTTGGGCCAATATTTTCCTTGTGTCTTTGATGGTCTTCATTCTCCCTTGTTCCAGGAGAGCTGAGACCAATTCATGCATCTTTGATGGCCAATTGCTAGCTTTTAAGACCCCAGACGCCACTCACCAAAGTGGGATGCAGAAGATTTTCTTAATAAACTTTGTTACGCCAGTTGACCTAGATGTCCCCTGAAACCATGGTCTCCAGACCCCCGCCCCTGCTACACTGTCCCTCCAAGTGTTTGATTGTGTTCAGGAAACTTCTTAGCTTTTGGTTTAGTCCAGCGGTGCTGACTTCCCCTATATTGTGTGTTGTCCTTCCCTTCACCTAAGATAATTCTTGTTTACTATCTAGTTAATGAATTTCCCTCTTTCTCCCTCCCCAGCCTTGTAACCATCAAAGAATGTTTTCTTCTGTGTTTAAATCTTTTCTTGAGTTCTTATAATAGTGGTCTCATACAATATTTGTCCTTCTGCAACTGACTAATTTCACTCATCATAATGCCTTCCAGATTCATCCATGTTATGAGATGTTTCGAGGATTCATTGTTGTTCTTTATCATTTCATAGTATTCCATTGGGTGAATATACCATAATTTGTTTATCCATTCGTCCATTAATGGGCACCTAGGTTGTTTCCATCTTTTTTGCTATTGTGAACAGTGTTGCAATGAACATGGGTGTGCATATATCTATTTGTGTGATGGCTCTTATTTCTCCAGCATATATTCCAAGGAGTGGGATTGCTGGATCATATGGTACATCTATTTCTAGCTTTTTAAGGAAATGCCCAATCGATTTCCAAAGTGGTTGTACCATTTTACATTCCCACCAGCAGTGTATAAGAGTTCTAGTCTCTCCACAACCTCTCCAACATTTATTATTTTATATTTTTTGGATTAATGCTAGCCTTGTTGGGGTGAGATGGTATCTCATTGTAGTTTCAATTTGCATTTCTCTAATGGCAAATTGCATTTGCATTTCTCTAATAGCTAATGATCATGTATGTATTAGCCACCTGAATGTCTTCTTTGGTGAAGTGCCTGTTCATATCCTTTGCCTATTTTTAAATTGAGTTAGTTGTCTTTTTGTGGTTGAAGTTTTGCAGTATCTTATAGATTTTAGAGATTAGACCCTGATTGGATATGTCATAGCCAAAAATTTTTTTCCAGTCTGTAGGTTGTCTTTTTACTCTTTTGGTGAAGTCTTTTGATGAGCATAAGTGTTTGATTTTTAGGAGCTCCCAATTGTTTTGTTTCTTTTCTGGTGTTTGTGCATTGTTAATTATGTTTTGTATTCTGTTTATGCCACATATTAGGGCTCCTAGCGTTGTCCTTATTTTTTCTTCCATGATCTTTATCGTTTTAGATTTTATATTTAGGTCTTTGATCCATTTTGAGTTAGTTTTTGTGCGTGGTGTGAGATATGGGTCTTGTTTCATTTTTTTACAGATGGGTATCCAGTTATTCCAGCACCATTTGTTAAAGAGACTGTCTTTTCCCCAATTAATGGACTTTGGGCCTTTGTCAAATATCAGCTGCTCATAGGTGGATGCATTTAGGTCTAGATTCTTAATTCTGTTCCACTGTTCTATGTATCTGTTGTTATACAAATATCAGGCTGTTTTAACTACCATGACGGTATAATAGTTTCTAAAATCAGGTAGTGTGAGGCCTCCCACTTTGTTCTTCTTCTTCAGTAATGCTTTACTTATCCGGGGCCTCTTCCCGGTGATTTATTTCTCCATCTCATTAAAAAATGCTGGTGGAATTTGTACTGGGATTGCATTGTATCTATAGATCACGTTAGGTAAAAGTGACATTTTCACAAAGTTGAGTGTTCCTATCCATGAGCAAGGTATGTTTTTCCACTTATGTAGGTCTTTTTTGGTTTCTTGCAATAGTGTCTTGTAGTTTTCTTTGTATAGGTCTTTTACATCTCTGTTATATTTATTCCTAAGTATTTTATCTTCTTGGAGGCTACTGTAAATGGTATTGATCTGGTGATTTTCTCTTCGAAGTTCTCTTTGTTGGGGTAGAAGAATCCAACTGATTTTTGTATGTTTATCTTGCATCCTGATACTTTGCTGAAATCTTCTATTAGTTCCAGAAGTTTTCTTGTGGATTCTTTGGGGTTTCTGTGTATAAGATTATATCATCTGCAAACAGAGATACTTTTACTTCTTCCTTACCAATTTAGATACACTTTATTTCTTTTCTAGCCTAATTGCTCTGGCTAGGACCTCCAGCACAATGTTGAGTAAGAGTGGTGATAAAGGGCATCCTTGTCTGGTTCCCATTCTCAAGGGGCATGCTTTCAGACTCTCTCCACTTAGGATGATGTTGGCTATTGGCTTTGTATAAATGCCCTTTATTATGTTGAGGAATTTCCCTTCTATTCCTATTTTGCTGAGAGTTTTTATCATGAATGGGTGTTGGACTCTGTCAAATGCCTTTTCTGCATCGATTGATAAGACCATGTGGTTCTCGTCTTTTGTTTTATTTATGTGATGGATTACATTGATTGTTTTTCTAATGTTGAACCAGAATTTGCAGAAATTTGAACTCTCATTCTTTTCTTGTGCTATTATAAAATGGTGCAGCCAGTTTGGAAAACAGTTTGACATTTCCTCAAAATGTTAAACGAAGTGTTGCTGTATAACTCAGCAATTCCACTCCTGCATAGATACCCAGAGAACTGAAAACATATGCATGCCCAAAAATTTTTATACAAAAGTTCATAGTGGCATTATTTATAAAAGACAAAAAGTTTTAAAAAATCCCTAATGTACACCAAACAATTAACAGATAAAGAGAACATGGTATATATATCCCATTGCCTGTTCAAACAAAACCTTAATTTCCAAAGGGGCCTAAATGCACCAAACCCATTGCCACTGAGTCGATTCCAACTCATAGCAACTCTATAGGAGAGAGTAAAACTGCCCCATAGGATTTCTAAGGCTGTAAATCTTTACAGAAGCAGACTGTCACATCTTTCTCCAGCAGAATGGCTGGTGAATTTGAACCGCTGACCTTTTGGTTAGCACCACCAGAGCCCTTGATATATGTATACACAATTAAATATTATTTGGCAATAAAAATGAATTAAATATACATGATACAGCATGGATAAACCTTGAAAACATTATGCTAAGTGAAAGAAGCAGGTTGTAGAAGAACACATATCATATAAGTCTATTTATATGAAATGCCCAGAATAGGGAAATTCACAGAAACAGAAGATATATCAGTGGTTTCCAAGGACTGGGGTAGGAGGAATGAAGAGTGACTGCAAATGAGTATGAGTTCCTTTTTGCAGTCATGGAAATGTTCTAAAATTAGACAGTGATGAGGGTTGCACAACTGAATAAAAACCACTAAATTGTACACTTCTAAAAGGTGAATTTTATGGGATGTGAATTTTATCTCAATAAACTCATATATATTTTGTAAAAATATATGAATATGCTTTAAAAAAAAAAGAGGCACAAAAAGAATAAACCAGAAACTAATGAAAATGTAAATCACTGGCAGTAATGCAAATGGAGTGAAAGGATAGGAAAGAATGAGACTTCTCTGAGTGAAACTTTTAAATAATGTTTTGACTTTTAAACATGGTAATGTTTTATATATTCAAAAATTAAATAGCAGGATGGGTAAAAATCTTAAATTTAAATATAAACAGAAATCAACAAACCTAACTATATCAACTTGACAATAAAAACATTCAAAAGAAAGTAAGATGTAACCCAAATGACTTTTGAACATGCTGCTTTGACAATAGATATAGAACAAAAAGAACAGCAAAATATAATTGGTGCCCTTGAGAACCAAGATCCTCCCTATGGGAGTTAGGTTGAACCATATGAAATTGATGATGTTTGGTGATGTTTGGTAATTTTTAACAAAAAAGGAAATTTTATATGATTCAACCTAATGTAAATATGAATTGAGGGAAAGAGAGGAAGAACCCTGTGTTGTTGGATTGAAATCGGAGTTTAAATATGAGCCTTCATGGCATAGTGGTTAAGAGCTTGGCTGCTAACCAAAAGGTTGGCAGTTTGAATTCACCAGCCACTCCTTGGAAATCCTATGGGGCAGTTCTCCTCTGTCCTATAGTGTCTCTATCAGTCGGAATTGACTTGGTGGCAATGGGTTTTTGGTTTTTAATGATTTTTTAAATCACATTTTGTAACTGTCCACTGGAAGGACCTAGGAGCAATGACAATTAAGTAACAATGAGCACACCAAGCTTTTGGTTTCTAAATGCTAATCCCCTCCAAAAGGAATCAATGCTCCTCAGAGAAATCAATTATGCCATACCTGGGGTGGGAAAAGTTCCATGTATGCATGCAGCATCTTATAGCGCCAGGCAGTAATGAAGTACTCACAGATGCATTGAAATATGTCTACAGGACATAGAAGTGAACTTGAAGGAGCTCCCATGGCCCAAATATGGGGCAATTTGAGCATCAAAAATGAATGATGACAATGATGGATTATTACATATAGAATTAAAGAATAAAATAAAATGATCATTTAGTGGGAACCAGGTAAGGAAAATTCTTCTTTAAAGAAGAATGCCAGGAATCCAGGAGTTCTGGCAAAATGGCGCTCTAGGCAGAAGCACCACGCCGACCCTCCACAGCAAATATCCAAAAAACTAAGCCAAACAGAAAATACAACAATCCTGAAACCCTAAAACATCAAATGAAGAGATAAAGAACTCAGCCAAGCACCAAATGGAGTGA
>NW_004444135.1:1890171-1892149 GCF_000243295.1 Trichechus manatus latirostris | reverse complement strand
TGCACCATCTTTGCTTCTTCCTGAGGGGCTGCGGAGCTCCATCCGAGTGTGGAGCTGCATCCCAGTCTGGGCTACCACACTGGTGGGATCCCGGGGCTTTTGTCCGTTTGTTTGTTTTGAATTGTTTGTTTCTTTGTTTTCTTTTCCTTTTCTTGAGTTGGGAGCCTTTCTGGCCAGGCGGAGCTGCGTGTCAAGGAGACTCCCCTTCGGCTTCCACAGACGTGCAGAGGGATCCCTGAGAGCATTTCTTTTTTAATTGGTTTTCTTTTTCTGATTTTTTGGGGGCCTTTCTTGTTCTTATTTTCTTTTTAATTTGTTTTGTTTTCTTTTCCCTCTTTTTCCCTTTTTGACTTTCTTCATTGCTAAGTTTCTTGTCCCTCTATATCTTCCTTCTCTTTCTGTTCCCTGACTACCTGGTATTGTATACCTCTACGCCTTCTAGCCAGGCTGTACTGCAACACCTGAGAGCGACTTCCCCAGACCTCATAGCTGCACCAGTGGGATATCTGGGAACCCTGTGGTTCTTTAACCTTTCCAATTTTTATTTATTCATTCTATTCTTGTCTTCCTCTTCCCCCTTCTGTTTTTCTCCATTTCATAGTCTCTCATCTCTCCACTCCAACGGCAAGCTCCCCTAGCATTCTTTTTTGTTTGTGTGTTTTTGGCTCCTCTTCCTCTCTCCTCTCTCCCATATCCATCTTAGCTCCACACATAACAATCTCCCCTCTGCATCCTGCTTACCTGCACCGTGTGCTTGACATCACACCACCAAGCAGCACAGGCACGGCCTACTGGAACCTGCCCTGCACTGATTACCGAACTGCTCTGGTGGCTGCAGTAAGTGCAACAAACAACCCATCCCAGTAACTCCTCTTCAGCTAGACCTGCCCTGCCATACCACTTCTGAGTGACCGACCCTGGCAGTTGGAGAAGGAAGCGAAAAGTATTGTGCGCACAGACGAGCAAACAACAAAGTACACACAGTCTGCCTGCTCAGACATAGTCAAATTATTTTTTTAAAAAAGGGATGAAATAAACAAATCTACAATCAATAAACGAGAAAAATAACTACTGAATGCCCCCAAAACAGCAGACAATATCAAAACATTTACAAAAACTGGACAGGATGGTTCCAGTAGGCGTCCAAAATAAAACACCAGATGACTCTCCTGTGGAAGAAAATGCACTAGAAGTACCTGATAGGGAATTCAAATCTCTAATACTCAGAATTCTCCAAGAACTGAGGCAAAAAGCTGACAAACATGAGAAAAAAAATAGACAAATTCATGGAAAACACAGACAAAAAATTGGAAGAATTCAGGAAAATATACAGGAACAAAATGCCAAAATAAATTCACAACTAGAAATTATACAAAGACAACAATTATAAATACAAAAGATAAACAACAAGATTTCAGAAATGGACGGTGTCATAGAAGGGGTGAGAAGAAGATTTGAAACGGTGGAAAACAGGATCAGTGGAATTGAAGACAAACACTTGGATACAACTCTGTTGAGGAAAACTCAGAAAAAAGAACAAAGAAAAATGAAGAGACCCTGAGAATTATGTGGGATACAATTAAAGGCAAAAATTTGCAAGTGATTGGACTTCCAGAACAGGGGGAGAAAACAGAAAACACAGAGAGGATCATTGAGGAACTGCTGACAGAAAACTCCCCCAATATCATGAAAGATGAAAAGCTCGCCATCCAAGAAGGTCAACGAACCCCATAGGGAAGAGACCCCAAAAGAAAATCACAAAGGCATATCATATTCACACTCACCAAAATGAAAGACAAACAAAGAATCCTGAGAGCAGATTGTGAAAAACAAGAAGTCACATACAGAGGAGAAACAATAAGAATAAGCTCAGATTATCTGGCAGAAACCATGCAGGCAAGAAGGCAATGGGATGACATCTATAAAATCTTGAAAGAAAAAGGTTGCTAGCCAAGAATAATATATCCTGCAAAACTCT
>NW_004444135.1:1883319-1885336 GCF_000243295.1 Trichechus manatus latirostris | reverse complement strand
TCTTTGGCTATGTGTATTTTCACCAAAAAAAAAGTTGAGAAGTTAGAGTGTTGATATGTTGTGGGGTTGTTAACCAATGTCATAAAACAACATGTTTACTACTGTTTCATGAGAACCTATTTGTTCTGTAAGCCTTCACCTGATGTACAATTAAAAAAAAAAGAATGCCAGTTAATAAATGTAGAAGGAATGACAGTTATGAAATCACCATTTTGCAATCACCATTTTAATAATTAATTTAGACGGATTGAGAAAAAGGCACAGACAGCTTTGACTCCTGAAGATGGCAGCTTAGACAGGTGCACCATAGTGTCCCCCTAGAACAAAGACTCGGGAAACTTAGTGAAATAGATGCAAAGAACAACCTCAGATCCCTGAACATCAAATGGAAGTTTGAATAATTGGACCAAGCCCCACCTGGAAGGAGAGTTAGAATGAAAACAGCAGGAATGCAGAGATTCACAGATTGTCTCTGCTCTGCTTGCCCGCTGAGTGCATTGGGGCTATTTTGGGACAGTAGCAAGCAACATCCTTGGGTGAGGAGCCCAGGAGGGAAACTTCGTGGAAAACACAGCCAGAGGCAAAGATCCTATGTAAACAAACCTGGAAAGAAACGAGGTAAGAAGACAAGTGTCAGGTCTGAACAAGCCCAAGAGGGCAATGCATAGGAGTGCCGTAGCTTTGAAAATAAGGAAACACAGGAACACAGGGAACTGCTACTGGAGCAAAATGAGGCAGACTGAAAAGGTGGAAACTCAGGATGAGGGACTGATAAGACAGAGAGTGCACATATTCAGAGGGGTAAAAAGAAAGCACAGAAAAGCAGGCGAGAACTCCAGTGTCCTGGCTGAGCACAGAGAAGGGCGGGAACTAGAAACCAGTGATGCGACTACTTATTAGTGGCAGTGTCTGTCCAATTGGAAGGTAGATGCCCAATGAAGAGTAAAACCACAGAGTAGCAGAAGTCCTTCCCCGAACCAGCCCCATGCCACCCCCGCTTCACTCCCATTTGAGCAGGCCCTGCCCCACCAGCCATGCTGGTGCACGCTTTTACACCCTCGTGCCTCACCTTCCTCCACCCCAACAAGCCACGCAGGCCAGCGCTCTCGTGTTTCTGTGCCCGGCCACCCCTTCCCCAACTGGCAGTGGTGACACCCCTTCCGCACCCTACCTGGTCCTGCAGATAGTCCATGCATGCACAGAGGCCCCTTGCCACCCCACTGTGACCCAACAATCCATGCCAGCACGAAGGGCCTGCCTCATCTATTTGGGTAGTACTGCCACCCTGTGACTATGAAAATGACCTGCTCCGCTCTCCAGGGGCCACACAGTACTCAAGAGTTGCAGAGGGATATTGACCACCCGACTCCTGGTGCTTCGTGTCAGGAACGAGAGCTGCTCTTGCACCTCTGTGCAATTGTCTAAGGGAAGACGTACCACCTAATGACAGAAGACTCCTGTGTGTGTGAGACCTACCATACCCGTGAGTGAGAGTAAATTGCACCCAGCCAACTGGCAGCTTCAAAGTCATACACAGAACAATATCACAAAACAATGATGATTAAAATAAAGGAAGATAGGCAATGTAAAGAGAAAGGGAAGAATCTGAGCTCCAGATATATTGAAACAAAACAAAAGGACAAACAAACATAAAATCAATAAAGAAATACATAAATAAAATAAAACCGTAATGTCTTGAGAACAGCAGTCAATTACAAATCATACAAAGAAACAGGAAAAGATGGCTCAAGCAAACAAACGAAATAAAGGGGCAGAAAACCTCTCTGAGGAAGGCAAATAATGGAACCACCTGACAAAATCTTCAAAAAGCTAGTAGTAATAACATTTTGCTGGAAATTCTAGTGAGAGCAATAAGGCAAGAAAAAGAAATAAAGGGCATCCAAATTGGTAATGAAGAAGTTAAATTGTCCCTGTTTGTGAATGATATGATACTATACATAGAAAACCCTAAAGACTCCACAAGAAAACTACTGGAACTAATAGAAAGAGTCAGCAG
>NW_004444135.1:1869007-1880764 GCF_000243295.1 Trichechus manatus latirostris | reverse complement strand
AGTGTTGACATGTCATGGGGTTGTTAACCAATGTCATAAAACAATATGTGTACTGACTGTTTAATGAGAAACTATTTGTTCTATAAACCTTCACCTAAAGTACAATAAAAAATTACAAAAAAAAAAAAGCTAGTAGTAAGTCTCCTGAAAGAGATCAGGAAACCACAGGAACAATACAAGAACAAAATGACAAACTCAGTAAAGAAATAGAATCCTTAAAAAACTAGAAATTCAGAAGCTTAGCAATAACATAACAGAAATGAACAATTCAATAGAAAGACACTGTGTTGGTTAGTACTACGTGTCAACTTGGCTAGGCTATGATTCTCAGTGGTTTGGCAAATACTATGCAATCATCTTCCATTTTGTGATCTGATATGAGCAGCCAATCAGTTGGAAAGGGAGTTTCTTTGGGGGGTGGGGCCTGCCTTCAGTATATAAACAGATGTTCTGGCAAAGCTCTCTTTCTTTTGATCCTGCACCCTTCTCATTACTTCACCTCTGGTTCTTGGGACACGAGAAGCCTTCAGCCTTCCACCTGATCTTCAGATTTTGGATTCATTAGCCCCTGCAACTATGTGAACCAGTAGAAGCCTGCAGCCTGCCAGGGGCCTTCAGTTTGCTGTCTGACCCATGGATTTGGGACTTTCCAGCCCACAAACAATTTCCTCACAATTACATGAGTCATTTCCTTGAAGTAAATTCCTCTAGATATATGTATATATGCTTCATTGGTTTTGCTTGTCTAGAGAACACAGACTAAAACAGAAACAAACAGAACTGAAGCAATGGAAGGAAGAATCAGTGAAATAGAGGACACAATCCTTGATATTACTGTGCATGAGAAACAAAAAGAAAAAAGATAGAAGAAAAAGGAAGAAAGTCTATGAGTTATATGGGACACCATCTAGGAGAATAACATATGCACATTAGGAATCCCAGAAGAGGAAGAGAAAAAAAGTACAGAAATAATTTTTGAAGCAACAATGGCAGAAAACTTCCCAAATATCATGGTAGATGAGAAAATTTTCATACAAGAAACTCAACAAACTCCAAATAGGCTAGACTCCAAGAGAAATTCACAAGACATATCATAATCAAACTTTCCAGATTCAAAAACAAAGAAAGAATTTTGAGAGTACACGTGAAAAGGGAAATATCACCTACAAAGGGGCCCCAGTAAGATTACACACTAATTTCTCATCAGAAACTATGCAAGAAAGAAAGCAATGGGATGATATACACAAAGTCCTGAGAGAAAAGAACTGTCAATCAAGAATTATATATCCAGCAAAATTGTCATTCAAAAACAAGGGATAAATTAGGACATTCTTAGATAAGCAGAAATTAAGGGAATTAGTAACCACCAAACCAGCCTTACAAGAAATATTACCTCAGACAACAACCTGAGGTAGACACATGACAGCATCACTCTGATATGAAGACAATTGATGACATCACAACAGCAAAAAAAAGTTAAAAAATGATTACAGGAAATCCGGGATACAAAGTTGTAATTGAAGACAACTTCAAAACAAAAGGGGAATGACTAGAGTAGTTACAGAAGTTCCATAGGTGAGGAAGTTGAGATGATTTCAAAATACAGCAGATTGTCTAAAATGTAAGATGTTAAACAGAAACCTCATGGTAACCACAAAGAAAATTAATAAACGTACTCACCAAAATAAAGAAGAAAAACAAAAAGACTCAATAAATGCAAAAACAATAATAAATGAAAGGAAAAGAAAATCTGTATACAAAAAGAACTCAGCACAGAAAGTAAAGAAGAAGAAAGAAATCATTAACTCCACAAACAAAAAAGCATAACAAAATGGCTGCGTAAACTATTCCCTATTGGTAATCACAATCAATGTAAATGGATTAAATGCACCAGTCAAGAGACAGAGAGTGGTAGAATAGATTAAAAAAACATGACCCGTACATATGTTGCCTGCAAGAGACACACATTAAGCACAAAGACATAAATAGGTTAAAAATCAAAGGATAGTAAAAAATATACTAAGCAAATTACCAAAACAGAGCAGCAGTGGCAATATTAATATCTGAAAAAATGGACTTTAAGACAAAACCCATTATAAGGAACAAAGAAGGACATTATATAGAGATAAAAGGGACAATTCACCAAGAAGACATAACAATTATCAATAGTTGTGAATCCAATGCCAGAGCCCCAAAATTTATAAAGCAAACTCTAACAGAATTGCAGACAGAACTAGACAAATCTACAATAATAGTAGTAGATTTCAATGATATATAGGAAAACTAGAAAGAAAATCAATAAAGATATAGAAGACCTGAATAACACTATTAAATAGCTGGACCTAACAGACATATATAAAACACATCACCCAACAGCAGCACAATACATATTCTTCTCCAATGCACATGAACATTCTCCAGAATAGACCATATTTTAGGCCACCAAGCAAGCTTCAGTAAATTTTTAAAAAATTGAAATCATACAGAGCCTCTTCTCTGATCATAACAGTATGAAGCTAGAAATCCATAACTGGAAGAAGAATGAAGAAGGAAAAAAAACACATGGAAACTAAATAATATACCACTAAAAAACTATTGGGTCATAGAAGAAATCAAAAGTGAAACTAAAAAATACTTTAAACCAAATGAGAATGAAAACAGTACATACCAAAACCTTTGGGATGCAGCAAAAGCAGTGTTCAGAGGGAAATTTAGAGCAGTAAAATGCATATGTTAAAAAAGAAGAAAGATCCAAGGTACATAACTTAGATAGACAACTTGAACAAATAGAAAAGGAAGAGCAAAAGAAGACCAAAGCTACAAGAAGAAAGGAAATAGTGAAGATCAGAGCAAAAACAAATGAAATAGAAAACAGAAAAATAGAAACAATCAACAAGGCCAGAAGTTGGTTCTTTGAAAGGATCAATAAAATAGACAAATCACTGGCTAGACAAAGGAAAATAATGAGAAGATGTGAATAACCAAAATAAGAAATGAAATTGGAGACATTACAACAGATCCAACTGAGATAAAGAGGAGCATAATAAAATACTATGAAAAATTGTACTCCAACAAATTAGAAAACCTGGAAGAAATGGACAAATTCCTGTAATCACACTACCTACCTGAACTAACACAAATAGAGGTAGAAAATCTAAACAGACCCATAACAAAAGAAGAGATTGAAGAATCATTAAAAACTCCCCCCACTCCCCCACCCAAAAATAAATGAATAAATAAAAAGCCCAGGACCAGATGACTTCATTGGGGAATTCTACCAACCATTCAGAGAAGAGTTGACACCAATTCTACCCAAACTCTTCCAAAATATAAAAGAGGAAGGAATATTCGCTAACTCATTTTACGAATTCAGCATCACCCAGGCAAAGACATCACAAAAAAAGAAAACTATAGACCAACATCCCTCATGAATATAGATGTAAAAATTCTCAACAAAATTCTAGCAAACTGAATTCAACAACATATTAGAAAATCATGATCAGGTGGGATTCATACCTGGAATGCAAGAGTGGTTCAACATTAGAAAATCAATCAGTGTTGTTCACCATGTAAATAAAATAAAGGAAAAGAACCACATGATCATCTCAATTGATATAGAAAAGGATTTGATAAAATCTAACACACTTTACTGATAAAAACTCTCAGAAAAATAGGAATAGAAAGGAAATTTCTCAAAATAATTAAGGCCATATGTGCAAACCCAACAGCCAACATTATTCTCCACAGAGAGAGACTGAGAGCCTTCTTCTTGAAAATGGGAATGAGACAAGGATGCTTATTATCACCACTCTTATTCAATATTGTACTGGAAGACTTAGCCAGAGCAATAAGGCTAGAAAGAGAAAAAAGGAATATCCAAATCAGAAAGGAAGAAGCAAAGCTATCCCTATTTGCAGATGACATGATCCTATACATAGAAAATACCAAAGGTTCCACAAGAAACTTTCTGGATCTAATAGAAGAATTCAGCAACGTTGCAGAGTACACGGTCAACACACAAAAATCAGTTGGGTTCCTTTACACTAACAGGGAGAATTCCAAAAAAGGAAACCAAGAAAACGATACCATTTACAATAGCCTCCAAAATTATAAAATACCTAGGAATAAACCCAATAAAGGATGTAAAAGACTTACACAATGAAAACTATGAAACATTACTACAAGAGACTGAAAAAGACTTACATACATTGAAGGACATTCTGTGCTCATGGATTGGAAGACTTAATATTGTGAAAATGTCAGTACTACCCCAAGCGACATTCTTTACTGAAATGGAAAAACTAATCACCAACTTTATATGGAGTGGAAAGAGGCTCCAAATAGCCAAAGCAATATTGAAGAAGAACCAAGTAGGAAGCCTCACACTCCCCTGTCTCAAAACATATTATACAGTAATCAAATCAGCATGGTTCTGTTTCAAGGATAGACACACAGACCAGTGGAATAGAACTGAGAACCCTGGAATAAATGCATTCATCTATGGACAACTGATTTTTGTCAAGGGGTCAAAGTCTATTAAATGGGGAAGAATGGTCTCTTTAACAAAATTGGATATCTACTTTCAGAACAATGAAACAGAATTTGTACCTCATGCCATATGCAAAAACTAACTCAAAGTGGATCAAAGACCTAAATATTAAACCTAAAACTATGAAGTTCTTGGAAGAAAACATAGGGACAAAACTATGGGACCTATTTTTTTTTAATAGATTATCAAACACAACTACAAATTCACCAACATCAGAAGGCAAATTAGATAACTGGGACCATAAAAATTAAATATTTACACTCGTCAAAAGTCTTTATAGAAGGAATAAAAAGACAACCTACAGACTGGGGGAAAAAATCTTGGGGAATGACATATCTGATAAGGGTCTAATCTCTAAAATATATAGAAAACTTCAACCACTCAACGACAAAAAGGACATGAACAGGCAGACACTTCACCAAAGAGGATGTTCAAGCAGCCAACAAACACATGAAAATATGCTCACAATCAGCCATTAGAGAGATGCAAATCAAAACTACTATAATATATCATCTCACCCCTGCTAAAATGGTACTGATTAAAAAACAGAAAACAAATGCTGGCAAGGATGTGGGGAGATTGGAACACTTATCCACTGCTGGTGGGACTGTAAAACAGTACAACTACTATGGAAACACTATGATCCTTCCTCAAAAAACTAGAAATAGAACTACCTTATGATCCAGCAATTCCACTTCTAGGTATATACCCTAGAGATCTAATAGAAGAAAAATGAACAGACGTATGCACTCCAATGTTCACTGCAGCACTATTCACAATAGCAAAAAGATGAAAACAACCTAAGTGCCCATCAATGGGTGAATGGATAAATAAAATATGGAACATACATACAATGGAATACTACGCAGCCGTAAAGAATGATGAGTCCTTGAAACATCTTATAAAATGGATAAATCTGGAGGATATTGTACTGAGTGGAATAAGTCAATCACAAAAGGACAAATGTTGTATTATCTCACTTTTATAAAAAGACAAGAATAGGTATATATATAGAAACCAACGTTCATTGGTGGTTACCAGGGATGAGTTGGAGTAACGGGCAAGGGGGATTAACTCTCTAGATAGTAGACACTTATTATATTTTTGATAATGGGAAATGCAACACTGAATATGGGTGAAGTGTGCACAGCCTGACCAAGGTAAACAATGTTATAAGATGTATATGAGAAAAAAGGACCTTTTGGTAATTGCTATGGCATATATAATTTTTCAACAGCAACAACAACCAAAAAAAATATGTATGTATGTATGCATATATGTGTATATATAGGTGTGTATATGTGAGTATATTTATGTGTATATATAAATGTGTGTATATTGTATATGCATGTGTATGCATGCATATATATTCATATGTATAATAAAGCACATAGTGGGCAGAGTTACAGATACTTCTCAGACATTACTAAACACCTCGTGGGATTGGTTTTCTGGGTTTGAAGGCTTAGGACTGTAGTCTTGTGGGACATCTCAGTCAACTGGCATAATACAGTTCAAAGAAAATATTCTATATCCTAGTCTGGTGAGTAGCATCTGGGGTCTTAAAAGCTTACAAGTGGCCATCTAAAATACAACCATTAAGTAGGAAGCTGATGATAGGGAACACAAAATAGAGTAAGCATATTGTTGATGTGTTGTGAGATTGTTAACCATTGTCATAGGGCAACATTTGTAGTAACTGTCAAATGGGAGACTATTTTGTCCTGTAAGCCTCATCTTAAGTGAGAATAACAGCATAATTAGAAGAGCGTAGTCAATGTCACTTAAATGTGTATGTAAAAAAAATTTTTGAAATGGCTTTTTTTTGTGTTTTTTCCCCAAAAAAAAAAAAAAAGTTGAGTATTTAGAGGGTTAAAATGTTGTGGGGTTGTTAACCAATGTCATAAAACAGCATGTGTGTTACTGTTACATGAGAAACTATCTGTTCTGTAAGCCTTCACCTGAAATACAATAAAATATTTAAAAAAATAAATAAATAAAATAAATAAATAAATAAATAAATAAAATACAACCATTAGTCTCATCTGGGGCAAAAGAGAAAGAAGAAGACTCAGAGAAGAAACTAGTGTACAGGACTAACTTCTGCACTAACCACGGCCTCTTCTACTCTGAGACCAGAAGAATTTGATGGTGCCCAGCTACCACTACCGATCGTTCTGATCGGGGTTACAATCAACGGATTCTATTAGAATGGGAGACAAATGTGGAACAGAACCTCAAATTCTTAAAAAATTCATACTAACTACACTGGTTGAGACTGGAGGAATCCTCGAGACTGTTGCCTTGAAATACTCTTTAAACCTGGTTTCAAAACTATCCCCTGAGGTCACCTTTTAGCTAAATAACAGATTGGCTTACAAAATAAGAATATCACCCGTGAGTACTGCACTCCTTTAAAAAATCATCTCTATGAGACCAAATGGTCAATAATGACTTAAAACAAAGAAGAGAAAGTGAGGGGACAGGGAAACTAGATTACTAGAAATGGAACAAACAAAATGGAAATAATAAGAATGTTCACGTATCGTTAAGAATGTAACCAATGTCACTGAACAATTTCTGTGGAAATTGTTTAATGGGAACCTAATTTGCTGTGTAAACTTTCACCAAAAACACGATAAAATATTATTTTAAGAATTTAGACAAAGATCATCAGTGAATGCCAGAGCCATTGGGTAAGAGTTTGTTGAGTATGCAGAAAAGATCTAACATAGCAGGCCCGGGGCTGTTATCCTTAGAAAGGCCTGCTTGCAAGATTGGCACTTGGCTGGCATCTTGGAATTCAGAAGGGTTCCCACCATTCCCAGAACTGATAAGAGTGGGAATGTGCCTAAACTGTTTGAACAAACGATGTGGCTTACACGGAACATCTGCTTTCCTTCTGAGAGTCTAGAATTTGGGTATGTGCTAGGCAGAGAGTATGTATGGGATTAGCCCCCAATAAAAACCTTGGTCACTGAGTCTTCAGTGAGCTTCCCTAGTAGAAAAGATTTCACACCAGTTGTTACAAATCATTACTGGGGGGAAGTAAGCACATCCTATGTGACTCCACTGGGAGAGGACTCCTGGAAAGTTGTACCTGGTTTCATCTGGACTTTACCCCATGCATCTTTTCCCTTTGGTGATCCTTCACTTATATGTTTTTGCTCAGTCCTCCTAGCAACTCATTGAAACTGAAGTGGTCTTAGGGACCTCTGACACATTAGGGAACAAGATATTCACAGAATCTCAAAGCATTGCCTCCCACACTATGTATTAATTACAAAGGTAATATACTGTATAAATATGATGCAGTAAAGAATTGAACTTTGCCCACAGAGAGGTATGGACTTTGCCCTTTGCTTCTAGGAGATAATCCATATCATACCTGGCAGGATTATCTTTGTTTAGAGCAGGAGCTTGCTACACCAGATTTTAGATTGGGTGGAGTTGGCCATACCCAATAGCCGTAGGTGGGGGCTGGCAATGCCAGAAAAACCAACCATGGGTGAGAGCTTTGGGTAATGTTGTGTTAGTTAATTTAGAGGATAAGAGCAATCATGTGGGCAATCAATCAAACAATGATTCTACATAATGAAACCTGAATAAAAACTCTGTACGCCTAAGCTCAGGTGAACATCCCTGCCTGGGAATACTTTGTGCATATTGTCACACATCAACCCTGGGAAGTAATTCATCTTTTGGACAACGGAAGCTTTGCATTTGGAACCCTCTCAGACTGTGTCCTATGTGTGTCTTCCTTTGGTTGATTTTAATTTGTATTATTTTCCTGTAATAAACCATAACTGTAAGTCTAACAGCTTCAGTGAATTCTGTGACTTCTTCTAGTGAATTATTGAAACTTAGGATGGTTTTGGGAACTCTGCAAACTTGCAGCTGATGTCATAATTGAGGGTGGTCTTGTTGTTGGACCCTAACTCCTTGCAGTTGGTGTCAGAAGTCTTGGAAAGACTTGGAAGTCTGGAGGATTGTACCCTAGAGCCCTGTAGGTTGGCTAACTCCGTATATTTAACACTGGAGAAATCTGGCAAACATTTTTAAGCAAGTAATCAAAATCATCAACAATGGGACAGATTTAGATCATGTGTCTCATATGATGCACTATTTTTGCCAAAAATATTTAACCTAATCTAATCATGAGGAAGCAAACAGACTTCAAGTTCATTGTGCTGAAGTTCACTGATCATTTTTTCACAGTGTATTTTTCATCTTAGATATTTAATTTTTCATATCTAGATCATTCTGGGTCTTTCTTATATCTTCTATTTTTCTCTCCATCATGCACATGCTTTCCTTTAAATTTTGAACCTGTAGAATATGTTTATAACAGTTGTTTAAATGTCCTTGTGTATTAATTCTATCATCTGTGCCATTTCTGGGCCTGTTTCTATTGATTTTTTCTCCTGTTTATGGGTTATATTTTCCTGATTCTTGCAGGAAAGTTTTGATTGGACACTAGACATTGTGAATTTTATATTGTTAGGTGCAGGATTTTTTTGTGTGTAGTTCTTTGAAAATTGTTGCTCTTTCTTCTGGGATGCTGTTAACTCAGTTGGGAACAGTTTAATCATTTCGAGGCTTGCTTTGACGTTGGCTAGTGCAGATCTAGAACAGCTTTTAATCTAGGGATTATTTGGCCCCACTACTGAGGCGATACACTTCTGAGGACTCTACTTAGTGCCCATGCGGAGGAGGTCTTTCCTCTCTGGCTGGTGGGAAAGCTAACTATTCTGGGCCTTGTGTGAGCTCTGGTAGTTTTTCTGCTTATTCTTTCCCAGTGGTTCTTTCCTTAGCCTTAGTTGTTACCTCATATAAGTGCATAAATCAATAATCAACAGAAGATTCAAGGGAAATCCTCTGCAGTTCTCTGAAACTCTTTCCCTCTGTGCAGCGACCACCTCTCTGGTTACTCTGCCCTGAAAACTCTAACCTCTTGAACTCTGAACTCTGTCTGTTCAACTCAGGGAGATGCTTAGGGTCTGTTTGGGTTTCTTCTTTCTGTGCTGTGGCTTCAAAACCCTCTCTGGGCAGTGAGCTGGGGCATTCACGGGGCTCACCTCATTTGTTTCCCTTCTCTCGGGGATCATTCTCCTGTGAGATCTGTTGGCCAATGTCTAAAATTGGCATTTCATATACTTTGTCTGATTTTCTAGTTGTTTAAGGTGGGAGAAGTGGTTCCTATTATTTCATAATGGCTGAAAGTGGTAGTCTTTTAGTAATACTATTTTCTTGTAGGAAAATAAAATGCTTATTTAAGAAAATTTGGTAATTAAGGAATTAAAAGCAATATCGATCATTCACCAAACACATGAAAATTTGGCACATTTCTTTCAGATATCATGTTGCTTATGATTAGCTTGACTTAATTTCTTTGAACATATTTAAATGCAATTTTAATACTTTTTTGTGTAATGTTATTTCATAAATCATTTTTCCATGCTCTTTCTTCACATCATTTATAAAGCCTGGACAATATCTCAACATGTACATGTGCGTACCGTCGATTATTTAACCCTTCCTTCTGCATATGGACATTTAACTCGTTCCCAGTTTTTGCTGTTATAAATAATAATACAATGAATATGTTTATACTGGTATTTTTGTTTAAATTTTGAATGATTTACTTAGGCTACATTGGAATCACTGAGTCAAACTATGTAAATATTTTAAGGTGCTCAATTCATTTTGCCAAGTTGATTTCCAAAGGCGTATCAATTTAAAGTATTTTATTTACCACTCCATGTACATTTATGAAGTGCTTGCTTTTGGACAGACATTGTGCCACAAGTTCTGGCGACGTAAGATGTATAAGAGCCTGACTCTGAGTTCAAGGAGCTTACAACCTAGACGGGAGATAAATATGTAAATAGATAAGTGCTACAAAGCATTGTGGGAGTTCTGTAGACACGTGACAGGATGCATTAAGTTGCTTAGGGCAGAAAAATTTGTCCACTTCATCACATATCACAGAGTCTGGCACAAAATAGACATTTAATAAATAGTTGTTGAAAGAAAGAGAGAAGGAGAGAAGGGCTAAAGTAGGCAGTTAATAAATAGTTGTAAAAGAAAGAAAGGAAGGAAGGAGAGAGAGAAGAGAGGAAAGGGGGGAGGAAAGAAGGATAAGAAAGAAGGAAAGAGTTACAGGAGAGACTGTTCAATCCAATTAGTAACTGGTTCAGAGAAGTTTTCTTAGAAGAACCTGTAACCTGTAATTAGCATGTCATTTATTCATTCATACATTTACTTAACAAGTATTTTTTGGCAGTGTGCCGGGGACGGTGCTAAGTGCTAAGAACATCTTTGCTACTGTTCCTGTGGAATTTACTGCCTGGCAAGGAAGACAGATATAAACAAGTAATTAAAATAATGGAGGACAGAGAGGGCAGTACAAGAGTATATAATAAGAGTGAGTCACTGAGTCTAGGGGTCAGTGGAGGCTTCCCATAGGGAGTGACGTTTAAGGCATGACTTGAAGGATCAGTAAAAGTTAGAAGAAAGGGGAGAGGAGGGAAAAGTGAAAAATGGTTCCAGGCAGAGGCAGTCATATCATTCATCTATATGCAAATAAATGCTTTTCTAGCGTTTGAGGTGGCTTAAAACCAGTTTGTTTGCTTAGATCTTTTCACATCCCTACCCCCTCCCAGGAATCTTGTCTATATTGTTCTTCGCTTCCTAAACCCTTTCTTTTATGAACAATACAAAGGTAAACTTTACCCTAAATCGTATCCATATTCAAATTTAATGGGGTCCAAACCCAGAGTTTAATTGCGTTGTTTTAAAAACCATCCTGTTTGATAAATAATGTTGTGTCCTTTCCATTGTTGAGGAAATTGAGCCATAAGCCACTATGTGCAGGTGGTACATTAAAGAATCAGTCAGCCCATGTCACCATCCTTCAGCCTACCTGATTCCAAGTGGCCATTCTGATTAGTTCAGGTGCTCATTTGAGATGACTACCATAAAGATAATGGGTAAAATTTGCTGTATCTTCCTGGCCATTTAGAGATCACCTGTGAACTGATGCTGTGGACAAAAGTATGGAGTTAAATTTAGCTAAACATTGTTGTTTAAAATAATGTCTTTAAGTCTCCGGCAAGATGGCGGTCTAGGCAGAAGCACCACGCCGTCCCTCCACAACAAAGATCCGAAAAACTAAGCCAAACAGAGAATCAACAATCCTGAAACCC
>NW_004444135.1:1827181-1860712 GCF_000243295.1 Trichechus manatus latirostris | reverse complement strand
AGTTTACCCCTTTAAGCACAAACACTTTTTTAAATGCAAAATTTACATTTTACATTTTAAATGTAAATGGTACACTCTCGGATTTCTTCAGTAGTATTTCTAAAACACCATTTATCCTAATTACTAAGTCCATGAGCACTGACTGTTTTCGATCATCGTCAGATATTATGAATTGTCTACTATGTATCTGGCCCTGTGCTAGGAATTGGGGATAAATAAAGCAAAATCTCTAACATATAGAAAATTGAAGTTTAACAAAGAAAAAATGTACCTAAACAACTAAGCTGAATATGTTCAATAAATATGCTTAATATTGTGGGAATTCAATTGAAAGGCTGTTATGTGACTTTGGGAAGGCATCACAGATAAGATAACACTTGAACTGGACCGTTATAGTAAAAAAAACAAAAACAAAAAACTGTTGCCACTGAGTCCATTCTGACTTATAAAGATCCTATAGGACAAAGCAGAACTACCCCATAGGGTTTCCAAGGAGCGGCTCGTAGGGTCAGGGAAAACGGTGGTTGGTGGCAGGGTGGTGGTGGAGATGGGGAGGGTGTTCTGTATGCAGGTTGAGAGTAGGAGGGGCTGCTTCCCAAGAGATGAAAGAGCATGAACAAAAGCCTAACGTGCATTTAGAGGACTGGAGTAGGCTGGGACGTGAGCAGTGCAGTGGAAAGTGGCAGAAATGAGATTAGAAGGGTAAATTGGGACCATTTCAGGAAGGGTCTGTGTGCCATGCCAACGAGGGGCGTCTGAGATTTCTAATGAGAGAGGCATGATCTGCACTGATTTTTCATAAAGATTACTCAGGTGGAGACTGAAAAATGATGCATGGAAGGTGGACAGAGACAGGAAACAGAGGACAGTTAGGTGCCTATTAACACAGGACGGACAGGCTGAGGGTTGAATCTGGCCAGTGGGAGCACAGGAAGACCTCAGTTTAAGAGAATAGCTAAGAAGTAGATTTTAAAAGCCCATGGGTGGTGCAAACGGTTAACACACTCAACTGCTAACCAAAAGACTGGAGATTCGAGTCCACCCAGGGGCAGCTCAGAAGAAAGACCCGGAGATCTACTTCTGAAAAATCAGTCATTGAAAACTGTATGGAGCGCAGTTCTACTCTGATACACATGGGGTTGCCACGAGTCAGGACAGACTGAATGGTAACTGGTGTAGATTCAGAAAAGACAGTAAAATCTGGTGCGAGAGCACAGGCCTTCCGGGCAGATCTGTGTTGGAACCGAGGCCCTGCCCCTTACTAGCAGAAGGAGCTTGGGCACACCTCACTCTCTGTGCTTCCATTTCCATGTCTGTAAAATGGTGCTAATAATACCTCACAGGATGACTGGTATATTAACTGTGATTACAAATGTAAAGTACCTAGCACAGAGTAGGCAATTTTTAATTTGGAGTTCTTTTTCTTGTGCTAAATGACCCAAAGCATCAGAGCATGGATTTTAACAGATTTAATGGTTTATCTGGCCCATCTCTTCCTGTTAACTGGGCCTTTTGTCATCCTTTGATCATTCTTTTGTTCAACAAATATGTATTGAGCACCTACTATGTGCTAGGCTATGCCACTAGGCCTCTTTCTAGCTAGCTCTGGACTCCCCCTATCATTGACTGCTCTGATCTGCAGTGGCTCAAAAGTCAGAGAGTATGTATGTTGTTAGTATGCGTCAAGTGAGCACAAACATGCTCTGTGTGAGGCCCCCAGGCCTGCCCTATCGTACAGAGAACTTGACTTTCTGACTGCCCTGTGCTCTGCTCCGAGAGAGCACTCTCCCCAGGCTACTGGGTTCTCACATGTCATTCAAGTGGCCACACTTTCAGGGGGACTCTGGGGCCTGTGAGGCCTTGCTCTCTGCACAGATGGTGGGGTCAGTGCTGGGAGCACTCCTGAATACAGCTGGGGACACTGGCCACACAGCAAAGGACACAGATCACGTATTATTTTAAAGAAGAATTTATCTTATGTAAGAATTTCCTGCAAGCAGAGAGTGTTAGGAACCAGACTGTTACCCAAGATGCTATGGAATCCACTCCTGAGATTCCTGAGACAGGAGACATTCTTCCGCGCTGGGATACACACTGTAGCTTCATCATAAGAGAGGGGGATGCCCACCCAACACCTCCCTCCCTAGCCCCTGGGAATTCAGGAGGTCTTCTGCCTTAGTGGGGAGATCGTAGCACAAATCTCCACAATGTGACATCATCTCCTACAGGCAGAGGCATCTTGTGAATTTGTACTGGCTAAGCCCCTGGGCAGGACTTGGTGTCCTTGACATAGAACATCTGTCTTGGGAGGCAAGGTTGGGAAAGAATAAAGGATTTTCTGGGAGCCCGACTGGCTCACTGAGCAGAGGCCAGGAGGCGTTGGTGAAATAACAGGAAGGCTGTGATGTGTGGACACTGTGTGAGTGTGCCTCTCAGGGGTGACTATACTCCTGAAATGAATCCCGGACCTCTTTTCAGGAAAGGAAAGGATTTTTGTAATATATATGTGTGTTTCTTTGACTCAATATGTTGTTGTTAGTTGTCCTGAAGTCGACTCCAACTCATAGCAAATGTTTGTGTAACAGAACAAAACATTATCTTGTTTGACTCAGTAGGTAAACATATATGCTACTACCTTGGGGAATGAATGATATGGATATCACCTTTTTCCTTTTACAGTTGCTATCTGTATAAAATTCACTATTTCTATAGCTTCCTCCCATCAAATGCTCCAAAGCCCTAATTCAGTTTATCTACGGAAAGTTTAGGAGTGGTTAAAGTGCTTGGCTGCTAACCAGAGGGTCAGTGGTTTGAAACCACCAGCTGCTCTGAGGGAGAAAGATGCGGCAGTCTGCTTCTGTAAAGATTTACAGCCTTAGAAACCCTATGGGGCAGTTCTACTTTGTCCTATAGGATCGCTATGAGTCAGAATCAACTTGAAGGCAGTGGGCCTTATGGAACGTTTTCCAAAAGAGGCTGATAGCAATACAAAAAGCAAATTAGCCCCTTTGGGCTACCTGTATTTCTGCAGAGAGGGAGGAGGTATGTAATAGACCCCTGTCTTAGTTATCTAGTGCTGCTATAACAGAAATACCACAAGTGGATGGTTTTAGCAAACAGAAGTCTATTCTCTCACAGTTTTAGGAGGCGAGAAGTCTGAAATTAGGATGCTAGCACTAGGGAAAGGCTTTCTCTCTCTGTTGGCTCTAGGGGAAGGTCCTTATCTCCTTTCAACATCTGTGGGCCTGGTGTTACATGGAGATCTCCATATGTCTTGGCATCAATCTTCTCCTGCGTCTAGGAGGTTCCCAGCACAGGGACCCTGGGTTCAAAGGACATACTCTGCTCCCAGCTATTCTTTCTTGGTAGTAGTGAGCTCCCTCCTCTCTGCTCACTTCTCTTTCCTTTTATCTCTTGTAAGATAAAAGGTGATGCAGGCCACACCCCAAGGAAACTCCACTTATATCAGGGGAGTCCCCTTAGATCAGGACCGTGACCTGAGTAAGGGTGGTGACTTTAGTAAGGGTGACACATCTCACCCTAATCCTGCCCCATTAACATAACAAACATAACCTAATCTTCATTAACATAACCTAATCCTGCCTCATTAACACATAGAGGTCAGGATTTCCAACACATAAAATGGAGGATGATTATATCAGATCACAAAATGGAGGACAACCACACAATACCGGGAGTTATGGCCTAGCAAAGTTGTCACATATTTTTGGGGGACACAAATCAATCCATGACAACCCCTATTCTCTAAAAGAAAAAAGAGAAAATATCAGAAAGAAGGTGCCAATTAACCTGTCTGACAAGCTTGGTGGGAGTTGGTAGATTAGGGAGATGAAAAGTCAGAGGACAAAAGCTAACACTGTTAAGTGGAAAAGGTTAAGGTTTCAACAAAGAACTTGAATAGCCATTTATCCGGAATTCTGTCCTGACTTCTCCAGCTTTGGGAGATCCACAACTGTTGGGGCTCACCAACTGGAAGGGAGAATAAAGCAGTGATACGAGGAAGCAGTTGAAAAAGGTCCTTCCTACCTCCCTGGATCTCCTGAGATAAGAGATGGAAACAATCTGACGGTACAGTGGATTTCTTCCCTTGGGCTCCTTTGACTGTTCTGTTTTGATAGTGATCCAGGTAAACAGGTAGAAAAAGAATTTTTGAAAGGTCGACTACAAGGTAGGCAAGGCTACTTAGGATTTTGGAAAATATATATGGCTGCCTATATGTGCACTGAAGTGTGTGTGTGTGTGTGTGTGTGTATGTGGTGTCACTTTAGTTGTCTCAGGACAACTAGATCACACCTAATTATCTGTCAAGAATTGGTTCAAATGAAGGCCTCCCTGAGCGCTTTTCTGACTCCTCTCCCTGGCACCTGCACCTGGTGGAATCTGTCACTTGGTGTCCCCACTTTACCCCATATAGCCACATAACTTTTACGCCCACCTCTGATTCCCTGTTTAATTGTGATCAAGACTTGTGTCTAAGTTATTTTTGTAACCAACCATCTAACACAGTTCCTGATAAATAATAACTATTACAAATTGAATTAATTAATTTATGTATATGCAACTCTTTTCTGCATTTACACCTTCATATACAGCTGGAAAACTATATGATATGCCAGAGACTTACAGATACATAAACCATACGTGAAATGTGTGTGTGATATTTCTTATCACAGTGCACTCCCACATGGACTTCTTCCTCTTGCCTCTTTGCCCTTCATATTTCAGCCACTTCAGCTGCCCCAAGCACTGAGCTCTGCTTTCTCAGCCCAACAGAACCACTGTGTTCTTCTTTGACTCCAGCTTCCTGCAACATGGTCAGAAAACTCTCCACAGACAGAAATTTACTTTGTGACTCTGCTTTCTCTCAGGGTTTGCAGTCTGGACTACTTGTTGACCAATGCCTAAAAACAATTGCCTCATATATTTTGTCCAGTTTTCCATTATTTGTAGCAGTAGGTCCAGTCTGGTACCTATTTCTCCATCACAACCAGAACGGAAAGTCTTTCAGACCACTGCTTTATTTTTTGTAATGGGTGTGGTACCCAAGGAATCACTGCTACTATAGAGGTTATAAATTAATGTACTGTATCTTGCTCAACATCAGGAGGATCAAGTGCTAGAGGAGGACATTATGTTTGGTAAATTAGAAGGCCAATAAGGGCATGGGAGACCCTCTGTGAGAAGAGTTGGCACAATAGCCACAAGGATGGACTTGAACATGCTAGCGATTGTGAGGATGACACAGGACTGGGTAATGTTTCATTCTGTTGTGTTGTGGTCTCCATGAGTTGGAGTTAACACGATGGCAGCTAACAACAACACAACAATCTTGCTAGATGAAGGGCCAACTTGGTACGAGTGTTGCTGGGAGCCACCAAACTTTAAGCATTCTTTTTTTTTAAAACAGTTAAACTCAAACAGCTCTAAAATTTATTGTTGGATCAGTCAAAAAAAGATTTTCAATGATTAGGCTTGATGACTCTCAATGGTCTTTTGTCATAAGTGAAAGATTAATGATCAATTATAACGAAAATAGATAACTAGGTGCCAGGATGATTACTTTTATTTAGCTAGAGTCTCTTCTTCCTGACCCATTTAAAGAATAATTATATTATTATCTTGTTTTTGTTTGGAGCTTTCTGCTACATAATTTCCACTTATTAACTCTTTTGAACCTTACAATCATAGAGCAATGAAGTGCTATAGAGAAGGCAAACTAAAGAGGAGCGAGCATATATGACTGTGAATCAGGACAGACCATCAACTTTTATACATGAGAACTTACTGTTATGAGTTGATTTGTGTCTCCCAAAAAGATATGTTCAATCTCTTGATGCCTGTGAATGTGACCTTATTTGGAAATAATGTCTTTGCATATGTAATTAGTTAAGCTAACATGAGGTCATGCTGGAGTACGGTGGGCCCTAATTCAATATGACTAGTGTACATATAAGAAAAGAAGAAGCACAGAGAAGAGAGACATGCAGGGAAGAATGCCATATGTCAATGGAGGCAGATATTGGAGTGATGGGTCTACAACCCAAGGAATACCAAGGATTGTGGGAAGCCATAGGAAGCTAGAAGAGAGGCATTGGAACGGAGTCTCCCTCAGAGACTTCCAGAAGAACCAACCTTGTTGACACCTGGATTTTGGACTTCTACCCTCCAGAACTGTGAGAGAATAAATTTCCATTGTTTTAAGCCACTCAATTTGTGATACTTTGTCACAGCAGCCCTCGTAAACTAATACAGTTACCCAGTATGAGTGTGTGTATGTGTGTGTGTGTACACATGTCCATGCGCATGTGCACTCCTGAGCACGTATGTTGAGTTGGGGGTTAGTCAGTACTTATGGCCACTGAGAGGCCTCCCAAATGCAGGGTCTAGCTTCCTTTTCCAGCCTGTGTACTAATTATCCAATCCTGCTGTCAAGTAGCCACATAAATTACACAGAATTATCTTGAGTGTGGAGCAACCTTCTTCCAGCTAGATGTGAGTGTGATTTCTTCAAGGATTCAATTCAATACCTCCTTTCCTCAGTGTCCAATGTCCAGGCTGAGCAGAGAATGACAGAAATGAAGTGGAGGAGGCTCTACCCCTAATCTCAGGAAAGCATGGGCTCTCCCCAAGTCTAGAGGAAAATCTTGAGCTCATGAATAACAAAAACTGCTCTATCTTCAAAACCAGATTCCTTTGCAGAGTATCTGCATTCACCATAGCAAAAGCACTGCCAAACAAATCAATATCTTCCCCAGAGACCAGCTGAAGTGGGAAAGAGATGCTCTACCTACACTGCTTCATACAATATCTGAGTAGGTCAGCCAAATAGTCTCTTTACCTCCCCACTAGAACTCCAACTTTGCACTGGCTGGGTGGTTTTAAAATATTTCCACAAATTCTTTGATACTCTTTTCTTCAAGAGATGGGACTTAATTCTCCTCCCCATGAGTATGGGCTGAATGTAGTCACTTGCTTCCAATGAATACAGTATGGTAGAAGCAGTGGTGTGTTACTTCCAAGCCTAGGTCATAAAAAGGCTTTCTCCTTGCTCACTCTCTCATGGATTCCTTGCTCTGGGGAAAGTTAGCTGCCACCTTGTGAGAACACTCAAGCAGTCTATGGAGAGGTTCTTGTTGCAGGGATGTCCTACCGACAGCCATGTGAATGACCATCTTAGAGATGGCTCCTCCAGCTCCAGTCCAGTTTTCAGATGACAACAACCCCTGCTGACATCCTGACTGCAACTACATGGGAGACCTTAGCCGGAAACTTCTGCTAACCTGTTCTTCAATTCCTGATCCACAGAAACCATGATATAACAAATATTTGTTGTTTTAGGCCACTAAATTTTGGAGTGTTTTGTTACACTGCAATAAATACCTAAAACAATTGACATGATAACTGTATTTCCACCTTCAAATCCAAAGCAGAGCTACACAAACAAGTAGGTGACAGTGTAGCATATGCTCAATGCATTTACTTCACTCCAGCACATCTGCCAAAACTCTCCGGGTTCCTCTCTTGACAAAAGAGATACCTTTCCAGAGCTTCCCTGAGATCCCCACTGAAAATGTCTCAGGTGTAACCTAATTATCAGAATGTGGGTGGCTGATCCAAGGGGACACATACTTAGAACTTCAAGGAAGTTCTCAATGTTAGACTTTAGCGAGTTGTAGACAAGGGGTGGAAAGTTGGATGTAGTCTCTCAGTGTAGCTCATTATTTTTCTTGTTACATAGCAATAGATACAAATATGAGGCCTCACATTTTAAGGGTGTCTTCATGGAGGCCTGGGTGGTGCAGATGGTTAAGCACTTGACTATTAACCAAAAGGTTGGTGGTTCAAACCCACCCAGAGGTGCTTCAGAAGAAAGTCCTGGTGATCTACTTCCAAAAGAAGAAAGTCCTGGTGATCTACTTCCAAAAGGCCACAGCCATGAAAACCCTATGGAGCACAGTTCTACTCTGCAACACATGGGGTCTCCATGAGTCTGAATTGACTCAACAGCAACTGGTGTTTTTTTTTTTTTTTTTTTAATTTTATTGCATCATCAGTTCACTGGCTGATAAAAAAATCTTCTATGTGGATCCTCTTCCCTTCCTCACAATACCCTCTTTCTCTCTTTCTCCCTGCAGTCCTTTTCTCTCTTCTCATTCCCACAGTCTTTGTCTTCCTTTAATTCCTGGGCTGTGGGCCTTCCCACATTCTCTTCTTGTCTTGGAAATCTTCAATCTTTGAGTATGCAGTGTGAGTCACAGCTATTTTTCTCCACCCCATTTTAGGGTATAAAGCCCTAAGGGTGGAAGAAGTCAGAAACGACACAAGTCATTTTAACTCCAGTTAGAACGCTGTTGTCATTTTTCTTATTTTCTTTTTAAATTTTCACTAAAAAAAAAAAAAAAGACATATGAATAATTTTGGGGACTTATTATGTATTTTTAAAATGTGTCTATATCCTTCCTGAATTTTAATTCCACCATCCAGCAGTTTTCTACATATTTAGCCTTGGGAGAGGCCATGCTTGACCTAAGCTTGACCCTTCCCAATTCCTGTTTTGTTTCCCTTGATGAAGAAGGTAGGGGAACAGCAATTCAGCTTCACTTCACTTTGCTGTCTGTGTTTGGTACCTTTTATTATTTTGTCTTTAGTTAGATTTTGTTAAACTATATCAGATTTGCCTTGATGTGCTCACACAAATCTACACAGTGGTCAATGAAATCTCCCAACCCCTAAAAAGGAGTTTGAACGATCAGAAGGGGAATAAGACTGAGGATATGACATGAACTCTACATGGCGCTGCTGTAAAAGAGAGGCTAAAGTTAAAGGGGTCGAGCATGAGCCCTGGAAGAGACCCCAGAAAGCCACAGCCCACCCTTGAATTTGCAACATGGAACCTGAAGTCTTGCCACATCCTGAAAATGTCCTATTTGCTCATTTCACCCCAGGAGTATAAACTCCAGATTCTTCTATTTCTAGCCCTATTGAAGCTTCTGCCTGAAATGGAATTGCCCAGAGGCCCCAGAAACAGGAGAGGCAGGAATAGCAGTCTAGCAGGGCTGGGAGGGCCTCTCACCAGGGCTCGAAGCCAAGGCTGAGGCAACATCCAGCCTCCTGGCCCCTCACAGCCCCTCAGCT
Organism: Trichechus manatus latirostris; assembly: GCF_000243295.1. Classification (NCBI taxonomy): domain Eukaryota; kingdom Metazoa; phylum Chordata; class Mammalia; order Sirenia; family Trichechidae; genus Trichechus; species Trichechus manatus. The sequence goes on along the minus strand of NW_004444135.1, from coordinate 1,851,556 downwards.
CTCTAGGGTTCACCCCGTCTATCTCCTGCCCTGAAATTTGGACCCCAGGGCCTTGAACCTTTGTCTTCTCTAGACCTCTAGTGCTCCACACCATGACCTGGCTCCCCTGGCTTCCCACACACATGGGCCCCACCTCCTGGCTTGAACTCAGCAAACTGAACTTGTAAAAATGACGAGGCGGCAGCGTCTGACCTCCTTTAATTTTACAGGGGGATGGAGAGTCAAGACAACAGCCCAATACTGATTCCTATGAGGCAGAGATCAGAAGAGCCTCTTCTCTCTGCCATTTTTACCAATTCTGACATTAACCATCCCTTCCACAGCACTCTCTACTTCTGCTGGGTTCAGTAAATCATTGCAATGGTCACACAGAGCTCACAGACAATACTCGTAATTATGGCATTTATTAGGAAGTAACAGGTTAGACTTCAGGTTCAGGAATGCTAAGGATACAGTTCTTCCATCAGGACAGCCTCTTCTCAGCTGTGCCTGCAGGCACACCTCTCTCTAGCCCTTGGCCTCTGCCCTGCTCCAACAAGTGTTACAAAGTTCTTTTAGTTCTGCTGATAAGTGCCAAAGGCAGCCCACTCAGCCAGTAAGCCTCAGACCGAAGGTGCTCAGCTCTAGCTCCATGGGTCGGCAAACCTAGCTCTGCTAAGTGCTCAGAGGCACCCTACTCTGCTAGCAACACTCTTACCCGAAGACCCTCAGTTTTCTCCCTCTGTGGAAGAGCCATCTTCTGCTGGTCTCCTGCCACCATTTCTCTGCCACTGCTTCTCACTGTCTTCAGTAGTACAGCTCTCTCTCTGTCTTTCTCTCTCTGTCTGTCTGTCTCTCTCTCTCTCTCGGTCTCCTGGTTCCAGGAGCTTTTCGGCACGGGGATCCCAGGTGCAAAGGAAACGCTCCGCTCTTGACTCTTCTTCCTTGGTAACGGTGAGATCCTCTCCTTGCTGCCTCTGGGATGGCTCATTTTAAACCTAGCAGGATGGCAAAACTGACCAATCCCTTTGGAGGGCCACAATTAACCTTATTTGCACAGTCCCGCTCAATCACTCAGGTGGGAGTTACGAGACCATGGCGAGAAAGGCCACACAGAAGTGATCCATCACACCATAGTACTGAACCCATCTCAGTTGCTGGCCCAGCACCACTTCCCACTTGCAGCTTCCCTAGAGACAAGCCGAAGTGGGAAACAGATATTCTACCTTCAAAGAGATGCTTCATACAATATTTGGGTAGGTCAGCCAAACAGTCTCTTTACCTCACCACTAGATCTCCAACTGTGCAGTGTGCACTGTGCAGTGTGAAGTATGCAGAGTGCAGTGCGAAGGACAAAACAAGCTAGAGGGAAGTTCTTAGTGGTGGAAGTAGAGGTGGAGATACTGGTGGTAGAAGTAGTGGTTGCTAGGACTGAATAACAGTAACTGGGCACCATCCTTCACAGGAAAGAGCCTTAGGCTCTCTAAGTTCATTAGCTCTGAACCAGTATCACAGACACAAATTCTACTCCCAGGCTTGGAGTGCAGGAGATTAAAGGTGCCAGGAGACCAGCGCTAATACACCATCACAGATCTGTGTCTGTAGTCTCTCGTCATCATTAGAGATGTTTCTGCTTAGTCAGCGATGCACATTTACTGGAGATTAGGAGAACCCGTAAAACATTGCACTCTATTCAAAGTCTTCTTCAGATAAACCCTCTAAAGCTTTGAAGTATCCCCTGGCCAAGGGTTTCATATTACCCCTTATCCCTTGTCAAAGTGTGTGTGTGTGTGTGTGTGTGTGTGTGTGCATGGTCTGCGTGTGTGCACATGTGCACACGTGTGTGCACATGCTTTTTTTTCCTTTTAGGGTCTTGATAGATCTAAAGATATACCCATACTACAGAGATGGATGGGGAGTGTTTTCGCTTTTGGGGTGATCAATACAGAATATGCAGACATCACGTTTGTAGTTTCATCATTTGCCGACAGCATAGGGTGGTGGAGAGGACACTAGGCTGGGATTTAGAAGATCTGGCCTCTAATGTTGGCTCTGCCAGTTATACGACCTTGGGCAAGTCACTGAACTTTCCAAGCACGTATAAAGTTAAGAAGTTAGTTAGATGAGCTCTAAGCTTTCCTTCAGCTCTAACTTACTCGGATTTCAGCTGGTGGATTTACTCAAATGCAGCACTACCCTGACTCCTAGCACCACCTTTTGGCGATGGTAGGGCATTAAGGGAAAAATCTCTGGTTGTGCAGTGGTTAGGCACTCAACTGCTAAACGAAAGGTCAGCAGTTGGAACCCGCAGCTGCTCCTTGGGAGAAAGATGTGGCAGGCTGCTTCGGTAAAGATTACAGCCTTGGAAAACCTATGGGTCAGTTCTACTCTATCCTATAGAGCCACTATGAGTTGGAATCGACTTGACAGCAAATTGGTTTCGTTTTGGTGTTTTTTTTTTAGAGCATTAAGGGAGAAAACAACAGAATGACACCAGGATTCTTTTTCCAACATTATCCATGAGATGTTGACCAGTTTTTTTGCTTTGTGGAGGGGGTGTGTGTGTGTATGAGTGTGTGTGTGTGTGTGTGTGTGTGTACCTGAGCTCAAGCACTTATGTGAATGTGAACTCAGAGGACTTATTTTTAGAAATGCATGTCTTTAGAGGTCAACTAATCTTTTGCTTTTCAAACTTTTTATAAACAATAAAATCCTTTCTTCAGTGAAATTTTATGCAAATTCTTAGCACATATAAAAGACAAAAGTCAAGCTCTGGCTATGAGAACCCAGCGCTCCATCTGTTTCTCTGACCTTCTCCTCGTCCCACCTGCCTCCACTCTGGCCTCTAAGGCTCTCCACAGGACCCAGAGCTTCTGGGAACCCAGCTGAAGATCTCACAGGGAGAAGACTGAGACAAAGAGAGGCAGTGACTTGCTCAGAGCCATACACCCAACTGCTGGAAATGCTGAGGCTTTTCAATGCTCAGCAGGGATATTTTGAAAACATCATGCTATAGTTATTTTTTATTAACATTATCATAGACTTTTCTAAAGAATGGTGGGTGCTTATTAAAACTTAACAACAGTAGTAGTGGCATCTGCATTAAGATTCAGGAAACTATGGGATTTCATCCGCAGGCTCAGAATATGGATTACTCTTTTGTGTACTTACTCCTAAATGCTTTTTAAACTGAGCTATAAAAAATAAATTCTTATTTAAAATTTCATGCTTTATATAATTAAAGAAATGGTTCAGGAAGAGGCAAAAGAAAATCTTTTCACTCTCTCATTTGGGAAAAGGTTCATGGAACCTTGACACCATTGGCAGAGTCAGCTCACAAAATATGTACAGAAATGTCAGGGTTCCTCGGTATGAAGTGTTCCTCGATATGAGTGTTTATGGAAAAGTATGTATCACTAATCATGATTTTATAGCTCCAGGGTCCAAGTCTAGATTGCAAAAGATTTCCCCTTTTGGACTTGAACTCCACGATAATTCAAGAGTGTGACAACTCAGTAGGAAGTGGACCTTGAACAAGTGATAGGTATCTTTAGCTTGGCCAGAGCTGCCCAGGAAGCTTGGTGGAAGATTACATAATTGTATCCTATGGCCTTCCTCTCACACAGAAGGAACATTTGCATTGTGCAACTCAAGCATTTTTAATACAAAATCTTATTCCCACGTTTCCTCTAAGCAGTATTTGGCAGTTTTTTAATTAAGTTCCTAATGACTTGTTCTGGTCGCAAATCAACCTCCCCTGCCCACTTTATGTATAGGCATGCTGAAATCACATACTACTAAAGCCAGTATTGGTCTCAGAGACCATGGGATCCAGTCCTGTCATCTCATATGCAAGGAGTTCCTTTCCAACACTCTGTGCCACTTCTTTTAAGTTAGCCATAGCACAACAGGATGTAGTGTTTTCCATATGGTTCACTGGTGTGGTATTTGCAGTCAGATAACAGATGTATTGAGCCCGTACAATGTGCTAGGGAAAGCCCCTCACTAGGCTTACAGTCTAGAGGAAAAGACAGCTGTTAGACAAATACAACTCAGTGATTAAGTACATAATTGCAAGTGAGCAAACTCTTCTATGAAGAAGAATCAGCTGCTATGGGAGTGTTATCTCCAGAGCTGATACGGCTGTTTATATTCAGGGTCCACTCTGATTGGTCGATCCTGTAACTCAGCAGATAAATATGTTGATTTTTACCCTTGGTTATCTCCCAAAGATTGTTTACAGAATGTGTGGATTATTTAAACCACTGTTCGTCTCTTTGTTCCTTCTGCCTGATGGTTCCGTGGCTTCTCCAGGAAGACAGGTACTAAAAAAGAACTAAAATTCCTACTAACAGTCTTATATACCTGCTTGGAGAAGTAGTGAGATGGACAGGTGAATAACCTGTGAGTTCTATTCACTTGTACTCTCTCCAGGAGAGAGAATGTTGGATATTGAAACCTTGATATCCCAGTTACATAGTTTCAAAATATTTAAATTTATATTGACTCTAAGGCAATGACTTCAAAATTGAACACAAACCTGCTTTTGAATATTTACCCCTCTGCCTCTCCACCCCTCTCTTCTTCCACCACCAACATTGTGGCATGTCGTTCCTTACAACTATTCCTGCAAATGCAGCCTCTGCAGAGTAAGAAATCCTTCCATGAATCTTGCTGGAAAGTGAGACATCATGCCTCAGTTCCTTGTAATTCCAGGAGTACTTAAAGAAGAAACAGTTAATTGGGCTTCACATTGAGAAGTTAATCACAGCATATCTTTGTAAATCAAGAAAGTTTGAATTTGGAATTGGGGTCAGCACTTGGAGGAGCCTATGTGTTTCTTGCCAGCCTACCTTCTGCCTTGCCATTCCATCTCATTTATGAGGTTTCCCAGAACCCCTTCCTTTTCTTCCCATTAGTCCCCAAGTTTATGCATGTTGTTCTCTTCTTCCTTAATGAATCCCTCCTGGCTTGTCCTGGCTTTCTCTAGACCCTGCATCTTCATGGGTGGCCTCATTGCCTCTCTTTCCACTTGTCAGTCCTCTCCTCCCCTTCTTCACCCCCCATCCCGTTCCAGTCATGAAAGCTTTAAAAAAGCTGGAACTATGAGATAGAAGGGGGAAAGAACACAGCTTCCTCTCCCAGCAGTTCCTTTCTCTGGTCCAGTGAGTGTCTAAGGGAGAGGGTGCTGAGCTTGCCTGGCAAAGGACATGTCCAAAGCAAGTTAGCTTTGAGTTAGTGTTCGGCTTTGGTCAGTGCTTTCTCTCTGTTGAGAAATTGGGCCAAGTTTGGCCAAAGGCCCAGTCAAAGTCCAGTTCTGGAATATGAGTTTATTCCTCATCTCCATCTACTTTCCCCAGAGAGCCCAGGAGGCCAGACAAGCTGTTCCCACACTGAGCTCTCATCAGGGTGGCTTGACATCACTTTTCCTCTCCAGGAAAAGAACTAGAGTTGAACTTTTCTTTAAGCAAATTCAATATAGATTTAGAATTAGAGAATAAGATTTCTTTTTACAAACAGTTTCATCATGGGAGTGCTTTAAATAGAACACCCTTGTGTTATGTTTAAAATATGATTCAATGGACAAATGTTCCTAAGCTCCTTTCAGGAATATATTCATTGTGTAAAGTAAGGCAATCTTGTACAAGCAAGTTATTGTCCAGCCGGGGAGAAGATGGAGCTGGCCCTGGCCTTCTCCCTCATATTGTCTCACTCTCTTCCTGCTATCTTTTCTTCTTCCCACATGTCTAAGGTGTGGCTACAGATTTCACAGACACACTTGGAATGTAGCAAAGTAGGCATTCAATACATATTATTAAAATAACCTGGCTTGAATTATACATCCAAATGATTGTTGTCCTCTAAAGTAGTCATTTTTAAAATTTATTGCAATGATACTGCTATTACTTAAAACCCCATTTTGGAATTTATCTCTTTGAATTACTTCAGAATTACATCCAGATCCAGTTTATGAGCCAGACAAAAAAATTACAGACTCATAGAGAGGTCTAAAAATCATCTGGTGCACCCTCTTATTTTATAAATGAAGAAACTGAGCCCTAGAGAATTTCGCTTTTGCTTTTTCTCCTACATCAAGTTGTTACCTCATTCTTTTGTAGAATGAACCAAAAAATGACAGCAACGTTCATCCATTAGTCATTTGATTAATATACTCAAATGTCTTTATTATGTTGCAGACATAACAATATAATAGCTACCATTTATTAAACATGTACTATGTGCCGAAACTTGTGCCACTCACTTATCACAACAAAAAACATACGCCACAGATATTAGAGTTTCCAATTTCCAGAGGTGGAAAATGAAACTTGGAGATTAAAAGTCACTTTCTCAAAATCACACTGTTAAAGGCAGCCGTGGTGGGACTGGACCCAGGTCTCTCGGCATCTGTGCTTTCTGTGACTTTATGGTGCATGAAACAAAGCCAAGAGGCTGTTTGTTTTCAGAATGTTTAGAATTCAGACGTTGTCATTGTTGTGAAAACTAAAAGAGCTTTTTACTTTAAAAAAAGCATTTCCTGTGAATCACGCACATATATACACACTTGTACGTGCAACTGGGTTTATAAGAGGTCAATGAATGATAGAGCTAGATAGGAAATTAATGAGACTCTGATCCAAAACCCTTACTTATAAATAAAGAAACTGAGGCCTAGAGAGGTAAGGAAACTTGTTCCAAGCCACATCGGTAGTTGTGGAACACGGACTTGGGGTCATGCCTACTTCATGGTGGTGCTTTCTCCATGACACCATCTTGTCTGACTCTCACAATGGCCTTGTGATCCAGGGAAAGAGGGTGGAGCTGTCCAAACTTCAGGACATCAAACCCAAGTACATAGGGTCCTTCTTGATAAATCATTCTCACTCAGTGGGAAAAGTTTCTCCAAGACAACTCCTTTCCACGACACACCCAAACATTGCCTGATTTCTAAAGCCAGCAGTTTTTACATCCACATCTTCCCACTGACGTACTTAGAACACAAAAGAACTCACTCTGAGTAGCTTTCATTCTGCAAAACTCTAACTAAATACATTTTAAAAAGAAAATCATATGAAAGAAAAGAGAAAGTGAAGAACACCAGGCCCTTGAAATAACCCTTCTCTAGTACCTTCTCTTATGAAGCAGGGACCCGAGGCAGGAGGTAGTTTACTGGCTTATACAAGTTCTAGCAGCTAAGTTAAGAGCAAATCCAGAGCCTGAAGATAACTCTCCCAATTTGCAGTTCACAGCCTTCTATGATGCTACCAAGTTGCCTCTCATTCTTCACATTATTGACTAAGAAGGGTCTTTACCCAACATGACCCAAATGCCTTCGGGCTGCTATGAAAAATCCAGTCCACCCCAAAAAAGGACAAGATTGCCACCATGTCAGAGCTTCAGATAAATTTTGCCTCTTTGGGATGTGATCACAGCAGGAGCAGGTCTAACATTGTTAAGCAGATGAAAGCTACATTTTAGGGACAAACCCTACATTAGTTAGTGTCACAACTCACATTGTGCAAACTCACACTGTATAAGAAGAGAATTTTGGTGGCTTGGCAAGAGATCAGATTTTATTTAACAAGGACTGCTATGGAACTTCTCTTCTGCAAGCTTCAATCAATAATCTACCAGTTGATATGCTATCTGCAAAGATTTGGCTCTGTGCAGCCCAAGCAAGCCACCATGAAAAACAATAAAGAAGAGAATGGACCTTGTGTACCTTCAAGGGGCATCGAGTGACTTGTTTATGTCGTGTCACCTCCTCTTCCAGTAGACAGCCAGCTCTCTGAGGGCCAGGACCACATCCAAGTCATCTGTATGCCCCTTCCTAGCACAGGATATGTGGATGGTTAGCACTAAATGTTCACTGAATGAATCAACAGATGAATTTCACTATGAGATAAAGCAAGTGGAATAACAACATAAGATGTTTAAGTCTTTGTTCTAAATATAATGTTGATAACAAGTGCTATTGGAGGTCAGAAGAAATAAGTGGACAAAAAGGCTTCTTGGAAGTGTAACTAAATGGGGCAGAAAGATAGCTCTAGTTCAATCAGTATTAGAAGCTAAAGTGGCTGTATTCCAGCCAGAGAAAAACAACAGAAGCAAATGAACATAAATAGAAACAAACAGAGAAGTAGGCACAGGCTTGGGCATCCCCATCTGACTGTCCTAAAAAGCTTCCTCCAGACCACTGTACCCCAAAATGAATGCTTCATATTTCCTCCAAAACTATTCCCTGCCCTAATTGGTAACCCTACCCACAAAGCCAGAGACCTAGAGGTCACTTTTCTTTCCATCCCAACTACTCAGTCATTGCATTGAGATGTTTCTGCATTAGAAATATTTCTCAGTTCTGTTTCCTCCTCCCCATGGGACCGTCCATGGCCTTAGCTCAAACTGGAATTTTCTATCACATTGCCACCGTTCTCAAACTGGTCTCCTTGCCTCCAGGCTGGCCCTGCCCAAATCATCTTCACAACAATTTGCTTGTTTAGGCCTTTTCTCATTCCAAAATGTTGTAAAATATTACTATACCATGATACATAGAATATTATAGAAATATACACATATTTTCTTTATATATGTGGATATGGACATATGTGTATATATATATACACACACATATATGTATATACATATATGTATATTATATATAATATATATTATATATGTATATATATATATTAGAGAATCAAAGGAAAGAGAAAATAAGGCAAGGGCAAATAAAAGTTTAGGACGTAAATGTGTGTGCTATAAAGTCTTATATGGTGACTGAACGGAACATGTGACTTCAGCTCTAATCTCCTAGTGGCCAATAAAAAGAAGAAAATACATTGAGTTACCTGTTTTGCATCGTTTATAAGATTGAAAAGAAAAATCATTCTGTCTGTTAAGGAGAAGCAAAACATTTCTTAGCAATAAGATATATGAAGAATGTTTCTCTTGGGGCCTCTTAAGAGATTGCCTGATATAGTGGATAAGACCTCAATAACATCTGTAAAGCAAATACGACTGTAAATTTCATATGAAAAATGCTATCTATTGATAGAAGCTGAGGGCTTAGCACCAAAATAAAATGCGAAATACAATTTTACAGAGGATTTAAGCAACTCAGACCAAGTCTGCCACTCTCCATGATCTCTTTTGACCCAGAGGAAAAAATCTAGATTATTTGAAGGATTGTATGAATGGCATATGCTTTAGGAAATATTTTATAAATATTACTTTGTACAACTGAGTTCCTGTTAAAAGTTGCGATGATACTAATAAAGGAAAAAAATACTATATTCCATGAAACCTAAGCTATTTTAAAACATGCGGAGAAACAAAAGACTAGGAAAACAAACATCAAAATGTTACCAGTAGGACCCTGAGTGGTGGATGTGTATGTAACTATTTTCTTTTTGTTATTTATAGTTTTGTGTTACATTTTAACAGAATTACTTAATTCTATTACATTTTAACAGTATTACTTTGGCTTCTATGTTCAGATTAGACAGGGTGGGGTGCAGGAGTGAGGAGAAGGGCAGAAGTAGGGAAGCCAGGCATAAGGCTTCTTATTGGCTCCCTTTCAGAGATATGGGAAATGGCTATGAAAGAAAATCTAAAATATATACATATATACGCAAAGTACTATATACCATGTAATTTCAGTTATTTTAAAATTCAGATAGAAAAAGGACTGGAAGAATGTATTTCACTGTGTCATTAGTGGCTCCCTCTGCATAACGGGTTAGTGCGTAATCTTTGTCTTATTGTTGATTATGCTTTTGTACACATTCCAAAATTTCTACAATGCACATGTATTAGTTTTATAATAATAAAAAAAGTAAGAAAAGTATTTTCCTGAGAAAATGGAAAATAATTCTGGGACTGTTCTAACATAATAGGGGAGAAGGGTTTATCCAAAACTTACTAGGTTATTCCTCAAGAAAAATCCATTCAGTGACTTCCTGTTGCCTGTGGAATAAAAGACAGGTTGCTGAGTGCTGCTAGCGAGGCCCTGTATGACCCTTGTCTACTTCTCCAGCTCTTCACGTCTCGCTTTATCCTTCAGCAACACCAAAACTCCCTGTAGTTCTTCAAACACACCATGCTCTTCAGTGCTTTAAGCCTTTGTTCTTGTTGTGCGTTTTTCCTAAGTATACACTCCCTGCCTTTCCTCCTGCCCTCACTTAGCTAACGCCTTGGAGATTCAGCTCAGGCGACCTCTGCTCTAGGAAGCCTTCTGTGACCCCTCTTCTCTGCACACCACCTCCAGGTTAGTTTCTGTTTCCCTGTGCCCTTCAGCACCGTGCATTACACTTTCCTACCACCTATCACATTGAGCTTAAATTCTCTTTACCTACCCACCTCCTCCCGAGTGAACCCTAAGCTCCTCTCTCTGTCATTCATCTTTGCTTCCGCAATGTTTAGCACGTTCTCCATGGTAGCCATTCTGTGAATATTGTTAAACCGTGTGCCTAGAGTATCCTGGCATGAGTACTGGTAAATGTCACAGAGGTTTTCCATAACCTTTCACACAGAGGATCACAGGCACCCTTCTCCCAGGTTCTTCCCAAGGCAGCCTTTGCCATATCCTGTGAAAAGAGACTGTGTCTGACTGATGATGGAAATCTTTTGTGATGAGACCGTGGCAGTCATGTGAGGGCTCTCCTCCTTGTCCTATTGCTGTCCTCCATGTTCTTAGAGGCTGTGTGTAGACTCACAGATTTTTAAACCTAGTCCAACTCTTTCATTTGACTGATGAGGCACCAAGTGCCTTGAAGATACAGGTGACTTAACCCAGGACCCAGCACTGGTATGAGTCTTTTGTCCTTCAAGCATTTTCCACCACATCAGAGCTAGGCAGGCAGTTCTACATGACATCATAAACAGCAAGTTTTTATTTGCTCTGAATATGGCATTCAGATATTAGCTCTTCTTTTATTACCACCGTGCCTCCTTGTCCCACCAAAAAAAAAACTCGTTGCTGTCGAGTCAATTCCGACTCATAGCAACCCTAACAAAGGGACTAATTTCTTAATTTATTCAAGGTTTCTTCTGCTTTGTGGTCACTAGAACTCATTCTTTTATCTTTCTGGGCTCACAGCTAGACTCCATTACCCAGCCTCCCTTGCAGTTAGATGTGGCCATGTGACTGAGTTCTGGTCAATGAGATGGGAGTGTAAGTAAGGAGCGTCACTTCCAGGACTTGCCCATAAAACCTCCCATGGATTCTCTGTCTTCCGTCTTCCAGTTAGATGGCAACATGAGGGTGAATTGTTGAACACAGCAAAGCCTCCTTCAGCCTGGGTCCCTGAATGACTGTGTGGAGCAGAGCAGTCCTACTTCCAGAGCCAATTAGTCTGTGGGCAAGAAAAAATCTTCTTTTCAGAAATTTTAGATTTGTTAAACAGCACTTAGAGTTACCTTAACTTTTATACCAGGCCACACATTTTTCATGCTCTGAGAAGTGAAGGACACAGAGAAGGAAATGCTCAACTTGATCTCTTTGTAAAATGGTCAGGTTGCAGTTCCTCCACGGGCGAATGGTAAAGCCTCCTCATTAACACATTTATTGCAAGAACCTAGAAGAAAAATTCATTATTTTCTATGCATACACCTACTCATGTCTGCAAAGGTGCTTTCTTTCATTCTAAGGCTAGAGTTGGCAAACTTTTTTGTAAAGGACCAGATAAGAAATATTTTAGGCTTTGCGGGCCACATACAATCTCTGTTGCTATTCTTTGTTTGGTTGGATTTTTTTAACAACCCTTTGGAAATGTGAAAACCATTCTTAGCTCATAAGACTTATAAAAACAGGCTGCGGGCCATATTTGGCTCATAGATCATGGTTCGCCAACCCTTGCTTTATGAGGACAAATGACCTCATACTCCAATGCCATTCGAGGCCCCTTCTAAATAGAGCACTTTCTATATTACAAGTGAAGCTTCTCAGGTCTACCTCCCCCATTAGCGTATGGACTTCTCAAGTATAGGGACTATTGCTCACCTCTCTTTCCCCAGGGCCATAGCAAAACCAGCAGAAAGAATACTCTTGAAGAATTTTGGTGAATGAATGAATACACAAATGTGTGTATTCTAGAAATTATTTTTATATGTACCCCAGAAGCTTGGGGGTCACAAAACCTATGCTTCTTGTTTTGGTACGTGCGATGGTTAATTTTATGTGTCAACTTGGCTAGGCTATGGTTTCCAGTAGATTGGCCAAGTACTAGGCTAGTTACTGTTCCACAATATTGTAATGTAATGTAATCACTTTCCATAAGGTAATCAATCAATCAGTTGAAAAGGGAGTTTCTTTGCAGTGTGTTCTGCCTTCAGACTATAAATAGATATTTTGGCAGAACTCACTTGCTCTCTCCACTCTGAACTCTTTCTGTCACCTAATCTACAGGTCTTGGGACACAAGCCTGCAGCAGTCTTCAGCTTGCCACCTGACCTATGGATTTTGGACTTGCCAACCTCCACAATCCCGTGAGCCAGCAGGAGTCTCCAGCCTGCCACTTGACATACAAATTTTGGGACTTGCCAGCCCCTGACAGTACCATGAGCCAGCAGGAGTCTCCAGTCTGTTGCCTGATCCATGTATTTTTAACTTGCCAGCCTCCACAACTGTGTGAGCTAATCTCTTGAAGTAAATCTCTCTCTTTCTCTCTTTATATTTATATTTGTTGTTGTTGTTATTTTCTGTTTAGTTGAAACCGACTCATAGACCCCATGTTTGCAGAGTAGAACTGTGCTCCATAGAGTTCTCTAGGCTGTGACCTTTCAGAAGCAGATCACCAGGGTCTGTCTTCCAAGGTGCTTCTGGGTGGGTTCGAACCTCCAACTTTTTGACCAGTAGTTGAGCGCTTAACCATTTGCTTTATATATATACGTATCACTAGTTCACTTTCTCCAGAGAACTCTAAGACAGGATGCATAAAGGATTTACTAAACTACTTCCTCCAGCCAGCTCCTCAGAATGGATTGGACCGTGTATATTGAGATCAGGAAAGATGTGAGAGATAATAGAATAGCTTGGGAACCAAAAAGACTTAAGTTTGAATCCTAGTCCCACAATTTATTAGGCATGGGAAATTAGAACACCTTGGCTGGGTGCCTTTCTGAACCTCCATTTCCTCATTGAAAAAAGGGAATAAAACAGTATCTGGCATAAAATAGGTGCCCAATAGATAGTAATAGTGGTAAAAATATTAATGCTAGAGACTCCTGCCTCATGATCAAAAAGGCCCCAAGAGACCACAAAAGGCAACCTTTGAGCTGAAATATTACCAATCTTCACCAGGCTTGGGCTACAGCAGTGTTCTCACTGGGCTAGTTTTATTCTTTAGTTTATTTGGCAATATCTGTAGATATTTTTGATCATCACAACTGAAGTGGGTGCTACTGGCATCTAGTGAGTAGAGGCCAGGGAGGCTGCTAAACATCCTACGATGTAACAACAAAGAAGATTCTAGTCCAAAATGTCAATAGTGCATAGAATGAGAAACCCTGGACCAGAGGAATAAGCTCTTTCCTTTGTCCATGAGAAGGAAGACTCTAGAAGCCTCTCACAGGAATCTGCAGGCCCCTGGACATCTTGCAGTCCAGGAAGGCCCAGTCTTGAGCAACTACAGTCTTTGGCCAGCCAGCAGGAAACCCAGGGATGGGCATCATCCAAGGAAGGGTGGGTCTAGATTCGGGAAAGGTGGAATTCTCTGAAGAAGAGGTAAAAGTAAAGGTCACCATGGTGTTATCATTGTCTCCGCTAGAGAAGAGACCTGTTACCAGAGATAACTATCTCTAAGCCCAAAATCATGGAGACTGGGAGATGAAGGTGGGAGGTGGTAACCAGGTTCTATTCTGTAATTTATCCCCTCTTTGAGGAGTGCCTGGGTGGTAAAAATGATTAACATGCTCTGGTGCTAAGAGAAAGGTTGGAGGTTTGAGTCCACCCAGAGGCTTCTCGGAAGAAACGCCTGGTGATCTACTTTCAACAAATCAGCCATTGAAAACTCTGTGGAGCACAGTTCTACTCTGACACACAAGGGGTCACCATGAATTGGAATAGACTCAACAACACTTGGGCACTCGGGTTTAAGGTGGACAGGACATGTGTGTTGTAATACATCACAACATTCCCACAGATCTACTCTAACACACATGGGGTCACCATGACTTGGAATCTACTCGAAGGCAAATGAGTATGAGGAGTGATAAATTTGCCTTCAGCTTTTCTCTTTACAAGAATGGAAACTAATGAGCTACTAGTTTTTGCTGGACCCTCTAACCTTCAGGGGTGGAGTTGTCAAGGATTGAGTATCTGAGTTTTTCACTTCACTCAGCCCCATGCTTTTCATGGTGGATTTGTCTTCATCCTTCATAGAAAGAATTCTAACTTTGGAAATTGCCTCAGGGAGCTAACAGCTGGTTTAGGACAGGAACCCAACGATCTCTGAGATTCACTCAACAAAGGTCCTCTCTTGGGAACCTCTCCTCCTCAGTGCTAAACTTCTAAAATTTTGGTAGAGAGAAGTGTGGAATAATTCAAAGGTACCTTTCACTCATTTCTTAGTGATCAAATAAGCACCTATCACTGACAAGCATATTAATTCTGGGAATGCAGAAATTAAAACAAGCAAATGAATGAAAAAATTTATTGGTTTAAAAGGGTGACAAATGAATAGACAATTAGAATTCAGGGTGAAGGGTGCTAGGGTGGGGGTGCCCTCAATGTGTTATTGGAACCATAGAATGACCACCTGATTCAGACTGAGGAGCAGGAGCAGGAGGAGGGACTTGGAGACTTCCCAGAGGAAATGAAGGCTGAGCTGGACACTTCGTTTTTCTTGCTTTTTCTTTCTTCCTTCATTTCTTTTCTTTCTTCTCTCTCTCTTTTTTTTTTTTTTTCCTGGACTTTTCAATATCAATCTTCTTCCCCCAGGCAAATTTGTATGTACCTTCAACTTCCATCAAGGGAGTTCCTTACTGGAAGAAACGAAGAAAGAGAGAGAGAGAGAAAGGAGGGAGGGAGGGAGGAAAGGAAGGGAGAAAAAAGAGAGGGGGCAAGAGAGAAGGAGAAGAAGAAGATGGAGGGGGAAAAGGGGAGGAGGAAAGAAAAGGAAAGTAGGAAGGAAGAAAGAGATAAAGGGAGGGAAGTAAAAAGGGAGGGAGAAAGAGAGTGAAGGGAACCTATGGCAGGTGTAGTTGGGTCCCTGCCTGTGTGTCTGTGACTCTCACTGTTCCCTTGCATCCTGGTGACCGTTACTGGAAGCTCCTGCCATTCTCTGCTTCGGAGGCTTTCCTGGCATGCAGGGCAAGGCTGGAGGTGCCTGGGAGCTGATGCCACTGAAACAACCCTCTGCCAGTGACAGAGAGGAATTGGTGGATCGATATGCCAGTGTCATTGCCCCCTGGGTGGGAGAGCTCTGGATGCGTCCTACACCGACTCCCAGATGTTCTCAGTGAGTAGTAACACACAGCAGTAACCTGCTCATTAGCACCCCTGTATTGCTTCCTTCCCCACACCCTATTGGTGCTTCCTGGGGTCACCTCCCCCGTGAGCTACTTTCCCACCTATCCCAGTCTCCTGGTCCACTTTGGGGGACCCAGCTGAAGACAAAACACACGCTGAGCGATGCTCTTTCACTCGCCCCATTCCTGGGGTTTAATAGTGTGTGTGTCTTTGGTAAGACTGTCCTCCCATTGTCACGGAAGGGGATTTTGTTCTTAAAGGAAACCCAAGAGGTAGCAAATGGCTTGAAGAGTTGGAGTGTTGTCCTGAAACATGAGGTCACCAGCATGCTTACACACACGGAGGTTCTTCAGGTGACGGTGGTGCTGATGTGTGAGCCCAGGTGGCCTGTTTCTACCACTTTGCTGGACACTTCACGGCTGGGGGCAGATCCAGGCAGAAGCTGTCCTAGAGACTCGACTAAGGTGATGGAGCCCCTGGCTGATCTTCCTAACCCAGAATCACAGCAAATCATTCAGATATGACCGACAACGATGGGTAAAGTCTACACTTCCTGATGTCCCCACTGGCAGTCCAAAATTCACTTACTGCTGGTTTTGGAACCTGTGATAAATGTTTGATTGTGTGTGTGCATCATGTGTGGGTCTGTGTGTGGTGGGAGGCATATTTATGTATCTAATGAGGCTTTAATGAATCGGCTATTGAAATTAGCTTGAATTCTCAGAGCCTCCTGGAGAGGCGGCTATGGAGGAACAGATGACAGGGGAAAGACAGCCCATGATTAAAACGTCACACGGGATAAATGCCAAGGCAAAGGGTCCACCCTGGGAGAGTTACGAATTGATTGCACCCCTTCTCATCTCCACTCCCTCAATCATTGCTGATGGGCAGAGGGAAACCATTTTCTGCCATCTGGTTTTTGCAAAAGTCAGGCAGTAAGCTCCTAGGGACAGGGATCTTATCTTGTGTTGTTCAAGAATGAGCACATGGCTGCGTGCACTCAATGAGCCCTATTAGTTTTGAATGCAATAATAAAAATAGCCCAAAAGTGGATATTTGATAAGGGCCCTGCAGTGAACTCAAACCTTAGTCATCATGTCTGGAGGGTGCTGGGTTCAACAGCCTGCTGCTTTCTGCCTCACAAATGAGCACATCTACTGATAAGGCGACAGGGCGATTGTGACAGTCACACAACAGTTCCCAGGATCTGGAGAAATGGCAGTTAGATCACAGTTTTGTTCATTGGTGTCTGATTTTGGCACTGAGTTCTTTGCAATGAAAACTATGCCAAACATCTTGTATGAACCCTTCTACTCAGCAAGAATGCGAACAATCCCTCTGTGGCACGCCAGAAGATGGGGGGTGGGGTGGCGAGGAGAGGGGAAGGAAGAGTTCTCCTGAAATCACGGGATGCTGCGATCCCTTTGGCTGCAGGCTGGAGCCAGCTCTGAGCAGCATTGGATGCAGGGACTCAGCCTAAACGACCAGGAGGCAGAGAAGGGGTCGGCCTGGTCACCTCGTGGGCCCCTCGTGGCTCTCGGTTTCCCCAGGCCAAGATTTCTGTGGTTTTCAGGGATGTCAGTCACTGGCGTTTCCTCCCTCCGGAAGATGGCCCAAACTTCAGGGGAAGGCCTCATTGCTCTGAGATCTGGAACTCACTTCTCCAGGATGACCTGGAAATCACAAGAGCCCAATAGGAGGAAGCCCCCGGGGTTGCATGTGTGTTTGTATATAAACACATAGACGTGTGTGATCATGTGTGCATGTGTTCATGGCAGTGTCAGAATGTCCATGGACAGACCCATCCGTCTGTCTAGAGGAAACTTTCCATACAGGATTTCCTGGGGAGGAATTCTCCCCTCTGGAGTGAGGCAATCCTTTTCCCATGCTCTGAGAAGCAGCCATGTGGGGGAGGGCAGCCCCACCTCCCTGGGACCCTGAGCAGGGCTGGCAGGAGGCTGGAGCGTGAGCTCTGGGCTGGGCCGGCACAAGGGCAGGGAGGGAGAAGTCCTCACAGGAGAAGTGTCCCCAGGATCAGCCCCTTGCATTTCCCACCTAGCTGCCGGGCTCCAGTGTCAGTGCTGATGGTGTCCATCTCCGACTGCAGGGAAACCATCCTTCTTAATTCCCAGAGCAAGCTGTTCCTAGGAAAGAGCCGAATCTTAGGAGGAAATCACATCATCCACAAGGGGAGAGCCAGTTCCTTTGTACTATTTTTCAGAGCTGCCTTTGGAGCCAATGATCTGTCATTGCTTGAATAAACAAGCACCTTATCATATCACAAACATTTATTTAACCCTTTTCTCCTGCACTTTTACCAGCAGGGGGAAAGAAAGTGGTTAGGAGGGCTGCCTGCCGGAGCCCTGTGGCAGAAATGCCAAATTCCCTGCACATTACACCCAATCTGTAAAGTGTCAGCCATCCTTCCCTCTGCCTCCATAAAATGCAAAGCCAGATCCCCAGACTCAAGCGCCACATTCTCGCCTCCCACTTCTGTTCCCTCCTCCCTGCCCCATCCTCATTAATACCCCTCGCCCTTTGCAGACAGGCCCTTAATTCCATCCAAATGGAATCTGGACTAATTTGTTAGGTTCTTTAGGGGGCTGATGAGGGAAATGGAAGGGGGTGAGAGGACAGGCAAGGGAGTGTTTACATTTCTCCTTTTAATGACAGCCCACTTGACTGACAGAGCTGGTGAGTCCCAGCATTTTTAAATGTGTGTGTGTGTGCACATGCGTGTGATTTTTTTAAAGGCATATTCTTTCATTCTGACATCACCAGAAAATGGAATGAGCAAAGTATGTAAATTTCTCCAAGCTCCCACAATATCCATTTTCTCTCAGTGGGCAGATTTTGTTTTTCTTTTCTGGTGTTGCTCCCACACAATGGGGCCAAATCTTGTTCAGGACAAAGAAACATATAAATAGAACATGCATGTAGTATGCGAGGGAAATCTTGGACACCAGAGAGACTGTTTGGAAAGGCGGTTGAGGGCTGCTGGAGGGAGCCTCTGGGCTCTTTAGCCTTGAGGTCTTGGCCTGAAGGGTTTGACAGGCAGATGTCTGCTTTTTCCCTCAGGTTAAACCAAAACCAGTTGCCACAGAGTTGACTCAGACTCATGGAGACCCCGTGTGTGTTAGAGTAGAAGTGTGCTTCATAGGGTTATCAATGGCTGATTTTTTGGCGGTAGATTGCCAGGTCTTTCTTCCAAGGCACCTCTGGGTGGACTCAAACCTCCAACCTTTTGGTTAGCTGATGAGTATGTTAACTGTTTCCTCTCTAATGTTACAAGTCAGAAATTTCAAACCCACGCTCATTCTTGGGGAACTACTGGAATGGGTAGAAATTTAAAATAAGTGTGAAGTATCTGTGTTTGAGTGTGAGTGATAGAAAGAGATGGTGTGGCCTTTCAGTCAAAGATTAGACAGGCCTATAAAACAACCAATAACACACATGAGGAACGTGCTTCTTAGTTCAGTCAAGTATGCGAGACCAAATGGGCAACTCTGGCCCAAAAGCAGAGAAGAGAAGGCAGGAAAACTGAACGAATGGACACAGGGAACCTGGGGTGGAAAAGAGGAGAGTGCTGACACATTACAGGGATTGCAATCAATGTCACAAAACGATTTGTTTATAAATTTTTGAATGAGAAACTAATTTGTGCTGTAAACTCTCACCTAAAACACAATAAAATTTAAAAAAAAGAGGGGGGGTGTGTGTGAGTGTATATGTGTATGATGAGTGTGTATGTACGTGTGTATGTGTGCATACGTGTATGTATGTGTATGTATGTGTACGTGAGTGTATGTATGTGTGTGTGTGGGTGTATACGTATACGTGAATGTATGTGGTGAGTGTGTGTGTGTTGGATATAGGATAATGGCAGCCTAATTAAGACGCTGAACATGTCATGTAGCGCTAATGGAGTGGGTATTCTTTTTTCTTCAACATAAAAGATGCTAAGTCACACACAGTACCTCATTCTCTGCATCATCTCACTGGCTACCACGTATCAGCTGAAACTTTTGTCAAGCACGTTTTCCTGTGTTATACATTTGCAATTGTTTTAGTGCCAATCATCCTCCAAGAAAACCCTCCAGTCTCATAAATGCATACTACAGGTCTAGCCAAAAAGACTTTTATCAGCATTGATTTGCACAAACCAATGCATGTAGGCCCTGAGCAGTTATTTTTGTTTCCAAGTCTGGACATAGAATCACTTGTTCAATTTCCTGCTGGGTTATATCAAGTGGTTTTAACATGTAAATCGCTGATAAGGAGACTGACTCATTTGAACAAGTTGCCATCCGAGTTGCTGTCAGCATTGTCTTAATTTTTTTCTGCTTCCTTTATTCTTTAATCTTTCTCCTTCATCATCTTCATTTCCATTAATGCTATTATTGAATGCCTCCTTGTTCAATACATGTTTAGAATAATTCTCATGCTCAAATTTTTTTTTTTAAACTCTGTATCCCTGAAGTTTGTGTGCGAGTTCTGTTGGTTAGGATGTCTATGTTTGAGAACCTGGACTGAAAATAAATATGCCTCTCAGACTCCTTAAAGAAATGTCCTTGACAATCAGAAGATCATTCATTTTTTAAAATTAAAATTAAAAAAATAAACACTGCTAATCCAAACGGCTTCCATTTTCTTGACATTCTTAATCCGCCTCAACCCTGTTTCAGCTGATGGGGCTTTATGACGTCTAAGGTAAAATTCAATAAGCTGCTTGTGCACCAGTTTCCAAAACCTGCTCTGGCTGTGCACGTGGGCCAGTCAATCACTGTGGGCTTTTCTATACAGCGGCTTGACCAAAGCAGCAGCTATTTTCAAACAGTTGTTAATTCTGTGGCCAGATACACAAACCAAGGCCGACTGACTCAGCAAACATCTGGTGCTGTTCTCACTCCAAGCATGCAAACCCAGCCTAAGCAAAGTCCAGAACCGCCCCCAGAATTTTGAGCTTGGGCCCTGGTTTAGGCTCAATCCTTAAGGACTCAAAGTCCAGAGCCTGCCATCCCACTGGCTGGGAACAGAACGGTTGTTAGTTGCTGTTGAGTCGGCCCTGACTCATGGCAACCCCATGTACAACAGAATGAAACATTGCCCAGTCCTGTACAGTCTTCATGATTGTTGGTATGCTCGAGTCCATTGCTGTGGCCACTGTGTATTTTGAGTGCCTTCCAACCTAGGGGACTCATCTTCCAGCACTATAGCAGATAGTTTTCTATTGTGCTCCATAGGGTTTTCATTGGCTGATTTTTGGAAGTAGATCTCCAGGCCTTTCTTCCTAGTCTGTGTTAGTCTGGAAGTACTGCTGAAATCTGTCCACCATGGGTGAAGCTGCTTGTATTTGAAATATCAGTGCTGAAATAGCTTCTAGCATCATAGTAATGTGCCAGCCACCACAGTATGACAAACTGACAGATGGGTGGTGGGGGAACTTGGACATCTATTCTGAGACTTGGACTGCAAGCTGGAAAAGGCTCTGCTCCGTGGTTGATGCCTTGCAGAGAGCGCACCAGGAGGCCTGCTGTGGCTGCCCTCACGCCTCTCTCCATCCGTTCTCCTGTCCCAAGCCTTTCCCTGCTGCTGACACCGTGAGCCTGACCTCTCAAAAGCTCTTCGCATTAGAAATGTTTAAGGCAACAACAGCATGTGAGACTAAATGCAAACTGGTTTCAAAAACGATCATTTCTTCATTGCAGATCCACTGGGGATCACTTAAAGTCGCCCTCCAGCCCCACCCAGGGTGAACTTCAAATCCTTTTATCCTGGCATGAAGGCATAGTCCCTGGATCTGCTTTCCCGCCAGCCCACTTGCCAGTCTGGCTTTTTTCCTCTTTGTTTGGATGCTCTTCTTTATGGCTCCTTGCCAACCTACAGATGTAAACTATCATCTGATTATTACAAGAGAACCTCCCCGCCCCCCCAGGCACACATGACATAGGTGTGAACAGCCGTGGACCTGTCTGTGCATTGTAAACGGTGAGGGCCTGTGCGGCAACAAGACATCAGCCCTCTGCTGCTCCAGAAACTTTTCCTTTCCTCCAAAGTTTTATGAAAGATAAATTTTGGCAAACCCCAGCAGGCTAAGGAAGGACGACTCTGTGCTTTGGAGGCTTTGCTGGGCAGCCCTCGGGGGGTCTGGAAGGAGGGGAAGCTCTGCCTTGGCTACTTCCACCCCATCCAGAGCCTCCTCCAACAGTCGTCCCCAGTCTAGCGGCCAGTGACCTCCTGCTTGGCCTCCTTGACAAAATGTATTTTCAGTTCTAGTCATACTGAGTCATATTGGAGGCCTACTGGAGTGGAGCGAGACCTGGATGGGATCATAAAACCCGACTTCAGTCTCATTCCGGTTTACTGACTGCATGACCCTGGGCAAGGCTCTGCTCCTTGTTCAGCTTCCTCGTCTGCAAAATAAGAGGGCTGGGCAAGATACATTCCTGCCATTTTTCCTTAAGCAAATATTTATTTAGCCCCTACTCTGTACTAGACACCAGGGATGAAGCAGAAAACAGGACCAACCATGTCCCTGCCCCCATGGAGCTTGTGGAACGGTGGGAGGGAAAAGAAAGGAAAAGAAAGAAAACCAAATCTAAACATCCTTGTAGCTCCAATAACCTTTGACTGTGTAATTGATAATAGCCTAATGTGTTGTCCTTCTGATTTACTGAGAATCAAAGTCTTTAGCTACAGGAGTGAGGCTCTAAGCATGAAATCTCAGGCATCAGCCTATAGGGAATAAGTGATAAGAAGGCCTGTCCGAGCCCCAAAGTCCCACCACATGCTCCTGAAGGCTGGACCATCTGGAGTCGCCTCGAGGTGTGTACCTCTCACTGAGAGCCAGGTATCTGCCAGGTCATTCCACTTCCCACTTTGACTGGGGGCATTTTCAGGAACAGCAGCCAAGTGTGACACAACACCAGCTTCTAGCTCCACCCTTCAGAGGAACTGTTATTTTTAGGTCTCTCCTCTCTCTTTTCACAACCATCTACATACCTTCCTGGGTGACTCATTTTGTCAATAGTACCATGTACTCGTGACTCCTAGAACATGGGGCTGGATTGTATTGACAAACTAACTCACTTCGTTCCATTTCTATCAGCAATGCTTAGAAGACTCTCTTGTAGGAAGAGCTTTGGGACTTCTTCAAAAGTTCCCCCAAAACATATGCTATGTGGATGGAAAACTACCCCCAGAGAAGCTACCGAAGATCTGCCCGTGAGCAAGTGAGTCATCCAGTCATAGACATGAGCATGTTGTTTCAGTATTTTCTTTGCTCTGTGTTCACCTCCACATGACCGACATCTGACCCCAGAGTCAAGGTACAGTAAAATGCTCTTACTCAATTTGGGGCTACTTCATCCAGGCACTAGGCATTGAGGTCACTTCCTGAAAAATCACACCTTGCAAGGCTGTTAGTCATTTGTATAAGCTGCTGAGTTCTGAGAGTAACACATAATGAAATTGGAGTATTTCTAGAAAGTGTTGAGTATGAATCATCTATTTCTATCAGAATTTTTGTCTTTTCTTTTTTTTTTTTTTTGTAATAGAAAAAATACTTCTGCATTTATATTTCAAGTAGTATGACAACAAGGACAAAAGCATTGCCACACGGGTCCAGGTCAGTAGTCAGTTCGTGTAACACCAAGAAATATGTGGAGGAATGACATGGAGATTCTCCTTTGTCTTGAGCGAGCAGCTCCTTCCTTTATAAATCCATTCAACGGTCACTTATTGGGTATTTACAGAGTCTTCTCACACCCATCTTCCCTTGCCTCACTGTATTAGTTACCTGCCACTGCTTTAACACAAATACCACAAGTGGATGGTTTTAAAGAACAGAAATTTATTTTCTCACAGTTCTGGAAGTTAAAAGTCCAAATCAGGGTCGTGGCCTTGTGGATTCCTTCCTTGTCTGTGGTTCCTTGGCATCCCTGGGCTTGTAGACAATCCTCACATGGCATCTGTCTTCCCCCGTGTGTGTGTCTCTGTGTCTAATCTGCTCTTTTTGTAACTCAGAAGTGATTAGATTTAGAACCCACCTTACTCAGGTATGACCTAATTTACATAACCAAGAAAATCCTATTTTCAAGCAAGGTCAAATTTACAGGTATAGGGGGCTATTTGAGGGATAAGGGGGTACACAATTTAACCTGTAACACTCACCATGCTCCAGATACACAGTTTTGTTTTTATGTTCATTTGTTTTGTTATTCTGGGTCTTCAACTACATCAGACTATTTCTTACTACAGAGTATCCTTGTGTGATATTCCCTCTGTGGAATATTTCTGCCACTCTTCACCTGGCTAGCTCTTTCATTTTTTGGGTTACAGGTCTTTTCTCCAGGGAGCTGTCTCAGCTCCTTCAGGTCCTGGTGACTCCCCTGTTCCTTACACTCATAGCCTCCTGCAGCACTTATCACAACTGTACTTAAGTGATTAGTGTTGAATTCATTCGTTGAATATCTGTCTTCCCTACCAGGTTCTATATGTATCTGTTGTCTGAAAATGGCAGCATATCATTCTCACCTTTCTGCACCTTGATTTAATCATCTAACAATATCTCTTGAAGCTCATTCCATATTATTATATAGATCTGCCTCATTCTTTTTAATAGCTGCACAGTATAGATGTAACAATTTATTTCACAAGTCCCTTAGAGACAGAGAGTTGAGTTGTTTCCAAACTTTTTTTTTTTTTTTTCATATTAACCCTCTAAATTCTCAACCATATTTTTTGGTGAAAATACACATAGACAAAGATACACTGTTTCAAAAATTTCTACATACACAGTTCAGTGACATTGACTACGCTCTTCAAATTGTGCTGTTATTCTCGCTTAAGATGAAGGCTTACAGAACAAAATAGTTTCTCATTTAACAGTTACTACAAATGTTGCCCTATGACAATGGTTAACAATC
>NW_004444135.1:1779937-1818149 GCF_000243295.1 Trichechus manatus latirostris | reverse complement strand
GCTGTGGAGGGACGGCGTGGTGCTTCTGCCTAGAGCGCCATCTTGCCGGCACTCTCCCAAGCTTTTGTTTTTCCAAACATCGTGGTAATGAATATCTTTGAGCATTTCATACATTTGTGAGTATATCTATAAGATAAATTCCTAAAAGTGGAGTTGCTAGGTTCAAAGGGCACGTGATTTAAGTTTTTGATTTATAGAACTAAATGCTCTCTAAGAAGACTGTACCAAGTCACAAGAACAGTTACAAGTATGCTCACCAGCAGTGTATGAGAGAACCTGTTTCCTTACGTCTTGCCAACACAACATACTATCAAATGTTTTCATCTCTGCCAGTCTGATATTCAAAAAGTAGTACTACACTACAGTTTAAATTTGATTTTCTCTTTTTATGAATGGAGTTAAGTATCTTTTCATATGTTGAAGAGCCATTTTTACATTTCTTTGGTGAGATGTTTTAGAGCTTTTGCCATGTTATGTTTGATTATTATTTTCACATTGATTTGTACAAGTTCTTTGCACATTAAAGAAAACGTGTCCCGTATCAGTGATGTGAGCTGCCCATGTTTGTCCCTGTTCGTTATTTTTTGTTTATTTGATTTTATTGTGCAATATACTTCAAATTTTTTAAGCAATGAAAGTTATGACTGCATTCTTTTATGGTTTCTCATTTTTTGTCATACATGGAAGGAAAAGCCTTTGCTACTTTAAATGTTCCTTGCAAGCAGGGATGGTGAGACTTCATCTCACATACTTTGGGCATGTTATCAGGAGGGATCAGTCCCTGGAGAAGGACATCATGCTTGGTAAAGTAGAGGGTCAGCGAAAAAGAGGAAAACCCTCAATAGGCTTGATTGACACAGTGGCTGCAACAATGGGCTCAAGCATAACAACAACTGTGACATGACACAGGACTAGGCAGTGTCATGTTCTGTTGTACATAGGGTCACCCGTGAATTGGAACCAACTAGACAGCACCTAACAATAACAACAGCAAAGCCACCCACTTGTGGTGTTTCTGTGACACAGCCCTAAGAAATCTAAGACACCTAGGATGAAAGTGTCTGTCTCCAGAGATGATTAGAATTGGCTTCTGCCATGGGCTTGGGAGCACTACAGTTTGGTATTACTTTAAGCTAAACTCACAGCTTGAAGTTTCTTGGACCACATAGTGACATGCATTTGGGCTACAAATATGTGTAAATTACATCCAGTGGTTCAATAGTAACATCTGATCAGAGATAAGTTTTACTTTCTTTTTCTTGCTTTGCTTAATGTCGGGGTAACTCTGTCCACAGCACCTGGGTTAGGAGGAAGGGGAGAGGGTTTACTTCTGGTTCACTCTTACCCTAAGGGTGAAGTCCTTAGGAGTCCTAGATTAATGTAGGGGGAGGGCCTCCTATGAGACCCCGCCTCCCGCCGACCTTACTTTTGACTTCTGTCATCTTTATCATGAGACTCCATTAAAACCACAGCTTGGTTTCATAACTCAGTTTATCCTGGATCAACAAATGTTTTCAGGGCAAAAGCTAATCACCTGGTAGCTTCTTACTATGTTGTCAGCTTTTCAGTGCTTTTAAGAAGAATTTTTAAAAATATTTTATCCAAATTTTAGTTGTTTTCAGTGAACAAATTAATCTAGCCCACTATTACCAGAAATAAAATAATGCCTTCTGATTTTTCTTATAAACTTTAGAAACAGTTTATCTAGGTCTAAAAAAAATCCTGTGTTTTATGGCTTCACATTACATTTATAGATTTCTTCAGGGAGAATGGAATTTTCTGCTGTAAGTCTTACTGTTCAAGAAAATGATATACCTTTTTATTTCTTCAAATATTCTTTTGTTTCTCAATAGCATTTTAAAATGGCTTCTATATCATTTACATTTCTTGCTAAATCTTCACTTTTTGGTTAAAATTATACCTAGATGTTCTACTTCTTTCTGTTATACTAATATAAATATTGAACATTGAGTTTTCCTCAGAGCTCTGCTTTAGCGCTATTCCACAGCCTCTGATATGCACTAGTTTAATTATTTTCATTTTATAGATATTATTCTGGAGGCCTAGCAGCGCAGTGGTTAAGAGTTTGTCTGCTAACCAAAAGGTCGACAATTCGAATCCACCAGCAGCTCCTTGGAAACCCTATGGGGCAGTTCTACTGTGTCCTATAGGGTTGCTATGAGTCAGAATCCACTCGACGGTGATGGGTAGATGGGTAGATATTATTCAAATAAATCTCTGATGGTAGAGTTGCTCAAGAAAGGGTAGTTTAGCATTTCCAGTGGCAGAATTTTTCTTTCTTTCCCTAGTTTTATTATTAATTTCTAGATGAATTGCTTTGTAATCAGAGAAACATTTTTGTACTTATTCTAATTTTTGGAATTTATTAAAGTTTTCTTTGTAGAGTCAGTTTTTGTGAATATTCCGAGAGTACTTGGAAAAATATATTATCTGTTTTCAAGTTATTAGATTTTAATACATATCAATTAAATTTATTAATTATGTTATTTTATGGCTATTTGCACTAAAATGTGCAATAGAAGAGAATTAAAGTCTCAAATATGGGAATTAAGGTTTCAGTTTTTGTTCAAAAGAGTTTGTTTTCTATTTTACTTAAAAATGGTTTGGCTGGGTATAAAATTCTTTGGTTATGCTTTGCAAACATTGCTCAAATCCATTCTAGTGTTGGATTTGTGGCAAAGCCTAAAACCTAACTGATGTTTTTCAAGTCTCTTTATAGGTGACTTGATCTTATTGCCAGCAAGTCCAAATGATACTTTTGTGCTTTTAATGTCCAATAGCTTTTCTAGTCTATGTCTCAATGTTGATCATTCCATGGTAATTTTTCCTGCAGTGGAGTAGCCACTTTCAGTCTGATTATTCTAGTCTTTTATATATGGAAAGTCTTAAAACATTATTTATTAACATATTATTCCTGTCCTATACTTTCAGTTTTCTTTTTCATGAATACCAGATACCAGGGATATTTTACCTCATTGTCTGCCCTTCATGCCTATGATCTTTCCTCTAATTCTTTATAAACCTTTGTTCACTTCCGTCTTATTTCATTCATTTTTCTCACTCCCTTCCTGTGGTCACTTGACATATTTTCATCAGAATCGATCTCCTTTCTGCTGCTTCCGGGGTGGCCTTTATTTCCAAGTCGTCTTCTTCACTAAATTCTGCCTGTTCTATTTTACTTCCTGTTGTAGTGCTAAAGATTTCCTGAACTATTGTCTTTTTTTCCTTTTAACTCTTGCTTTTTAGAGATGATTTCCTCATTAATTTCTTTTTTTGGGGGGGGTTGTTTTTCAAATTCTTGACAGCATGTTGGGTCACAAATTTCATCTGTTTTGTGGCAATAGTTTTCTAATGAATATTTTGTATCTCTACTTTGCTTGTTTTTCGTGTTTCCATCATTGTTTTTTCATGGCTACTTTCTCTTTGGTTACTCATCTGTAAATGAGGTGGCGTCTTTCTGGGTGAGCTATCTGCAAGAAATGTGTTGTAGGGTGGGGAGAGACGAGGCTATATTCTAAACTAGCAGGAATTTTCCTTAGACATGAGGTGAGACTGATGGCTGCAGGGCTGCACTGAAGGAAAACTTTTTCCTCCCCTGCCTCACCACAGGCTAAATAATGAACTTTTTAATTGTTACTGAGTAATTGAGTCCTATCCCTCAGTGTTCTTGAACTATGATTACTATTCCCTTTAGAATAGTGATGCTTAAAAATAAAAGACTGCAGCTGGTCTGCAAGTAGCACCATCGTCACCACTGTTACTACAATCTGAAGCTTCCACCTCCTTCTTCAAGCCAGTTGAAAGACTAGGAAGTGAGGAAAGTATAAAGAAATTTCCCCAATGGGCTACCTTCTGTGGAGGACAGGGCTGTGATGCAAAGGCATCAACACACCTGAAGGGCTTCAAAATCTGAATTTTCTATATGAGACAAAGAGTCATCTATTGTTCTTAAAAAATTATCCTATTTTGCTTATATCATCCGTGAAGATAGATCATCCTGGAAAAAAAAGAAAAGCCATAAGCCTCTGCCAAAGTTAAGGTATTCAGGAGCAAAAGTAGGGGCACAGGTCAAGTAGGGTTTTAAGTTACTGATCTCAAAAAGGCAGCTAGAAGCAATGAGCCAAAGATCATGATTGGAAGAATTGTGTAAGATTTAAGCTTTATTATATCTATTTATTATATATTTAAATATGTATGATGTATAGCTATGTATATAACCTGTTGCCACCAAGTGAGTTCCGACTCACAGTGACCTACAGGACAGAGAAGAACTGCCCCATAGGGTTATCAAGGAGCAGCTGGTGGATTTGAACTGCCGACCTTTTGGTTAGCAGCTGAGCTCTTAAGCACTGTGCCACCAGGGCTCCAGATATGCATATATGTATCCCTTACTTGTTTTCATCAGAGAGATTAAGAGGACAGTCCTCCAAACGTAAGATTCTTGTGCTTGTTTTCTGATGCATCAAAGAAACTCCTGTAGAGACAAGGGGAACATAATAGCAACTAATTGTTGTTGCTAGCAGCTGTGGAATTAGCCCTCTACTCATGGAACCCCATGCACAACTAAATGAAATGCTGCCCAGTCCCACACCACTCCCAAAATTAGCTGCAGATCAGATTGTTATAATCCAAAGGGTTTTCATTGGCTGGTTTTTGGAAATAGATCACCAGGCCTTTCTTCCTAGTCCGTTTTAGTCTGGATGTTCCACTGAAACCTGTTCAGCATGAGAGCAACATGGCAAGCCTCCACTGTCAGATGGATGGTGACTGTGCATTACGTGCATTGGTTAGGAATCAAACCTGGGTCTCCTGCATGGAAGGTGAGGTTTCTGCCCCTGAACCACTACTGCAACCACAACTAATCATGGGTGCCTTCAATGTGCTAAGCATTATATCTCATTCTGTCTTTCTAACTGTTCTGCACAACATATATCCAGCATTTTGCAGATGTGAGTACTTAAGGCTCAGAGAGGGTAAAAAACTTAGCAAGGACCAAGACTGGGATTCAAACACAGATCCCCAGAGCCTGTGCTCTCTGTATTATGCCGTGTTCCTCAGAGGCTGGCGTGTGTGCTGGCAGCTACCACAGAGAAAGCAGAGTCTGCAGAACCCCGGGACTCCTGCAGGGAAGCAGGCCTGGTCCTGAGAAGGGGCCCCAGGTCTCAGAGGGAGACTTGCCCAGGGAACACAGGGTGCTAGGGGCCTCCCTCCTCTAGCCCTCAATTTTTCATCATCACCAGACAGCTGTTTGAAATGCTACAGCTCCAATCCCCATGACCCTCTTGGAATTCCTCCACCATCCCTGGGGCCCCACAGTCCCCGTATGGGAAATTCTGCTTTAGAGGGATGTTATGAATATTAAGTAACGAGTGATTATAAATCTTTTGGCAAACGTGCAGTCCTATAGAAACATTAAATAACCGTATGTTCCCATTTAACTTCATTTATAGCATTTGGATGAAATCGAGACATTTGCCTCTTGTTTAGGGCTTATACTATTCAGTATCTCTAAAGAAATTATTGGCTACTTTTCTTGTAAGGCATAAGGGAAGTTCTCTTCATCTTCACACCTTCTGCTCCAGAGGTTTTTTTGTTTTGTTTTTGTTTTTAGTCTACTCTGAAAGCCCTGTAGTTAGTAAGCTCTGTTACAAATAATGTCTTAGTTATGTGACTTATTCTAGTCAAAAGGCTTCATCAATTCACCATCTCTCTGAGGGTATGCACAGGTCATTAAAAAATCTATGTTCTGTGCTATCGGCCTTCATCTCGGATCGTACGGTTTAACATGATTCCTTTCAATGTGCTTTCATTTTCTTATATGGCACCGCCCCCAACCCAACAAGTATATGTCTCTCCAAAATCCAATTATTCACATTAACTGGGGACCTGCTACTTGGATAAATAATGTTCATAAGTGTCCCAAGAAACTTTAATCTTAATAACTTCATAATAATTAATAGTTTTAAGTTCATCTAGAGACCCTTTCACTAGAGTTGCCAGAAAGAAATACCAGTTAACTACTCTGAGAATACCAGTTAACTACTCTGAGAATACCAGTTAATTACTCAAAGAAACCAATGATCATGAAGATGGCACAGGACCCAGCAACGTCTTGTTCTGTCGTACATAAGGTTGTCAGGAGTCGGAGTCGCCTCAATGGCAGCTGACAACAACAAGTCTGACAGTCTTCAGTCTGTTCTCATTCCACGCTTCCATGGGCATTTCAAAGAACAGAGACATGAAGGAAAGTGGACTGTCAGAGGAGAACAAAACGAAATGAGGCCTCTGGTTATCTGCAAGCTCAATAATCAACCTGTTTCCCTGAGCTTGAGTCTTTCCCTCTAAGTTGTCCCTCCTAAAATATGAGCTATTTCTGTTTTCTCTCTCTCCTCACTGAAGTGCAAAAGAACACTTTCCACTGCTCTGGAGTGCCATGAAAATGCAGCCATCCTCTCTAATGAAGTCTTGGTGGAGGCTATCCGCTTAGAGTAGCATATTAGGTGGCTGCATCTCCTCACTGATACTGTTCCCAAAGGCCTGTTCCACGCAGTAATCCTGGCCCACTCACTGGCTGGTTTGTACCTCAGTACCCAAATAAAAATGTTCTCGGAGTAAGGGGCCCAAAATGCCTTGCCAGACTCCTCTGCATTTTTAGGACCAAGACTTTTTAAAGCAATCAAGTCTTCATTTACACCCTCCAAATATTTGTAGGCAGTTATCATGGTCCTCAGTCAAGCAATGCGATAACCCAGTTTCGCCCTTACTCAAAAGATGCACATTAACAGTATTAATGCTGTTTAAAAAGATCCTTGGCGGCACTGGACAGACTCTGACTCCCTTGTTATCAGAAATGGAAAGTTAATCCGTCTCCATCCTGAGCATGGAGATTTTCCTCTTCCTCGCAGGAATTCACAGAGCAGCCTACACACAACTGGATTATCATCAAGTGACAATCATTAAATAATATGCTAACAGACCTTTATACTAGTAAGTGGTCTTCTCTTCCTTTTGTCTCTACTTTTTTCCTCTCATATTTCTCATTGCTCTTACTTTCTAGGAAAATGTGTGTATCTATACTTGGTAGCAAACTTCAAAAAGATTCCATTGTAAATTCCTCAAGGACAGTGACTATGGCAATTTGTGTATGTGTGTGTGTAGAGAGAGAGAGAAAAAGAGAGACAAAAAGAGAGCCAAATGAGTGAATGAGCAAATGAATAAGTGAATAAATTAAATGAATAAAAATTGCAAAAGAGAAACGTAAACACATAGAAGATTATTGTGGTTAGGTGCCGTCCAGTTGGTTTCAACTCATAACGACTTCGTGTGATGGAGTAGAACTGCCCCACTGAGTTTTCTAGGCTGTAATCTTTACAGGAGCAGATTGCCAGGTCTTTCTCTCATGGAGCCACTGGCTGGGTTCAAACTGCTGATCTTTCGGTTAGCAGTCAAGTGCTTAACCATTGCACCACAAGGGCTCCTTAAATAGATTGCATAATTTAAGAAGAAGAAGGAAAATCTGGTTAAATTTGCACATTCACAACTGATGTTTTATTATGTCTAATTACCATTGATTTTCATTATTCAGATTCTGTACCGCGAATTCACCTACTTGCTAAAATTTATTTGTAATCCCAAAATCAACACCTGTGGCGGTCATTTGCGGACATGGGCAGAGCAGGGAAAAGCTGGAGTTGCCTTACATGCATGCCCCACTGA
The DNA here is from genome assembly GCF_000243295.1 of Trichechus manatus latirostris. Taxonomy (NCBI): domain Eukaryota; kingdom Metazoa; phylum Chordata; class Mammalia; order Sirenia; family Trichechidae; genus Trichechus; species Trichechus manatus. The sequence goes on along the minus strand of NW_004444135.1, from coordinate 1,810,412 downwards.
GGTTGAACAAGGTTGACTCTACCTTCTTGTTTCAGCTCTCATATGTAAACAGTTGTCCTTTTTGCTATTTAGTGATATGTTTTTCACAATTTTTTTCTTTCTTTTGGTGATGTCACTGTTTAAAATGGCTCCCAAGCATAGTGTTGAAGTGTTGTCTAGTGTTCCTAACAGGAAGAAGGCTGTGATGTGTCTTACAGAGAAAATACGTGTGTTAGATAAGCTTCATTTACACGTGAGTTATAGTGCTATTGGCCGTGAGTCCAGTGTTCATGAATCAACAATATATATTAGATAAGGAGTTTTTAAACAGAAACAAGCATAAAACAAGGTGTCTTAGTCATCTACTGCCGCCATAACAGAAATACCACAAATGGATGGTTTTAACAAAGAGAAATGTATTTCCTCACAGTCAAAGTAGGCTAAAAGTCCAAATTCAGGGTGTCAGCTCCAGGGGAAGCCTTTTTCTCTCTCTGTCGGCCTTCTGATCAATGTTCCCCTGGACTAGGAGCTTCTCGGCACAGGAACCCCAGTCCAAAGGACATGCTGTGCTCCTGGCACTGCTTTCTTGATGGTATGAGGTCCCCCTGTCTCACTGCTCACTTCTGTCTTTTATATCTCAAGAGATTGCCTCAGGACACAATCCAGTCTTGTAGATCAGGTCCTGCCTTACTAACGCAACTGCCACCCATCCTCCCTCATTAACATCATACAGGCAGGTTTACAACATACAGGAAAATCATACAGTACCAGGAATCATGGCCTAGCCAAACTGATACACACATTTTTGGGGGGACATAATTCAATCCATGACACAAGGTTATATACTGATCAGTTGATGAAAATGTTGTGAGCCAAAGCTCCCAGGAACCTAACCTTGCATTTCCCCTAGGAGCAGTGGCTCAGTGGTTTTGGCAACTTTATATTCCACAACTACCATGAATAATGAGAATTATCTATAATCCTAAAAAAGCACAATGACTGAGAAAGGCACATAGCAAGTTGCTGGCTTTGAAGTCAGATAGACCTGAATGTGAATCCTGGCTCCACCACTCACTAGCTTCCTTAACCTTTCTTATCCTGTTTTCTCCTTTGTATGATGCAGGTCATAATATCCTTACTATCTACTTTGTAGGATTCACAATGGCAATAATATCCTAAAATGCTTGCCACTGTGCCTGGCACAAGGGGCTGCTTAACCAGTGCTGTAATTACCTCTGGATGGCATCTGTGTTGGTTAAGGTTGTGTGCCAACTTAGCTGGGCCATGATTCTCAGTGGTTTGGCAGTTATGTAATGATATAATCACCTCCATGATGAGATCTGATATAACGTAATCTCCTTCATGATGACATCTGCTATGAGCAGTCAGTCAGTTGAAAGGCAGTTTCCTTTGGGGGATATGGCCTGCATCCAATACATATGGATTTTCTGGCAAAGGTCACTGACTTTTGCTCTGCTCTGGATCCTGCATTTGGCTCATCATCATCTGAACTCTTGGGACTTGAGCCAGCAGACTTCCATCTTGCCTGCTGATCTTGGGTTTGTCAGCCTCCTCAGCTCGTGAGCCAGCAGCCTGCTGTCCGACGTGCTAATCTGGGGTTCGTCAGCCCCTGCAGCTACACGAGTCAGGAGAAGCCTCCAGCCTGATGCCTGACGCACAGAATTGGGACTTGCCAGCCTTTACAACTGCCATTTCCTTGACATACATTTCTCTCTCTCTCTCTATGTATATGTATGTATGTGTGTGTGTGTATATATATATACACATATATATATATATACACACATATATATATATACACATATATATATATATACGCTTCACTGATTTTGCTTCTCTAGAGAACCAAGCCTAAGACAGCATCCTAGGAAATGTTTAAGGGAAGAAATTCCTTATTGGGGGGAAATATGTGCTAGGTGTTTCATGGGTCTATTCTCTCATAGCTCTTAATTCTTATATCTTATTTATTTATTTGTCCTTAGCATCATTTATTTTCCTGAAGTAATTTCAGTTGTTTTCAGAATTAGGAATCAGCACTCTATATTACCCAGAGGTAACAAAGGCCATGTTAAGTAATCCCTGTGCTGTGTCTTTAACCAGGCTTTGGAGGATAGCTTCAAGGACCGAGGGGGTACAGGGCCCCTCTCCCCAGCTCTACTCTAAGTCCTTCTACTCCAACCTTTCCTCGTTTCTGATGATGCAACTGCACTGGAAGCATTAAAGTAAGGATGAGAGCTCCACCAATCAAAGAAATGTCTCAACATAAATAAGTATATAAATAAGAAGTAGGAGAAAGGCAAGTAAGCATTTGTCAAATTCTAAAGAGCATCATTTGAATGGCTTCTCTTCCAGAATTTCTCATCTGAAATTGAAAAGAGAATGCTTTTATAAATGCTTCCTTCCAATAAAACTCAGAAGTTTTGAAAGAACCCCAAAAAGGCAGGCGTCTTAGACGTGGTGGCGCCATGTTGCCTGTAGACACAGTCCCAGTCCCCCTCCCTCCTTTAGTCCTGTCATAGTGACAAATGGGTCGAGAAGAGAAAAAGGAGCCAGGAGTGGGTTTGCTATGTCTGGGGAAGGAGGAAGTAGCAGGACTACTAACCGAGGGAGTTGGGGATAGAGAAGGTAATATGATTAAGAAAATAATGAATCCCCAAATTAATAGCTGTTGGCTAGGGAGACCTCAAAGTAAACCACTATTTTACTTAAGGATCACTGAGCTAACACGTGATGAAAGTGTTCTCTACCAGGCCTGGGGCTCAGCTTTACAGAAATTGCATCATTTAACCCTCACAATAGGGTGCTATTGCTATCAGCCCCAGTTAACAGAAAGGGAAACTGATTTTAGGGATAAAAAGTAACTGTGCCAAGGTCGTACAAAGTTGGGGTTCACATGCCAGCACAGGGACTCAGGGGCTGTGCTCTTAACCCCTGTGCAATCCTGCCTCCTGCAGGTGGGCCGTGGTGACTCTGAAAGAGGACACAGCACTGGGTTGGCAGTGAGCTTGGGTAATAGTTATAGATGCCTTGTCCTAGGCCAGAGATACATGAGTGTTGGTGAAAGGGTATCTCCCGCTTCAGCATAGCAGATGGAAATGTGGGTATTTCCTGTATGTTCCTGGGGAAGGAGAGGGAGACATTCCACTGAGGAACATCACGTAGGCCAGTAAGGGGATGCGTGTAGCACACCAGACACCCACTCACACACACCTACTCACCTGTGTATGAAAAGATATGCTTCTACACTTTCTAACATGTATCTTTTTTCCTCTTTACCAATTCCACTCCCTACCTGATTCCATGGTTAACACGTTTTACCTCCCCCTTTCTCATCCCCACTTGCCTCACCTCCCAAATCCTGACTACCCAGTTAAAACATATTGCCTCCTAGTGCCTGTACACCAGGTTTGCAGTTGTGACTTGATCTTAACTTCTCCTTGTTCTGTGAAAGGTTTACTATTGACTTATACCCTCATGCCCCAAATCCCAGCTTCGAATCCACAGAAGATATATTTTCTTAAGATAAGACTGGAACTAAACCACGATAGGGAAAGAACTTAACGCTAAATAAAAGCAGAACCCCCCTTTAAAAAAAAAATCTATGAATTTTAGTGTCAGTCTGATTTCTGGAAACTTCTTTCCACAAAAACTCATGCATTTTCTGAACTTGACCCTTCAGTAATTATCATCACCTTACATTTTTAACTCTTCCAACTGGGTTTCTGCAATTTGGAGATCAAGTTTGTTGCGTAACAACATTATCAGCTAATAAACTAGGCTCTTCCTTGTCATTTTTCTGAGCACGCCTGGCAGAGCCAAGCCCCATGGATTTGGGGGCCTAATGAGGGTGTGGGTATGAGATTCATCACGATCTAGGTCCCTTTGAACCAATGTGTTTCAGGATTTTTTAGATTTTAGAGAAGAAATGAGCATATGCTGTGTATTTTGCAACATCCCTCAGTGGGCTTGGGAGGGGCAGTCCCTAATCTAACACATTCCTATTTCTCCAGCTAAATATAAGACTATGCACACTAAGTGGGGCAAATATAAACATAAGTAGCCCAGCACCAGTTCACGTGAGCCTCTACTGTCAAATGAGTTTAGATCAGTCTTTGTTGCCAAATGAGTTACCAAAAATCTTTTGGTTTCAGAGTTTTTTTGGATTTGGGAATTTATGGATAAGTGATTTAAAAAAACAAAAACCAAACCCGTTGCTGTCTAGTCAATTCTGACTCATAGTGCCTGCTGGGTTTGAACTGCTGACCTTTTGGTTAGCAGCTGTAGCTCTTAACCACTACACCACCAGGGAATCCAAGTGATTGAGAGCCTATAAATGCAAAAAGCTGCACTTATTGAGTATTTCCTATGCTCTGCTTTAATCCCAACAAGAACCCCCACAGAATCTTTGTGCTACAGATGAGGAGATTCTATGCGGAGAGTCTAGGACAGTTGCCTGAGCCCACAGAGCCAGTAAAAGGATTCAAATCTGGGCGGATCTAAACCAACACAAGGCGTGTGCTCTTGGCCACTGTGAGCTTCACTCCTGAGAAAACAGCCCAGCCTGACAGAGTTCTCCTTAAGGTGACTGCCTTCTGTATCTCGCCTGTCTGACAAGCAGGCTCCTGGCTACTCAGCTCCCCGGGCGTCCCTCACTCTTAGGGCCGTTGGGTTACAGTTGATCCCTGGCTATTTACACGGGACCTCTCTACTTTCCTTGCTAAAGATGTTTTAAAAATAGTTTAGTGCCCCAGACATTCTTGAAACAGTCATTTCCTTCCCTTCGAATTTATTAATGGGCTGATTTCTTTCCACTCCCCAGTGTGTCTCTGGGGCACTTGTGAACGGCCTGTTTATTGCCTTTGGCTGAGGTTACCTTTCCCTGTTCCACCCCCAGTCTTATCTTCCCCCTGCCAGCAGGACTAACCTTTGCGCTGTTCCTCTTTTCGGGCTTCCCTCTCCCTCCTTGAATTTTCATCGGGAAAGTCTTCCACCCTGAAGTTTCAAGTGCTGGTTCCACAGTTGGCTACGCGGGCCTCCTCATTCCCCGAGGGCCTGGTGACCAGTGGAGAAGTCACACTCTGGATTGAAAGGGTGCATTCTCTGCGTGGAACGGCCGATCTTTCTTTTCTTCTCTCTCTTTTTGTGGACCTAGCTTTGCCATGCACACCGTTAGCAGGTGGGGCCTGGGCTGGTGGCTCTTCTGGAAATCCCATGGTATCTAGTGCAGGATTGCGAGTCCCTCCGCAGCTCCTCGTGGCTTTGCAAGAATGGTGGTCGTGACTGACCAACGAAAAAAGAGCCTGCAGGGCATTTGGCTTCTCCTCCTCGACCCTCTCCAGAGGAGTCCCTGGGGTTTATATCAGCCATCCGGCAATATGGGCCAGGGTTTGACCATCTTCTCACTGCTTAGAGGCCAGATGAGCTCGTAAGTTTTTCCTTAGCCTCTTTTTCCCTCATGTCCTCATCTATAAAATGGGAATCGTGAGACTATAACCTAATCCACTGAGTTACAGGGATTAAGTTAATGAGCAAATGCACGGGAGCATCGACACGCTGCCTGGCCTGGTCAGCGCTCGGTGTGGAGGCTGTGATTGTTTCAGAATCCCCTCGCTGTGGTGCTCCAAGGTGAAGTTGATCTCCTCCAAGGATTACAAATACTAGTGTTAAGATTGTCATCTCCCACTAATCTTCCTGCCCACTGTTGCTACAGTTACTGCCCTCTTTATTTTGTACATATTGAGTTCCATGCATTTCAAAATCCCATGCATTTCAGACTGAACATCAGTGATGCTCTGCATGCTCTTGTTTCACAGCTAAGGAAAGAGGCTTCCATGGACTTGCCCAGGGCCGGACTCACCTACAGGCAGGGCTGGGACTAGAACTCTAGGGTGGGGATTCCAGTTAGTGCTCTCGACTAAGGTGGCTAACCATCCTGGTTTGCCTGGGACTCTCACAGATTTAGCATCCAAAGTCGCACTTCCTGGAAAACCTCTGTCCCAGGCAAAATGGGACAGTTGGTCACCCTGACCCTCTGGCGTTTATAAAACTTGTTTTCTCAGCTTTTTATAGTGGAAAACACACACACACACACACACACACACACACACACACACTTGCCAATCCTGCATGTAGGCAATAATTTAAGACACTGAAACCTAAAAATTCAGAAGCCTTTTCAGCTAGCTGTGTTACATTTTTTATACTTACCTTGTTATGTTTCATTAGATGACTCCATATCTAATGAGTAATCTGTTATTGACTGTTCACAAAAAAGCGACACACTTTCAAGTTAACTGGGAATGACTTTAGTACTGTTAATACAGAAATTTCACAAAGTTCTAGCTAACTTTTGGGAGTAGCTTACAGCCCATCAGACCTAATCCCCTCTGCCTGAAAAATGTTGGCCTTCTGGAAAACATTATAAAGAGCTTTTGTTGTAGAGTACACCAATGGAACAGAAGTGCTATGTAAATTTAAACATCAAATGGTGTTATTAACCCAAAATATCTTACCACCGTGGTTGTTTCTTCTGGAAGACAGTGGATAAAATCTAAGACTTCATTTGGCCTGAAATACTCAAGTTCTCAAGGCAAGTGATTATTCTCCCACTGGTTTAATCTATAACAAATGTTTATTGCATGCTTAATACATGCTTGTGCCAGGTGTTGGGTACTGAGGTGAATTGCATTGAATACAACAGAAAATGGCCACTGTCCTTGTGGAGCTCTAGTCCAGTGAGAAAGAGACAATTAAATAATTACACAGATAAGGATGGAATTGTAATTGTGATAAGTGCTATGAAGCAGAGTACAGGGTGCCCTGGGAACATTTGATGCAGCACATAGTCTAATGTGAGAAAAGTGACATTTAAGTTGAGGTTTGAAGGACAAATTCACAAGGTGCAGACTCAGGGAATAGCATCCTAGATGGAAAGACTAGCACAGTGTCTTAGTTATTTAGTGCTGCTATAACAGAAATACCACAAGTGGATGGCTTTAACAAACAGAAATTTATTTTCTCACAGTCTAGTAGGCTAGAAGTTTGAATTCAGGGGAAGACTTTCTGTCAGCTCTGGAGGAACATCCTTGCCATCAACCTTCCCCTGGTCTAGGAGTTTCTCACTGCAGGGACCCCAGGTCCAAAGGATGCGCTCTGCTCCTGGCACTACTTTCTTGGTGGTATGAGGTCCTTTTATCTCTCTATTTGCTTCTCTCTTTTATATCTCAAAAGAGATTGACTAAAGGTACAACCTAATCCTGTAAATTGAGTCCTGCCTCATTAACATAACTGCTTCTAATTCTGCCTCATTAACATCATAGAGGTAGGATTTACAACACATAGGAAAATCACATCAGATCACAAAATGATGGACAGTCATGCAAGCTGGGACTCATGGCCTAGCCAAGTTGATACACATTTTGGGAGGACACAGTTCAATCCATAACACACTGCTCTGGCCCTCAGGTGGGGAAAAGGTTTGGCATATATTAAGATACTGAAAGAAGGCCAATGTGTCTGGAGGATAAAATGTCAAGAGATGAGGTTGGAGGGTAAGAAGTGTCCAGATGATACAGGGATTCACAGCCCATATTGAAGACCTTGACCTTTATACTGAGAGCAATCAGAATTAATTATTGGTCTTCAATAGAAGAATGATATCAAATATTTATTTTTAATAGTTATAATTTATATATAATAAAATGCATAGATCTTAACTGTTCATTTAGAAGAGTTCTGACAATTACATGTGCATATAAAATACTACCCAAAACAAGACATGGAATATTTCTATCACCCCAGAAAGTTCCCTTGTGCTTCTTTCCAGGCAATCTCTCCCACCATACGTTAGTTTGCCTGCTCCTGAACTTTATATAAATGGAATCACACAGTGTGTAATCTTTTGTGTCTGACTTCTTTCACTCATCATAATGTTTTTGAGATTCATCCCTGTTGTTGAAGATAGCAGTAGTTCATTCTTTTTGTTGCTGAGTAGCATTCTGTTGTATGAACATACTATGATTTGTTTCTCCATTCTCCTCTTGACGGGCATTTGGGTTGTTCTGCAGATTTGCATTTTAAGAAGATAACTTTGGTCATTGATTGTGAGACAGATTGGAGATCTGCGAGACCAATTAGGAGGCTATTGTGAGAGTAAAGAGCTATATAATGGTGTCTTTGTCTAGGATGTCCAGGTGGAGAGAGAAAGAATGTGTGACTTTGAAAATTATTGATGGATATAAATGATGACAGAAAGGGGGGTATCAAAGTTGCCTACAAGTACTTAACTTGAGCTACGAGGTGGAGTGTGATCCTATTTACTGAGATGGCAAGAAAAAGAGGACCAGAGTTGACTTAGAGATTAAAGTAGAGATCAAGATTACAGTTTTAAACATGTTAACTTTGAGATATCTTTGAAACATCCATGTGGAGTTCACAACTAAGGTCATTGGATATATAGATGTGGAGCTCAAAAGAAAAGTCTGGTTTAGAAATAAGGGTTTAGGAGTATCTACATATATAGATTGTGTTTAATCGATGAGAATTCATGAGGTTGTGACCTAGGGAGATAGTAGAGAGTGAGAGAAGAAGGCCAGAGAGAAGAGAAGAAGCCAGCAAAGAATGAGCAAAGTAGACCTTCATAATAAGTGAATTACTGTGGAAATGCCACACTGTCAGACAAGGCAGCAAGTTATAAGACTGAGAGCTGGTGAAATTTAACTTATTTATTCACCAACATTTAGGATAAAGTTCTAAAATATTGTAATGTATAAAGACAGCAGTTTGGAATGGGATAAATAATGTTCATTTGAATTCAAGGAGACTGCAGTGGCTTGAATATCGTTTTTCCTAATTGAGGGTACATAAAGTGTTTAGCTTTTCAGAGTCCACAAATTTCTGTGAATGTGCATTTTGCCTGGGAGATAATCTTTGATTTTCAGGAGAGTCTTTAAGGGGTTAGCAAAGAGGTTAAGGCCACTATTATGGACTGAATTATGTCCCCCTAAAACATATGTTGAAGTCCTAACTCCTGCGCCTATGAATGTGACCTTGTTTGGGGAAATAAGGTTTTTCTTCACAGATATTACCAGTTAAATTAAAAGAGATCATACTGGAGTAGGGTGGGTCCTAATCCTAATCCTTTATGGGTAGCTTCTTGTAAAATAGAAGGACAACACAGAAACAAAAACATATCAGAAGGAAGACAGCATGTGAGGATCCAAGCAAAAAAATGCCAAGAAACACCCAGGGCTGCCGGGAAAGATCTTCCCCTAGAGCAGAAGGAAAGAGAGCATAGCCTTGTTGATGTTCTGAATTTGGACTCCTAGCCTCCAGAACTGTGAGAAAATAAATTTCTGTTCTTGAAAGCCACCTATTTTGTGGTATTTTATTATGTCATTCCTAGGTAAATAATACAGCTACTGACTTGTAAGGCACAGGAATAATATTTCAGTTCCTAAAACTGAAGATAATAACAACTTTGCAAACTCTGCAAGCAATCAGAACCTCTTAGTAGCTCCACTGTTGCCACACCCTTGCACTAAGAGCTCCTGTTCAGTTCCAGGGACACCATAGCACTACCACTCCTGAAAGAGACTTTGACATCAGTCAGCTTCCTCAAGCTGTGACTGGGGCTCAGAATGTGGATGAAGCTGGCCAAAATGCACACAGCCAGTTAGGGGAAGAGTGGGAATTGCAAGCAAAGTCTCTTGATCTAAGTTCAAAGCCTTTTCCACAGCATCCCCATTGCCCCCACTTTAAGGTGAATTTTTCTTCTGAAGTCTTCCACTCCCAGAGTGTTTCTGGGTTTGCAAACCAAAAGAGCGTCTTCTTCCTTCTTCTTCTGGTTGTTACCAGTACCATCAAGACTGCTAGTGTTGCTACTCCTCCTTCACAGTCTGAGATGTTGTCCCTCACAATTGTCAGCAGGATCTCACATCTGCGGGAGAGTTTGACTGTCTCCAGTGGGAGTCTCAAAAAGAATTTATTGCACCATCGCCATCCTTGGTTCTCCCTCCTGGCTGTTGTTGCTGGTTGTCACCAAGTTGGCTCTCACTCATGGCAACCTTATGTACTACAGAATAAAACATTGCCTGGTCCTGTGCCATCTTCATGATTGCTGGCATGTTTGAGTCCATTGTTGTAGCTATTAAGTCAATTCATCTCGTTGAGGGTTTCCTTGGGTTTTGTTGGCCCTCTACTTTACCAAACATGATGTCCTTTTCTAGCAATTGGTCTTTCCTGATGATGTGTACACATTATGTGAGTCACAGTCTTGCCATCCTCTTATATTGTGGTTGCCTGCATGTTGTTATGCTGCTGGAAGCTATGCCACAGGCATTTCAAATACCAGCAGGGTCACCATGGTGGATAGGCTTCAGCAGAGCTTCCAGACTAAGACAAACTAGGAAAAAAGAGCTGATGATCTACTTCTGAAAATTAACCAGTGAAAACCTTATAGATCACAACAGAATATTGCCCTCCTGCCTACTACCTAGTATTTGAAGGCCACCATTCATTTTGTCAACAGTAACCATGATGGGACTTGTCATAAACCTGCTTGCTTTGAAAATCGCTCATAGCTTCACCATTTTCAGTGGTTCTAATTCTCATTAGAGCTCGTCCCCAACATTCATTCTCACACTGTTGCCATGAATGGCCCAACCAGACAGTTATCACCCACCATGTTAGGTAGACCCTTGCCATTCACTATCACAGAATAGGTGGCACAGTGTCTGCAACAATGGGCTTAAACACAGCAACAATTGTTAGAATGGTGCAGGACCAGACAACATATCGTTCTGTCATATACAGGGTCACTATGAGTCAGAGTCAACTGGACAGTATCTAACAACAACAACACAAGACACTCAGGCCTAGGTCACAGTGCCAGAGAAAACTTTGGATATTAGATTTTTTTAAAAATGAACACAAGGAAAGAGCAGGAACAATAATTTCTTTGATCCTGATGTATCCCTGCAAGGAAATCCTGATACATGTTGTCCCTCTGGGAGAAAGAGATGGGGGGCCTCTGCAGTCCCCTGGCTGGAAAGGGCAGTTTGCCAAGGTTTCTCCAGAATATGTGTCACTTTGTGGTATTCTTGTTTTCCTCCCCAATAAAATAATAATTTGGTAGAGTCTGCTATTGCTATGGATTGAGTTCTGTCCCCCCAAAATATGTGTTGTAAATCCTAACCTTTATGCTTGTGGTTATAATCCTATTTGGGAATGGGTTGTCTTTGTTATGTTAATGAGGCAGGATTAGCACCGGTGTGTATCTTGAGTCAGTCTCTTTAGAGATATGAAAGAGATTAAATAAACCAGCAAAAGAAGCAGAGGTGGAGGAAGAGAGGTGCCAAGCTACGTGAAGATCGCCCAGGAGCAAAAGCTAAAAGAGACAAGGACCTTCCCCCAGAGCCGACAGAAAGAGAAAGCCTTCCCCTAGAGCCGGCACCCTGAATTTGGACTTCTAGCCTCCTAACTGTGAGAAAATAAATTTCAGTTTGTTAAAGCCACCCATTTATGGTATTTCTGTTATAGCAGGACTAGATAACTAAGATGGATATGAAGATATTAAATCAATGTCAGATTGCATATGTTGCAAAAACGTTGAACTAATTCGTCAAGCACCGTCTAAGGGCTTGAGGGCTGCCCACGGAGAAGAGCAGCCTGTACTGGGAGGATTTTGGGTTTGGGAAATCAGTGAGAACCCCAACATTCTTGTTGAGTAACAAAAAGCCAAGAGGAGCAACATTTATTTTTAATATTGAAGGCAATTATATAGATGTTACAGAAGTAAGCAGAATACTTCTGCGTGAGTGTGCTTTTGGAATTGTTTTTTTCAGCCATCATTCAAAATTGCCATGCTGAGTCTGGAAAGTTAGGGCCCTTGTTAGAATTTCACTATAAACCTTGGATGTGGCTTAATGTCACTAACACATTCTTAATAAACTGTTAGAATGGGAATCATTTCAAAGTTTAGGATCAATTTGCCTTTAAACTATTGATATAAGCAAGTTGATGCCCATATAACATGGACCCTTACCAAGAAGAGAGAATGCCTCTTTCCAAGGCAGAATTTAATTTCCTAGATGGGACAGAACTGTGACCATGAACAGCTGTTGTGAAGGGATGTCGTATATCCCAATTTTGAGGAATTTTAGAATAGACCTTGTAGGATAGTTGGTTGAGATGCATCTTGTAGTCACATGAATACATAGGAAGTAAATTAACCAAAGTCATTATAATGCATCCTAGGGAAAAGCAGTAGATATCTGCTGCTGGAAAGGAAATTGGTTGAGCCATATCTAAACAAAATTGTCAGTGGCCACATAAATCTAGCTTGAGAATTGACTGCATCTCAGACCCTGGGATATCTAGTACTATGGCCTGAATTGTGTCCCTCATTAATTGTGTCTGAAATAAGTGTTGGAATCCTAATCCCTATACCTATGGATGTAATCCTGTTTGGAAACAGGATTTTCTTTGTTATGTTAATAAGGCCATGTCAGTGTAGAAAACCCATTGCTATCCAGTGGATTCTGACTCATATCAGTGTAGAGGATGTCCTAAACCTAATCACTTCTGAGTTACAAGGAACAGCACAAACACAGAGACGTGAAGCACAAATGGGCAGAAGACAGATGCCACATGAAGATCGCCAAGTAACCAAGGAACGTCAGGGCTACTGAGGCTGAAACAAGGATTTTCCCCCAGAACTGACAGAGAGATTTCATTTAGAGCCAAACCCTAAATTAGGACTTCTAGCCTCCTGAACTGTAAGAAGATAAATTTCTGTTCTTAAAGCCACCCACTTGTGGTGCTTTTATTATGGCAGCATTACCAAACTAAGACATCTAGCATGAGGGCACATCCACCCGGGAAGTCCAGCAGAATCCTACTGTTATGGATTGAATTGTGTCCCCTCCCCTGCCCCCCAAAAAGACGTTAAAGTCTTAAATCCTGTACCTGTGAATGTGACCCTTTCGGGAATAGGGGTTTTTGCTATGTTAATGAAGTTATACTGGAGTAGGGTGAGTCCTAAACCTAATACATTCTGAGTGGTCTCTTATAAAAAGGAAAACATAGAGACACACACAGAGGGAAGAGACCTTGTGAGGAATTGTGTACAAGCCAAGATACACCTGGGGCTACCAACAAGGAGGGACCCTCCCCTAGAGCCAATGTCCTGATTTGGACTTCTAGTCTCCAAAACTGTGAGACAATAAATTTCTGTCCTTTAAAGCCACTCACCTGTGATATTTTTTGTTAGAGCAGTGGTAGGTAATTGAGACACCTATGATGCCATTCTGGCGGAGACATTTCCTGGGACTGACATCTCTGTAGTTATTCTCCCTTATTTTTTTCATTCTCATGATCTTTCTCTCTCCTCCCCATACTTCTCGCCTTCAGAGAAGTTTTAAAAGTTGCCGATTTTCTTACAGATTACCACAAATATAAATTTCTCTTCAGAAAAAATATGTTTAAAAGAAATTTTTTAAGTACTTGTGCATGTTTTCTTTCACAAATGGCATTATTCCTTTGAGTTATGGCACTTTACACCACTACCATAAAATAAAATAATCTACTGAAAGCTGGGATCTCTCTGCTGTATGAGGACAAGGATAGAGGACACCTGGTATCAGATGCGCCAGTGTTAGATCCAATAGCACTCAGGGTTTGTCTAGTCTACCTACTGCCTTTGGGCTCAAAACCATTCCTTCAAGCCAATGAGATTTTTCATGTTTTAGTAACAACTTTACAAAACCAAAAACCTAAAAACAAAACAACCCCCTCTCATGATGAGAATTTCCTTGGAAACTGCATATTTTGATTGGTGTATTTTTTTATTGCTGTGGGTTTTTTCCTTGTATTATGGTGTGTTGGTTTTTGTTTTCCCTTGGCCAAGCCCTGAAAACCAATAAACTATCTAAAGAAAATAATAAATCTCACTATTGTAAACTTCCTCCATATCTTTCTAGTCTCTTCTACCACCTAAATACCCAGCTTCTCCATTACTGGTTACTGTTGCGTCGATTCCAACTCATGACAACCCCATGTGTTGCAACTGTACTCCATAAGATCTTGATGGCTGTGACCTTTCTTCCCAGGTCCTTCTTGGTGGGTTGGAACCACCAACCTTTTGGTTAGTAGTTGAGCGCTTAACTGTTTGCACCACCCAGGGGTTTCATTAGCTTCTGTATACTATTTTTTTGTATCTCAATCAAGGCTTTATTTTGCCTTTGCTTGTGTAGCCTCGGTGGGCAGTCCCCATCTGTTAATCTCCAACCTGTTGACTTTTCTCTCCCTCAGATTCTGATTGAACTGCCATTTCCTCCATTTCTTCATCCCCACAGTTGGGAAAAATCTATCCCTCCTCTGCTGCTTGGTTGCATGTTATTCATAGCGCATTTTTAAGACCTGACTCATTGTACCAAGGATTGCCTTTTCTTACAGACAAGTTTATCTCCCACAGTAAATCATGAGCTCCCCCTCAAAGGGAGAAACAGATTACTCATCTTTGTCACCCATGGTGAGTTAAACAGAATTGGTCTCAGGTTCAAATAATATTAAAGTGACTTGATGAAGAAAATAGGTGAAAAGGAGAAGCTCAAAAGCATTTGTATAAAGGAGAGGCACAATTTTAGCCTCAATGATGTTGAGGATGATGACAATTCAGACTAAGGAATTACCATGTCAGGCTCTTTGCATATATTGACCCACTGATGATTCACACCCCTCCAGTGAGTTCAGTGATATTATTCAACCCCACTTTACAAATGAAGAACGGGAAGTAAAGAGTATTTGAGTCTCTTGTGTAAAGTCACACTGCTCAAAGTGGTAGAGCTGGATTTATGAAATCAGGTAGTCAGGAGCCCATGCCCTTAACCACTTCACTACACTACTTCGATAGAGGGATGGGGGTGGGTGGGTGAAGACAAATCACCTGTATAAACTAGACCTGGTGTGTTTTTAACATCAGCTGAAAGAACCACCTTCCCACCAGCCAGATCTCAGTAGTAACTTTCAGCAACTATATGCTTCTCCCTTCCCCTTGGCTACTAACCTAAAGGTTAGTGGTGTGAACCCTCCCAGAGGTGCATAGGAAGAAAACCTTGTTGATCTGCTTCCAAAAGTTCACAGTCACGAAAACTCTATGGAGCGCAGTTCTACTCTGCACACCTGGAGTCACCATGAGTCAGAATCAACTCAAAGGCAACCTTTTTGGTTTTTTGTTGTTTGTTTGTTTGTTTGTTTCTCTACAAGCTGGCCTAGGGAGGCCCCTAGAGGATTATCCTTTATCCATTGTTGTTGTTAGGTGCTGTCAAGTCTGTTCCAACTCATAGCGACCCTATGCACCACAGAACAAAACACTGCCCAGTCCTGCACCATGCTCACAGTCATTATTATGCTTGAGCCCATTGTTGCAGCCACTGTGTCAATCCACCTCATTGAGGGTCTTCTTCTTTTTCGCTCACCCTGTACTTTACCAAGCATGATGTCCTCATTAAGCCAAGGGGACATAAGATAACAAAATAACCTTAGATTTTTTTATCAGTCCAAGAAAGTGTAGTCTGTGCTGTAGACAAGATATACATAGAATTGGACAGCAAGCTACTTGGTTACACACTGTAACACTCTTACAAACACCAGATTTATTTGGTTGGTTACCATCAGGAATAAGTACATGGGCTAGATCACTATTACAAGGAATAGTAATATTCTTAGTCTACATCCTGATAGTATTAGGCATAACAAAATTTGTCTTCTATTGTCTTACACACTTAACAGGCAAAGAAGGCCTTGGGCTAAAATGTTGATGTACATTGACTCTGCTCACTCCCGCAGTGCGATTGATGAGAACATCACTCTTACTTAAGAACCTGGTGAAGAACCAAACGGTATCTGGTGGAAAACCAGCACTGTGAACCTACCATGGTTACCATCTAGGAATTTGACTAAGTCCAGGTATTGATCATTGATGTGTTATCTCCAATCTCTGATCAAAAGGAGGGAATGATTTTGAAAATAATACTGGAATCACTTATTTCCTCTCCTTGAGCATAGAGAATGTGACCCAGCTGGAGCTAAGCTCACAAGGACATATCAACTGGGTCCCTAGATGAAGACAATAGATGGAACAATCTTAGAAGTTTTAGGGAAGAAAAATATCTTTTAGGGAATCTTTCACATAAAGCCAATCAAACAGAACACAAAAAGAATTTCATTCTTATCTTTTTCTATTAGCATTTAGCAAGTAGAAAATTTGTTGGACCAGTTAGACCCTCTTGATTGTCGTTACTAAAAACTGTACCAATGATTGTTAAGAGAGATGATTCAAAATGTAGGATCACAGTTTCTAGCCAATCTGTGAAAAGGTGAAGCTTTCAATGGTTTTGACCATTTGTAATGTTGATATATACTGATTCCTCTATAATGTTCTCTGGACTCAGGCAGACATGGCTCTAGCAGTATGCTTGTCTGTTATCCCATTCTTGCCTATTCTGTAATATTCTTTAGACATGGACAGACATGGCTCTAACAGCATGCTTGTCTGTTTTCCCACTTTTGTCTGTTCTGTGATATTTCCTTGGACTCGGGCAGACATGGCTCTGGCAGCACTGTTGTCTGTTTCCCACTTTTGTCTTTTTGAATATATGCCAAATAAAACTTTCTTTTTGCTTTAAAAAAAAAGAAAGAAAAAGACAGAATATCTGATTAGATGTTCTTGGACTCAGGAGATACCAAACCTGGAGGGGATCTTAGAGAAAATCTCATCCAAAGCCTTGAGTTATAGAGATATCTGACTTGGCCAAGTCACTAGCTTGTTAGAGATGGTACACAGGCTTTCGGACTCTTAGTCCAGAATATTTTTTTATAGGTGTCATGAGTTTTCTAGGAGAATTCATCTGAAGACAGAGGGCAAGATGCATGAATTCCCTATCATTAATTATTCTCTTTTGATTGATTGTCTAGTATCCCACTTTATAGATGCACCATAATTTACTTAGCCAATCCCTGAGAGTCATAGGTTATTTCTAATTTTATTGTGATGATAACTAACAACATGGTAAATGTTTTTGTAGATAAATCTTTGGATACCACCATGATGATTTCTAAAATTGAAATTACTTTGCCAAAGAGTATGCATATTTTTAAGATTTGAATTAATATTATTAAATTCTCTATCAGAAAGAGAGTACTGATTTATGTTCTCAACAGCAGTTTATGAGGGTGACTACCTCCCTCACCATAGTGAGGAATCCTGGCTGAAAGCAGAGAATATGAGAAAGATGTTTACTTGTGTTTTATTGGCTATGCAAAGGCATTCGACTGTGTGGATCATAACAAATTATAGATAACATTGCGAAGAGTGGGAATTCCAGAACACTTAATTGTGCTCCTGAGGAACCTGTACACAGATCAAGAGGCAGTTGTTTGAATAGAACAAGAGGATACTGCATGGTTTAAAATCAGGAAAGGTGTGCGCCAGGGTTGTATCCTTTCACCATACCTAGTCAATCTGTATGCTGAGCAAATAATCTCAGAAGCTTGACTATATGAAGAAGAACAGGCCATCAGGATTGGAGGAAGACTCATTAACAACCTGCGTTACACAGATGACACAATCTTGTTTGCTGAAAGTGCAGAGGACTTGAAGCACTTACTGACGAAGGTCAGAGACCACAGCCTTCAGTATGGATTACACCTCAACATATAGAAAACAAAAATCCTCACAACTGGACCAATAAGCAACATCATGGTAAATGGAGAAAAGATTGAAGTTGTCAAGGATTTCATTTTACTTGGATCCACAATCAGCACCCATGGAAGCAGCAGTCAGGAAATTAAAAGATGCATTGCATTGGGCAAATCTGCTGCAAAAGACTTCTTTAAAGTGTTGAAAAGCAAAGATGTCAGCTTGAAGACTAAGGTGCGCCTGACCCAAGCCATAGTATTTTCAATTGCCTCATACACATGTGAAAGCTGGACGATGAATAAGGAAGACCAAAGAAGAATTGACGCCTTTGAATTGTGGTGTTGGCGAAGAATATTGAATATACAATGGACTGTCAAAAGAACGAACAAATCTGTCTTGGAAGAAGTACAACCAGAATGCTCCTTAGACGCAAGGATGGCCAGACTGCGTCTCACGTACTTTGGACATGTTATCAGAAGGGATGAATCCCTGGAGAAGGACATCAGGCTTGGTAAAGCAGAGGGTCAGAGAAAAAGAGGAAGATCCTCAACCAGATGAACTGACACAGTGGCTACAACAATAGGCTCAAGCATAACAAGGATTGTGAGGATGGCGCAGGACTGGGCAGTGTTTTGTTCTGTTGTACATAATTGACAGAAAAAAGTATACTGATGTTGCTTTAATTTGAATTTCTTTAATTACGAGTGGAACAAACATTTTCTTTGCCACTTGTAATCTTTCTTTGGTGATATACTTATTCATGTTGTTTACACAATTTACTATTGAAATATTTGTCTACTGTATTATTTATAAAAGTTCTTTATATATTAAAGCTATTGGTCCTTTCCCTACGATGAAGATTGCACTTATCTCTTGAGTTTTTTGTTGGCCTTTCATTTTTGTTTATGGTGGTTTTGAAATGCACTCATATTTCAGTTGTCATTTTTAAAATTTATGACTGCTATCTTTGATATCCTTCCCATTCATTAATACGTTCTTCTAGCGTTTTTATGGTTCACTTTTTTCCATTTAAATGCTAACTCATAAGGTCCCTGGGTGGCGCAACTTGTTTGCACTCAGCTGGTAACCAAAAGGCTGGTGTTTTGAACTCGCCTAGTGGCGCCGCTGAAGAAGTACAGATCACAGCCAAGAAAACCCTGTAACACATGGGGTTTCCAAAGTCACTGAACCAAAAAGAAGATCAACGACATTAAATACTAACTCGTCTGGAATTTATTTTGTTATATGATTTGAGGAAGAGATTAAATTTATTTCTTGAAAAATGGTTAGCCAAATGTTCCAACACAATTTATTGAATAAACTATACTCAATGATTTATGTTGACACCTCTATTACATACTAAATATACATATATGTTTTTAAATTCTATTATGTACTACTATTTTATTATTATGCTTTATAATTATTTTTAATCTTGGCCATTATTGCATAGTTGTTCTTCCAAATTAACTTGAAAATTACTTTTTTAAGTCCCTCCTTCCATTTCATGAAATTTCAATGCACTTTTACTGGCATTTAGGTTAAATGTATCTATTATTGTATCCAGTAATATTACACATCTACTTAAGTTTTCTCTTATTTTTCTCAGTAAAGTTTTGTAGTTCTCATATGGACACATTTCTTTAATTTTATTCTTAGGCATTTTATATATTTTGGTTGCTATATATACACTATACAAATATTTAGTAAGAATCTCCTCTGTGCCAGGCCCTCTACTAGGTACTGGTGATATTATGGGAAGCAAAAACAGACTTGGTATCTGCCCTCATAGTATTTATACTCTAATGGAGGATAGACACACTAATCAAATACTGCATAACTAATGTAAAATTTGAAGTGTGGTATGAGCTGTAAATGAAAGATACACAGTATTATCAGATTGTATAATAAGAAAATTTGAACAAGAAGATCAGGGAAGGTTTTTCTGAGGCAGTGACAATTGAATGACAACTAGAAGAGCAATAAGGAGAAGGCCTGTCCTTCAGGCAGAAAAAACAATTACATGCAAAGGCCCTGAGGCAGGAAAGCAATACAAGGTTCTAATAAAGGTCAGTAGTTGGTGTACAGAGAATGAGAAAGAGCAAGCTGCAGATTGAATTTGGAAAAGAAGAGCTAACCATGTAGGGTCTGATAGTACACTCGAGGATTTGGATCTTTAGCCTAGGAATGATAGGAAGCCATTGAGAGATTTTAAACAGGGGCTCACATAAGATTTGCTTTTTTAAAAGTTTACTTCACTGTGGGTGGAGGAGGGAGTTGGGAGAAAGAGACTGGCTAGTGATGGATTGAACATAAACGTGCAGTGGACAGAGGAATTAAAGGCAACTCCGGTGTTTTTTCCTTCTAAAACTTTTGGTGCCAATCACTGAGATAGGGAACACTGGAGAAGCGTGGCTCTCTGAGGGAGGATCCCAAGGTTGGTTTGGGATATGCTGAGTTTGAGGTACCTTTGAGCCAGCCAAGAGGAATCTTCAAGCAAACAACCTGAGCTTTTGTGAATATGATCTGATTTGTTCCATTTTATAATTATCATTACTGATATATTAGAAAGCTATTAAATAGGGACATTTTAACAGGCCAACTTCCTGAACTTTCTCAAAGTTTTAACATTTTTTCAGCTGTTTTTCTTTGATTTGCAACAGGCATTATATCTGTAAGTAATGATAATTTTATTTCCTCCATTATAACATTTACTATCCTGAGGTCTGTTTTTTGTACTATTACATAGGCTTAAACCTCTAATACAGAGTTAAATAAAATTTGTGATATTTGTCATTGTTGTTTTACTTCTGACTTAAATGAGAATGCCTCTAGTCCAGCATGTCCCAAACATGTTCTGCTAAACACTAATTTTTCAAGAAATGTTAATGGCTGTTCAGAGAAAAATAACAATAGATATTAGCAATATTTTCTCTACTAAAATGTGTTTTAATATAAATATATAATAAGCATTTGCTACTGGATTAATGTGTAGTCAATATATATTTATACCCCTGCAAAAATGCAGTGATCAAAAAAACAGAGAACCACAAATTCGGGCCATGTTGTGGGGGGATTGGAACTCTTACACATTGCTAGTGTGATTGTAAAATGGTACAACCACTATGGAAAACAATATGGCACTTCCTCAGAAAGCTAGAAATTGAAATAACTTATGATCCAGCAATCCTGCTCCTAAGTATTTATCCTAAAGACGAGCAGTGACACAAATAGACATATGCACACTTATGTTCATTGCAGCATTATTCACAATAGCAAAAAGACGGAAACAACCAAAGTGCCCACCATTGGATAAAGGGATAAACAAACTGTGGTACGTACATACAATGGAATACTACACAACTATAAAGGATAATAAGGAGTCTGCAAAACAGCTTATAACATGAATGAATCTGGAGGACATTATGCTGAGTGAAATAAGTCCATCACAAAAAAGACAAATATTGTATGGTCCCACTATTATAAAAGTGAAGAATAGATATATACACAAAAAGCAAAGTTCTTTGATGGTTTCCAGAGATGGAAGGGACAAAGAGAGGGAAACAGTTGTTACTTTTGGTGATGGGAAAGGCAATCCCAAAGATGAATGAAATCAGCACAACTTGACCAAGGTAAATAAAGACACTAAGAAGTACACAAGAAAAAGGGACCATTTGGGTAGATGCTGTAACGTATATAAGTTTGCAGCAACAGTAAAAACAACCAAAAAATATGTGTGTGGTTATGTGGGTAGATATGGATCATATATGTGTACAGGAAAGCATATGTGAGTAAATGCACGTGCATGTATAGGTGTATCTGTAGGCATATGTATATGCACGTTTCTATGTGCTGCGTACATATCCACACATATAACAAACCACATAGGGGGTACAGTTACAGAGCCTTCCTAGACATATCCAAACAACTCACAGGATTGGTTTACAGGGTCAAAAGTCTTTAGACCATAGTCCTGGGGGACAACTTAGTCAATTGGCATAACATAGTTCACAAAGATAATGTTCTACATTCTAGTTTGGTGAGTAGCATCTGAAGTCTTAAAAGCTTGAGAGGCCATCTAAGATACAACTATTGCTCTCTACTCGTATCGAGCAAAAGAAAATGAAGGAAATCAAAGGCTCAAAGAAAAAACTAGTCCACAGGACTAATAGCCCACATGAACCCTAATCTCTTCTAACCTGAGACCGGAAAAACTATATGGTGCCCAGCTACCACTACCAACAGTTCTGATCAGGGACACAATAGAAGGTCCTGGATAGAATGGGAGAAAAACGTAGAACAAAACTCAAATTCCTAAAAACGGCCAGACCTACTGGACTGATAGAGACTAGAGGAACCCCTGAGACTATCACCGTAAGATACTGTTTGAATGTGGAATTGAAGCTATTTCTCCAGGTCACCTGTTAACCAAATAATAGATTGCCTTATAAAATAAACAGTATCACCCATGAGTAATGTGCTCCGTTAAACAATTGGGTTTTTGGATCTACGTTATAAACATTTAGCTGTATTATTATTTAACTTTTACTGTTATTAAATAAGTTTTTTTTTTTAATGGAGACCATATACGGTAGTGGTGGAGTTTGCCTAGACAAATTATGTTCTCTGCTCCTTTGCTTTCTCATCCAGGGGTAATAATATTATCTGTCATAGGGTATAACCATAAGCATTAAATTAAATTATGTCTGTAAAACTTTTAACTCAGTACTTGGCACTTAATGTGTAATAAATATTAACTGTTTTTCTTTTTATACAACATAGTTCAATACGACTCGAAAAGGAAATCAGCTATAAAAGAAAAGTAACCTTATGGGTCACAAACCATCTCAATTAAACAAGCCCAAAGTCAGAATACTTCAAAGACAAGATTTTCAGCTTTCTGTTCCTAAAAGCACAGATGAAATCTGTCCAGGAAGAAACAATATCGAACTTAACAAATAAACATCAGGTCATAAGAAAGTACAATAAAAGTTATTTGTCCTTTGGATTTTTTTCTACTGTAAAGAGAGATACTCTGGATTTTCAGTGTGTATTGAGTGACAGCACATTCTCTAACGTCTCCGTTAAGCCCTACTATGTTTCAGAGGATTTTGGAAATAATCTTGCTGCTAGTAAGTGGTCTTCTGCCTTGTGCTACTAATGGCACCTGTGAAAAATGGAATTTTCACACAATAGTGCAATGAAAACAAAATATAGAAGTAGAAATGGTGTGTCAGATGTGAGGATGCAATTCAGCAACGATAGTCTTAATATTAACTGGATGTGGGCTAAAAAGACAAAAAACAATGCATGCATTTATATTTTAATTATTTGAGTCGTACTTGATAGCACAAAATGTAAAATGAAAGATACCTTAGTTTATTTGTATATATTTTGTTCTTAATTACAACTAAAATTTGTTTTCCTTAACTGTTTTGCTGATTTCAGTTCTAATATTTTTAAAATGCATATAAATAAATGTTTTGGTAATTTCTTGCAAGAATTATGTATTTATATGTGCATAAATATGTATATATATTGAATTTATTGAATAAGCTGGAATGCAAAGGGTTTAAAAAAAAGGCAACCTTATTTTTTCTCACCATAAGCCCTTCAAATTCATTCTTTTGGCTTGTTGTTATCCACCCCAGATTAAATCTCAAGCATGTCTCAAGCATAGTTTATCTGGTCATTTTCAGATAATAAAAGTTCAATCCAGTATAATAATTGCATATCTCTAATTTCTTATTTAATTAAAAACAACTTCTCTTCCTCAGTGGCTTGTAAATGCAGTGGGGGTGGGAGCTATGGGCAACTCCTTTCCCTTTTTCTGGCTCCACCACGTTATCTACTTGCAAACTGGTTTTTTAACCCCTCCAGGGTTGGTCACGGGCTGGGAGTTTGGGGAGAAGGGGTAGGAGATAGGATCACCAAGGGGCAGAAAGATTTTACTTACCTAGTACAATTATAACCTCCTAATGATGCATTGTTCTTGGTGTGCTCCGTGAGTTCTTCAAGGCTCCCTCCACTGCCACGCACTGTGACTATTGCTAGGATCTCTCACCTACAGCTCCCTTCACACAGGCAATGCTCCTTCCTCTGCTGCTAATGACCAGCACCGTGATTTAAAGGTTTACGTCTCTGTTGGAGTCACTTCAGCTGGAGTCCCCTTCAAGATGGTACAACCCAGCTCCATTCCATGGGCCCCAATTTTGGCGCTGAGGAACTCTCACATTCTATGCCCTGCTCAATTCAGGAAGTCAGGCTTTTTCCAGTTGCAGCTTCTTCCCCTGATTTTGCTCTCTTAGAGCTCCTGGCCAGTCACAGCCCTTTCCTTTAGACTTTTCTAGGGTGAATCAGATATCGGTCCCTGTGTCCCTTCAACCAGTGGGCTCATCTCAAGAGTTTCAAATGATACTCTTGAAACTCACTTCTTGAATTGAAGCACCTTCCTCCCACCCTCCCTCCATGGGGGAAATACATGGTCCACTAACCATTCCAAAAAATAGTCAACCTAGGCCCCTTCAGCCAGATGAATTTTTTTGTCTTCTCTTTCATAGCTTAGAGGGCTAATGTTGGCAAAGGGTTTCACAACTATTGTATTCGTTCTCAGATTTGAGTGCCTTGGCTGAAACTCTGAGTCAATAGAAAAAGTTTCATCTTAACATAGTGTTCTATATATGTCATGGGCTCCTACTAGTAGTTCTTCAATACATTATAATTTAAATCATGTTCCTTGAAAAAATAACTATGGAAAACACTGCTCTATTGTTTTGCTCTTAAGTATGATGTAAGCTACTGGTTTGAGACAATTTTTTTAATCATGTTGAGGGAGTATTTTATATGTAATTTATTTAACTTTTATTAGAAATGGATCTTGAATTTTGTTAAATTCCTTTTTGATATTTATCAAGGTGAACAAAAATTTTTCTCTCTTGACTATTGATGTGATCAGTGATATTTTTAGATTTCCTAATATTGAATCATTCATAGTTTCCTAGAGCATTATCTTTTTAATATGATACTAGATTTGATTTGCTAGTGTTTTATTTAAGTGTTTTGTATCTGTATTCATAAGTAAGCTTGGTCAAACATTTTTTGTGCCATCTTCATTGTATTTTAGTATATGCTAGCTTTTTAAAGAAAATGCAAAGCATTCTGTATTTGTCATATCCCTTTTTTTAAAGAAAATATTCTTATTGAACTATAATATACTTATAGAGTACACATAGCAATTGATTTTCACAAGGTAAATACATCTGAGTAACAAGCATTCAGATAAAAAACCAGTACCATTCACTTTCCAAAACCTCCCCTTACTCTCCCCCACTATCCTCTCATGGGTTGCCGCTATACTGACTTTCAACAGCAGAGACTACTTCTGTCAGTTTTTACACCTTATATAAATGGACTCATATATATGTACTCTCCTGTGTTGGTCTTTTTTAACTCAATATTATGTTTGTGAGATTCAGCCATATTATTATGTGTGGTTGTATATAGTTTATTATCATTCATGTATAATATTCTACTCTATAAATATAGCAACATTTACTTATCTTTGCTGTTGTTGATGGGTGTTGGGTTCTTTTCAGTTTGAGGTTATTACTGATACTGCTTTTATGACCATTCTAGTGCATATAGCTTTTTTTAAAATATATATATACACACTTCTGTTGGATACATACTTAGGATTGAAATTGCTGGGTCATAGGGAATGAACCTGGATTATCTCTTGTTTACTTATTGTTTTGTATGAGTCCTTTTTATATTCAGGCTACAAATCCATTGTTGATTGCATGTGTTGGAATATCTTCTTTCTCTCTATAGTTTGCCTTTTCATTCTCTTAATGGTGTATTTTGATAAATACATAGTTTATCAAATTTTTTAATGGTTAATGCTTTCTGTCTCCTGTGTAAGAAAGTTTTGCCTACTCCAAGGTCACAGAGATGTTCTTTGTTTTCAAGTTTCATTTTTAGATCTGTAATCTCTCTGGAGTTTATTTTATGATATGATATTTTATATCACTTTTTCATATGAATATTCAATTGTCCTAGCACCATTTATTGAAAAGACCATCATATTCTCACTGCACTGTACTGCCATCATTGTTATAAATAGGTTACATATATGAGCTTTCCATCTTTTTTTGTTTGTTTGTTCTGGAATAATTAGTATAAGAATAATTTGTTCCTCCTTGACTTCCAGAATGCTGGCATTAAGGGCTCCACAGGCCCTCTTTCAAGTGAAACAACCAAAACTGGTAAAAATTGTTTTTAAAAACAACCATTTAAGGTCTCTGTAAATTGTTCTAAGGACATAGAGCAAATGAAGAAACATTTATTCAGGAAAATCTACTAAATCTTGGTAAAAAGAGGTATAGTCTGTGGTACTTGAGCCACAACTCACTCTCTCTCTACTCTTCCCCCCTCAGTTCATTATGACAGAAGCTTCGCTATGAATGGATTCAGCAATAAACACAGGGTTTCTTCTCCCCTCAGTTCCAAGTCAAGGATATTGTATCTCCCTGAAAGTGATAGGCCATCAGCATTTATCATCCTCTCCAGCTCCATATTGCAGAAACTCTATTCCAGACAAAGTTGTTAATAGGTCTGAGGATCTCTTCTTACACTCAGCCTTCACTGGTAGGGTCCAAACTATCCTAGATACAGCAGTCTTAGAATAATGAGTCCTCAATTACCCTCATCACAGCTCATCCTATGAGAGGCTGCATTTTGGAAAAGGCAAGCTGAGAAGATGGAAGGCTACTGCCCAGCAACATCAAAGGCTGCACATTGTAGGATAAATAGACTTCAGTAAAATGGGTAGCCAAGTCAGTAAACTAATAAACAAGGAAATAATTACAACAACAACCCCCAACAAGGGATCAGTATTGATATTCCCTGCAATACATTATTTAAAAGGTCCAGTTTTCAACAAAAAAATTACAAGACACGCAAAAAAAAAAAAAAAAAAAAAAACTGGAAAGTGTGAGCCATACAGAGGAAAAACGCAGCAACAGAAACTGCCTTGGAGGGGATGCAGACGTCAGACTTAGCAGAAAGTCTTCAAAACATCTAAGTATGTTCAAAGAACTATAGGAAACTATGATTTAAGAAGTAAGAAAGGCATGATGACAGTATCTCATCAATTATGCAATATAAAAATATATATATATATTTTTAAAAGAACCAAATGGAAGTTCTGGAGTTCAAAACTACAATAACTGAAATGAAAAATATACTGGAGTAACTCAACAGTAGATTTGAATTGGCAGAAGTAAGAATCAGTAAACTTGAAGATAAGAAAATGTACAATCTGGAAAATAGAGAGAAACAAGAATGAAGAAAAATAAGCAGAGCCTCAGAAAAATATGGGACACCATTGAGCAACTCAACATATACATAATGGGAGAACTAGAAGGAGAGGAAAGAGAGAAAGGAACAGAAAAAAAAAATCAAAGAAATAATGGCTGAAAATGTCCTAAATTTGATGAAAAACATTAATCTACACATCCAAGAAGCTCAGCAAACTCCAAGTAGGATAAATGCAAAGAGATCCACACAGAGACACACAATAACAAAAATGCTGAATGACAAAGACAAAGAGAAAATCTTGAAAGAAGCAAGAGAAAAATGAGCCATCACATCCAAGAGGACCCCAATAAGATTAGCAACTGACTTCTCATTAAAAACAATGGAGGCTAGAAGGCAATGAGAGAACATATTCCAAGTGCTGAAAAACAAAAACAAAAACCTCTACCAAGAATCTTATATACAGAAAACTATCTTTAAAAATGAAGATAAAATAAAGACATTCCCAGATAAACAGAAACCAAGAGAATTCATTGATAGCACACCTGTCTTGCAAGAGATACTAAAGGAAGTTTTCCAGGCCAAAAGCAAGTTATCCCAGATAGTAATTCAAAGCCTCCCAAAGATACAAAGAACACTAGTAAAGGTAATTATGTAATTAAAAAAGACATGTATATATTTGTATTGCTGGGACTATAATATGTAGAAATGTAATATATTCAGCAATAACAGCACAAAGAGGTCAGTGAACAAAGCTCTGAGAAAGGATATGACACCAGATGGTAACTCAAATTTTCAGGAACAAATGAAGAGAACCACAAATGGTAAATCAGTAGGTTAATATAACAAACTCTATAAATATATACTTGCTTTCTTTTCTTCTCTCAGCTTCTTTAAAAGATGTCAAAAATTATATAAAGTCATAATCATAACATCACATTGTTGGGTTTGTATAATTATAGAACGTATACCAATAGTAGCACAGAAAGAGGAGAGAGGGATTAGAGCAATATAAGAGTAATGTTTCCGTACCTAACTGAAATTTAGTATAAATTTGAAATGTATTCCGATAAATTAAAATGATTATGGTAAACCCTTGGGAAACCACTAAGAAAATAATTTAAAAAATATATAATGAAAAATCATTAAAGTAATTAAAGTATTACAATAGAAAATATTCACTAATGTAAAAGAAAGCAGTGAAGGAGGAACACACACAAACACACACCTCACCATGAAATGTATATATAATAAAAAAAAGTAAAATGACAGCTATAAATCCAACCATATCAATAACATTATGTGTGAATTAATTGAACAATCCAGTCAAAAAGCAGAGATTGTCACACTGGATAAAAGAACAAAACCAACTATATTCTATCTATAGGAGACACCCTTTTTTTTTTAAATTGTGATTTAGGTGCAAGTTTACAGAGCAGATTAATTTCTCATTAAACAGTTAATACACAAATTGTTTTGTGATATTGGTTGCCAAACCCATGATATGTCAACATTCTCCCACCTCCACCCTGGGTTCCCTGTTTCCATTCATCCAGTTTTCCTGCCCCAAGTTAAAAGGGTGTCCAGGTGCCATACGCATGGGCTTTCTCCAGTCTCTGTCAGACCAGCAAGCCTGTTTTTTTTTTTTCTTGTGAACTTGAATTTTGTTCTACATTTTTCTCCCACCCTGTCCAGTGCCTCTATTGTGATCCCTGCCAGAGCAGTCAGTGGTGGTAACTGGGCACCATCTAGTTGTTCTGGGCTCAGTCTGGTGGAGGTTGTGGTAGTTGCAGTTCATTAGTCCTTTGGACTAATTTTTCCCTTGTGTCTTTGGTCTTCTTCATTCTCTTTTGCTCCAGCCAGGATGGGACCAGTAGATGTACCTTAGATGGCCACTAGCAGGCTTTTAAGACCCCAGTAGATACTCACCACAGTCGGATGTAGAACATTTTTTTTATAGAGTATGTTATGCCAATTGAGCTAGATGCCCCCCCGCAAGACCATTGTCCCAGCCCTCAGCCCAAGGAGACACTATTTATTTATTTATTTTTATTGTGCTTTAGATGAAAGTTTACAGCTCAAGTTAATTTCTCATACAAAAATTTATACACATATTGTTATGTGACATTAGTTGCAATCCCTATAATGTGACCGCAAACTCTCCCTTTCCACCCTGGGTTTCTCGTGTCCATACAACCATCTCCTGTCCCTTTCTGCCTTCTCATCCTACCTCTGGACAGGAGCCACCCATTTGGTCTCACGTATCTGCTTGAACTAAGAAGCACGCTCTTCACAAGTATTATTTTATGTTTTATAGTCCAGTCTAATCTTTGTCTGAAGCGTGGGCTTTGGGAATGGTTTTAGTTCTGGGTTAACAGTGAGTCTGGGGGCCATGGCTACCAGGGTTCCTCCAGCCTCCATCAGACCATTAAGTCTGGTCTTTCTATGTGAATTTGAGTTCTGCATCACAGTTTTCTCCAGCTCCATCAGGGACTCTCTGTTGTGTTCCCTGTCAGGGTGGTCATTGGTGGTAGCCAGGCACCATTTAGTTCTTCTGGTCTCAGGCTGATGGAGCCTCTGGTTTATGTGGACCTTTTGCCTCTTGGGCTAATATTTTCCTTGTATCTTTGGTGTTCTTCATTCTCCTTTACTCTAGATGAGTTGGGACAAATTGATGCATCCTCGATGGCCACTTGCAAGCTTTTAAGACTCCAGATGCGAGTCACCAAAGTGGGATGCAGAACATTTTCTTAATAAACTTTTTTATGCCAATTGACCTAGATGTCCCCCAAAACCATGGTCCCCAGACCCCTGTCCCTGCTACTCTGTCCCTCGAAGTGTTTGGTTGTGTTCAGGAAACTTCTTAGCTTTTGGCTTAGTCCAGTTGTGCTGACTTCCTCTGTAGTGTGTGTTGTTCTTCCCTTTACCCAAGATGATTCTTGTCTACTATCTAGTTACTGAATTCCCTCTCCCTCCCTCCCCGCCCTCATAACCATCAAAGAACGTTTTCTTCTGTGTTTAAACCTTTTCTTGAGTTCTTATAATAGTGGACTCATACAATATTTGTCTTCTGACTGACAAATTTCACTCAGCATAATGCCTTCCAGATTCATCCATGTTGTGGATGTTTCGTGGATTCATCGTTGTTCTTTATCATTGCATAGTATTCCATTGTGTGTATATACCATAATTTTTTTATCCATTCATCCGTTGATGGGCATCTAGGTTGTTTCCACCTCTTTACTATTGTGAACAGTGCTGTGATGAACATGGGTATGTATGTATGTATTCATGTGACAGCTCTTATTTCTCTAGGATGTATTTCAAGAAGTGAGATTGCTGGATCGTATGGTACTTCTAGTTCTAGCTTTTTTTTCTTTTAATATATGTTATTGTACTTCAGGTGAAGGCTTACAGAACAAATAGTTTCTCATGAAACAGTAGTACACATGTTGTTTTATG
>NW_004444135.1:1753463-1769089 GCF_000243295.1 Trichechus manatus latirostris | reverse complement strand
TTTAGGTCTTTGATCCATTTTGAGTTAGTTTTTGTGCATGGTGTGAGGTATGGGTCTTGTTTCAGTTTTTTGCAGATGGATATCCAGTTATGTTAGCACCTTTTGTTAAAGAGACTGTCTTTACCCCATATAACAGGCTTTGGACCTTTGTCAAAAATCAGCTGCTCATAGGTGGATGAATTTACATCTGGATTCTCAATTCGGTTTCATTGGTGTATATAGCTGTTGTTCTACCAGTACCAGGCTGTTTTGACTACTGTGGTGGTATAATAGGTTCTAAAATCAGGTAGTGTGAGGTCTTCCACTTTGTTATTCTTCTTCAGTAATGCTTTACTTTTCTGGGGCCTCTTCCCTTTCCATATGAAATTGGTAATTCATTTCTCCATCTTGTTAAAAAATGTCATTGGAATTTGGATCAGGATTGCATTGTATCTGTAGATTGCTTTGGGTAGAACTGACATTTTCACAAAGTTGAGTCTTCCTATCCATGAGCAAGGTATGTTTTTCCTCTTCGGTAGGTATCTTTTGGTTTCTTACAGTAATGTCTTTGTGGTTTTCTGTGTCTAGGTCTTTTACATCTCTGGTTAGATTTATTCCTAAGTATTTTATCTTCATAGGGGCTATTGCAAATGGTATTGATTTGGTGATTTCCTCTTTGAAGTTCCCTTTGCTGGTGTAGAGGAATCCAACTGATTTTTGTATGTTTATCTTGTATCCTGATACTTTGTTGAAATCTTCTATTAGTTCCAGTAGTTTTCTTGTGAATTCTTTGGTGTTTTCTGTGTATAAGGTCATATCATCCACAAATAGGGATGCTTTTACTTCTTCCTTAACAATTTGGATGCCCTTTATTTCTTTTTCTTGCCTTATTGCTCTGGCTAGGACCTCCAGCAAAATGTTGAATAAGAGTGGTGATAATGCACATCCTTGGCAGGGAGACACACTTCAAATTCAAAGATACAAACAAATTGAAAGTAAAAGGATGGAAAAAGATCTGTCATGCAAAGAGGAACCAGAAGAAAGCTGGAGTGGCTATACCAATATCACACAAAATAGACTTAAAACAAAGATTGTTAGTAGAGACAAAAAAGGATATTTTATAATGATAAAAGGGTAAACCCATCAGGAATACACAAAAATTATAAAAATATGTGCACCTAACAACAGAGCCCTAAAATACACAAAGCAAAGATTGCCAGAATTGAAAGGAGAAATAGACAATTCAACAATAATAGTTGGAAACTTCTATGCCTCACTTTCATTAGTGGGTAGAACAAGTAGACAAAAGATCAACAAGGAAATAAAATACTTTGATATAGGAGTAAATCTTCATGACCTGAGTTTAGACAAAGTCTTCTTATATGTGACATCAAAAGCACAAATAGCAAAAGAAAAAAATAGATAAATTGGAATTCATCAAAATTAAAAACTTTTGTGCTTCAATGAAGACCATCATGAAAGTGAAAAGAAAATCTACATAATGGGAGAAAATATTTATAAATCATGTATCTTATAAGCGCTTGTATCTAGAATACAAAAATAACTTTTACAACTCAATATTGAAAAGAAAAATGACCAATTTAAAAATGTGCACTGAGTCTGAATAGACATTTCTTCAAAGAAGATATACAAATGGCCAATAGGCACATAAAAGATGTTCACTGTCATTAACACACACTAGGATGACTATTATCAAAAAAACAGACAGTGTTGGTGAGGATGTACATGGTGAAACTGTCATACATTGCTGCTGGAAATGTAAAATGGTGCAGCCACTTTGAAAAACAATCTGGCAGTTTCTAAAAGAGTTAAACATAGAATTACCATATCTAAAAATTCCACTCCTAGGTATATACTCAAGAGAAATGAAAACATACATCCACACAAAAACTTGTACACAAACGTTCATAGCAGTGTTATTTATAATAGCCAGAACATGGAAACGACCCAAATGTCCATTAATTGGAGAATGGATAAATAAAATGTGGTGTATTTATACAATGCAATAGTATTCTACAATAAAAAGGAAGAAAGCACTGATACATGCTACATCATTATGTTAAGTGAAGAAGCCATTCGCAAAAGATCACGTTGTATGATTTCATTTACATGAAATCTTCAGAATAGGCAAATATACAGAGACAGCAAGGAAATTCGTGGTTGCCTAGGCCTGAGGAGCTTAGAGGGGAGGTAATGGGGTGAGATTCCTCATGGATACCAGTTTTCTCTTACAGGTAATGAAATGCTATGTAATTGATTGTGGTGATGATTGCACAATTCTGTGAATATACCAAAAACCATTGCATTGTGCACTTTAAATGAGTGAATTGTATGTTACATAAATTATATCACAATAAAGCTTTTTTTTTTTTTAAAAAAAAAGAACAATTCATACCTTGAGCCATTCGTGTTTATATTCTTCAAAGGATCGTCTTGTCTTTATATTTTCCATAGAGCTCAGGATAAGCTAAGCAGTCAATAAATGCCCATCAACTGAGTAAAACCTTGTCAAACTGGATGAACCAACTGAATAGGCAGGAAGTTTTAAGATTTCTCCTGTACACACAGACTTAGACTATCCCAGGAGATTTTGATCTGATGAAGAACAGAACCCTTTCCTGAGTTAGATGAGGAAGGGAAACACCCCAAACAACACGACAACCAAGCTACAAGCCGGCGTGCTCCTATCTGCGTGACTGATAAGGACCATCTGATGCCTCCTGTTCTCCAGGGAGGCCATTCTCTCCACAAAGTCACAATATTTATTTTAACACCAGTGAATATTGAGTGTGTGTATATATCTATATAGTGATAAAACATTGCTTTAATATGTACACAGGGTCTGAACAAGATCAATTCATCAGGATAATCTCGAAGGCCTATGTATGAGAGAGGTTGTTTACACAGTGGGTTGATAGAGGGCTGTGATATAAGCCATAGAGAAGTACTGTCTAATGCTTATAATGCATGATCTATATTTCACAATATGGGCATTATATAAATAATTATTCACATGGACTTGAGATAGCACTGATATGCATACGAGAGACAGCGTGCAAGAGGGTCTGCTCTTAGATGCGTGGGGGTAGAAATGCACAGGTTGGCTGAGCATCTCACACATGTTAGGGTCATTCTTTATCAAGCATTGCCTTGTGAGCTGGCCGATTTTTCTATTCAATGTCTGCAATTTTTTGCAGATACAATCCTGAAGCATTTTATTTGTAAATTAAAAAAAAAAAAAAAATCCACTATCTATTTGTATGAAAGTCAATGTGAAATAGCACAATAAAATGCAACTGTCTGAACTGCTTAGCTGCCAGCATTTTTCTGAGAAATGTTATATTCAGGAATGTAGTAAGCTTAATTGGCAGGATATTGACTAGTCTATATGTAATTTATATTTCAACTATTACTCAATGCTCCCCCGAGCATCCTTGTTGTCTACCTAGAGAGAAGCATTGTACTGATATTTAGCTCATGTCCTTGGGGAACTCTCCTTTCCCTAATACATATGTATTAATTTCCATTAACCTCATTTCAAGTAAGAAGTAATGTAAGTATGAAGAGGAGACCAGATGGGCCAGATGGCCGTCAGTGTCTGTTACGGTATATGAGTAACTCTTCCCATTATCATTCAGTCTTTATTTACTCAATGAATTCACATTGTGAGTAACCCATTTTTGAGGACTGGTTCGTTTCCCTCCAGGACTTCTGGCAAGGATATGAACTCCCTCCTACCCTTTCCTAGTGCTAGAATATACAATAGTGGCGGAGGAAACTAACTCTCTAAATGCATGCCGACATTTGCAGACATAAAGTGCACTGGAGGAACATTCTTGAAAGTACAGTTGCTACTGATATTCCAGTGAATTTCTCTTTCAGAGTGACTGGGCCCATGAATCATGTCTGCTCCTGTCAGTCAGAACCCAAGGAACTGGACATTCCCCTGAACCCCACCCCTGCCCACTTACACTTCAGAGGAAACTGAAAGAAAACCAAATAGATATTTATAAATTTCTCTTTGAAGTCCTACGATTCACTGGTGGAACCAATGCACTTTTCTCCTCAACTCTCATCCCCTGAAGCATCATGAAGAAGGGTTAGTGGATGGTCCATTCCGGGGCTGGCACAGAGGGTTACAGGGACTGCTGACCTCTCCCCTCTGGTTTCTTTAGGTCCTCAGGGACTATGGTTCTTAGACTCTAGAATTTGCAGGGATAATTTATAGGTCTTCTGATCTGAGACAGAGTCAGAAAGGCTCTGTCTAAATGTGAAGGAGCTTCTATTCCCTGCTTCTATGAAAAGTATTATCATACTCCTTTGAACAAGAAAAAACTCCAGTTTTAATTTAAACAATGAAGCAAAGAACTTCAAGTTACATTTTAAAGTGGTGTTAAAAAGTCAAGAAGAAGGGAAAGGCCAACTGGGTCAAATGGTGCTAGGAGCCTGCGTGAGATGAGGGTGGAAAGTGTGAGGTTTTCGATCCTATTTGTGTGAATAATTTATCTCACACATGTGGCTATTACGATGAAACTCTGAACAGTGGATTAATGGGTCCTTATTAGGATGGAGGTTTTCCAGGCCAGTACAAAGGAGGGAGAGAAGGAAAAGGGATATGAGGGCATTTGTAAAGATGTATCATACAAATCAAACCAGAAAAGGAAGGACGTGAATCCATGAGAGCCTGACGGATAAAGTTAGGGAGTTAGGAAACTGGTCATCTGTAGATACATTCAATCCTCACAATAATCTTATATGGTAACTGGGGATTAGAGAGATTAATTAACTTGCTCAAAGTCACATAGCTAACAAGAAGCAGATCTGAGATTTAAACTTGGTTTGTCTGACTCTGATTCCAGCGCCGCTAGCCACCACTCTACACTGCCATAGTCACTGTAAGCAATTTCCTGTTCCACCTCTAGATAAAGTGCCAGCTTCAACCAATCAGAGCCAGCAGGGAAGATTGGCAAATCAGTTGGAACTGATCCAATTAAGATTCAGTGTCCCTTTGGCATGTCCTGATCCTGCTGTGGGGTGTGCTCCTCTCACTCAGAGCGTGTTTACAAAACATCGACTAACAGAATGATTTATAAGGTCCACATTTTATATGAAGTTTTCTTTTTTTGTCTTTCAGCATTATGCATATTCAATTGTTTTTTACTACAGTTTTTAGATCCCCCAAACCATAAATGTCCGTATGACTTGGGTTTATAACCACATGCTCAGAGTCCCATAATATATTCCAGATTCCAAAAACAAAACAAAAAACACTGAAGAAGTCAAGCCAGAATCACTGGATTTGCATAAAAGGTCTCCCACTTGCTTGATGAATGATAAGAAATCATCGAGTTATTCAACATCTTTATCTATGAGTGTGTTTTCCAGTTAACAAGAGTATAGTGGCTCAGCTATTCAACCAATCTTAGATAATTTCAATGATGCTATAATGTTACTTTTCTATTGCTTTAAATATTTAGAGCAAGATTTACAATGCCTTCTTCTTCTTCTTCTTTTTTTTTTTTTGGCAGTTACATGCTTTTTAGTCTTTGAGAACCCTCAGAATCCTGTGTCTCTATGTGATTATATAGCATTTCAGACTGAAAACAAACCAAACTGGAAATCTATTGGGCGTCCACCTGGTGCAGGAAGCTTCTGCCCAAGGTCCATGAGAGGTAGTGGTCAGGCTCTCTGGGTCAGCTCTTTAATGGACTGTGGCAGCCTGCTCCATATTTGAACAACTCTAACTATGGCTCCCACAGAGAAAACAAGCCTCCAGGATGAGGAACATGAAGTCTCCCTAAATTTAAATCACTTGCCAAGTCAATTCTGACTCATGGTGACCCCACATATGTCAGAGTGTGATCCGTAGGGTTTTCAATGGCTAATTTTTTTCAGAAGCAGATCACTAGGCTTTTCTTCCAAGGCACCTCTGGGTGGACTCAAACTTCCAAACTTTTGGTTAGCAGCTGAGCATGTTAACCATTTGCACCACCCAGGGACTCCTCCCTAAACCTAAGTGTCCCCATTACAGGTCTCTCCAGGAAGCAACTGAACCTAAAATATTAATTAAAGACATAACATTTTGTCTCTACCCTCAACCCCCCACCCAAGAAATGCCTTGCCTTGAAGCTAACACTAGAACCAAAGGGAAAGAATGCAGGGGGAGATTTTGTTGCTGACACTTTCAGACCAAGCATAGGATGTGCACTGCCAGGCCAGTGTCCACAGGGACACCAGGTTCTCCATCGTTTGTTCTTTATCTTGACTTTCTGCACATTCTTCTGCCGTGTACTTTTATTATTCTGAATTGTGGGTGAGATAACAGTTGGTTTCTCAAAGTGCAAAGGCTAAACCTACTGATAAACTTCAGCCGCTACCAGGGGATAAATGCTGCCCAGACTGCCAAAACAATCATGACCTCACTTCCTGCATGGTGCACTGAGGGCTTGCCAGCAACTCTGAGAACCAGCAGGCAGGGCTCTGGCACGGGCCAAAGGCAAGATCAGTGAGTCATCCAAGCAGCTACTTGGCCAATTCTTTTAAGGAAGAAATAAATGGAGAGAGTTCTTTTACTTGTCTCTCCTATCGCTGGTTGTATCTCAGGAGACTTGGCTATCAACAAGTGTTTAAAAGAGTTGAGTTTGATACTCAGTGCTCGTCCCAGTAAAAATTTATGGTGTGGACTGTTTTAAAGCCAGGACAAAGCATTGAACAACTTAGACATTGGTTTCCTCTCCGCCTAATAGGTTTTTAGGGTGTGGTATAAAAATCTCCATTTGTAGCAGAGCTCGGCCTGAAGAGTTTTAATTTGTAATACTGATTAGAGTTTTCTAAGGTGGCTATTTAAGACTTCCTCAAAGCTTTTGAAGGTCTTAAAAGTAAAAGTATCATTTGTGTGATTCTTCAGTTCTGATGGTCCTAAAACAGAGTTTCAATGCTCAATGTGCCATAGAATGTGTGAAATAGCTTTGGGGAAGAAGGAACAAATATTGCTTGAAAGGCTACTATGTACCAAGCCCAAGTTGGCCCTGTTGTTGTTGGTTGCCATTTCCAGTTGGCCCTCCGAATCCGTGGGTTCTGCATCCACAGGTTCAATCAACTGTGGATCAAAAATTTGCCTTTCCAGGGCTGCCTTTCCAGTAACCAAAAAAAAAAAAAAAAACCCAAACCCACTGTCAATGAGTCTATTCTGACTCATAGTGACCCTATAAGACATGTTAGAACTGCCCCATAGAGTTTCCAAGGTTGTAAATCTTTATGGACGCATACTGCCACATCTTTCTCCCATGGAGTGGCTGGTGGGTTTGAACCACTGACCTTTTGGTTAGCAGCCTAGTGCTTAACCACTATGTCACCAGGGTTCCTTCCCCTTTCCAGTAAGTTCCCCTGAATATCTACAAGTTTAATGCACAAAAGCTCTGCTCATTCATCCTGAAGCCCTGACAAATGTGTGTTTGCTTACTGGGACTTCCAAGACAAAAGGTTAAATGAAACCTGAATGGAATGCAAGTAGTTCTTCCTTTCAGGGACTTCATTCTCAGAGAGCTCAAGCCGGAAAGCAAACTTCCTTCATGACCACTAGGAAGCTCCCACTGGTGTTTGGTGTTCTAATGCTGAAGACATCCCCCAGGTTCCCTCTATCAATTTATGTGATTGCATATATATTTAATCAGTTTCCATCATATTCCTGGAAAGGCATTTAGCTGGCTGCCAACAGACTCCTCCTCCTGCTCCCCTTTATCCATGAAGTCAGTTGGCAGACACCCCATGTCAGCCACAGAAGCTCAGTGAGCCTCTCCCTGCAGTCTTTCCTAGGTAAACCAAGCTTCCCACCATACTTTAAATTGTTCGGAGGAGAATCACTGCCTCTTCCAGAAGTTCCCTAAATTAAATCACCAACACCCTCTTCATGCATAAGCTAACCAAGCCAAATATTTATTAAAACAAAAATTCATACAGGCTAGCACCATTCAAAAAAAGAGACCCTGGATAGAAATGAGTTAAAAGACATGAATCTCGGCTGACTCTGCAAATAGTATAGTGATGCAGCAGAGAAAAGTAGCCCTACAGAGAAGGAAAATCAATTTTCATTAATGATTTTGAATGTGCCATTGGCCTTGGGTTAATTATTTATTTGCATGAGGGTGTAGATATATCTCAAAGA
The DNA here is from genome assembly GCF_000243295.1 of Trichechus manatus latirostris. Classification (NCBI taxonomy): domain Eukaryota; kingdom Metazoa; phylum Chordata; class Mammalia; order Sirenia; family Trichechidae; genus Trichechus; species Trichechus manatus. Next base: position 1,760,925 of record NW_004444135.1, on the reverse strand, counting down.
TATGGCAGATTATTCGAGAGGAAAACCCTCTGACCTGTGCTCAACCCATGTTTCACTTCACATGCAAAAGCAGCAGGCAGTGTACTGGTCATTTTTTTTCAAGTTTATTCATTCAGTCAGTCAACTAATAATTAATGAGCTTTACTATGTGCTAGACAGTATTCTAGGTTCTGGGAATAAGCTCTGAACAGAGCAGATAAGGTTCCTGCTTGACATTCTAACAGTGGGAGAGACAGATAACCAACCAATTAATAAACAAAAACTGAGTGTAAACTCTTGACACAATGTGATAGAAATGTCACTTTACCTCTGTGGTCTTCTTCCCAAAAACCTATAACCCTAGTCTAATCATAAGGAAAACACTGGACAAATTCTAATAGCGGGGCATCCTACAAAATACCTGATCAATATTCCTCAAAATTGTCGAGGTCATCAAAAACAAGGGAAGCCTGAAAAACTGTCACAGCCAAGAGGAACCTAAAGAGGCATGGTAACAAAATGTGATGGGGCATCCTGGATAGGATTCTGGGACAGAAAACAACAGTAGGTAAAAACTAAGGAAATCTGAATAAAGTACTGTCCTATAAGGATTAAAGCATGCATAACAAGTATGGACGTTAGTTAATTTAAAAGAAAAAAAGAATGTCAACATCATAACTTAAGATAGTGATTAATGCGATGAGAAAAATTAAAAGGAGTAATGCTAAGGAGCAATGGTGTTAGGGAGGGCTACCTTGGACAAGCACACCTCACTGAGGACGTGACATTCCATGTGTGACTTGAATGATGAGAAGCAGCCAATCTACAGAGTAGGGGAAGAGTAACCAAGGGATGGGAACAAGTGGAAAACATCCTGAAGCAGGAATTAGCTGGTATGTTCAAGAAGCACCTAGAAGGTGTGTGTGGCCCAGAATCTAACAAGCAAGTGAGGTAATGGTACAAAATGAAATTGGAGAGGTAGATGGGGATTAAATTGTGAATGGTCTTCTAGGTTAGGCTAAGGAATTTGAATGTTATTCAAAGTCATTGGAGGGTTTTAAGAAGGGAAGTAACATAATCTAATTTACCTTTGGAAAATATCATTCCACCTGCTGTGTTAAGAATTCAAAAAAAAAAAAAAAAAAAAACAGTTGCTGTTGAGTCAATTTCAACTCATATCTACCCTATGGGACAGAGTAGAACTGCCCCATAGAGTTTCCAAGGAGCAGCTGGTAGATTTGAACTGCAGATCTTTTGGTTAGTGGCTGATCTCTTGACCACTGTGCCACCAGGGCTCCAGGTTAAGAATAGGTTGTATTAGTGGTTGCCAGGGGCTATGGGAACTGCTTAATGAGCACGGGAGTTTTCAGGGGGATGACGATAATGTTCTGGAATTAGAGAGTGGTGATGGTTACACAACAGTGGGAATATACTGAAAAACACTGAATCGTATGCTTTAAGATCGTTAAAATGGTAAATTTCATGTTATGCAAATTTTATCTGAACTAAAAAAAGAATAGACTGCAGCAGTGGGGGTAAGCATCAAAACAGGTAACCCAGCTGTGAGGCTATTATTGCTGCAGTACAGGAGAGAAGTCATGGTGACTTGGATTAACGTGCTAGCAGTAGAGATGGGGAGAAGTGTATGGATTCAGACACATTTTGGAGGTAGAGCTGATGGGACTTCTTTAGCGTGGATGTGAAGGGAGGAAATTATTGAGGGAAATCAAGGATGATATTAGGACCACGAGAGAGACACTTTTGGTTCTTTCTAGTTTATTTTATGACATTTTACTGTGGATTTTATATGGAGTCTGTTAGTCAGCACACTTTCGGCTAAAACGTAAATGGAACTCCAACTCAAACTGGCTTAAACAGTAGAAACTTCATAATCTCACATCAGGGAAAATTCCAGAGGTAAGGTGGCTTTATGCTGGTACAGTCAGGGGCTTAGCTGTGGCATTAAGGATCCAGACTCTTAACACCCCGCCGCTTTGCCACACTCAGTGTGTCAGCTTTGCCCTCGCATGGACTACCCTCACAGTTTTAAGATGGCTATAGCAGTGCTAAGAGTACAGACAAGACAATGAAAGGGGAAGATATGGCATTTCTTTCTGTGTGTCTTTCTTAGAAGTGAAGAAAGTAGAAGATCCCCAAAGACTTCTCTGCATGTTACATGCCTATTTCTAAGCCAATGCTTAGCAAGGGAAATGGGATTGCTATGGTTGCTTAAACTATACAGGATCCATCCCTGATAACTGGTAATGAAGTTCAGCTTCCCCTAAAGTACATGTCTATGGAAGGATGGTTAGGGGTTCCATTAAGAAGGATTCAGGAATTGGACGAAGGATGCTGGGTAAGAAAGTGTCTACCTCATGATGGGTGAACTGAACATTCTTTTGGTTCAAAAGTTTGCTATAAGTAGGGGAAAATGCAGAGAACATAATGTATATGATTGTGTCACCTGATCAACTTTGTTATCGTGATATATTCATTAGAACTAAAGAAAATGCATTTGGAATAACACTGAACATTTGATAAGAACTTGAAGTTCCAAAAACTTGACGTTACTAAAAAGGTTTGATAGCACAAAGGAAGAACAGGAAATCAAAGAATGGTGTTTAATAATAATGGTTACATTTATTGAGCGTTTCCTAGCCAACACTTTTCTATGTACTTAACATATATTATAAACATATAATATAAACATATATCATTTAATTCCCAAGGCACTTTATAAAGAAGGTCTTATTACTACATCTTCCCTTTAAAATGAAAAAACAGGGGCTTAGAAAGTTTAAAACAACTTGCCAATGTCACACAGACAGTCAAGGCAGGATTTGAACCTAGACAGTCTGGCTCCGAAGCCTGCACACTTAATCTCTGAGCTTCCTTCACAACAGTGCTCAAGCTAGACTTGAAAGTTTAGACTTCAGAGCAATATTTCTCAACATTTTATAACCAGCACTTCCTTTTGAAAAAAAATTTAGAAGATCATGCTATCCTCAAAGAGATTTTGATTGTTTATCCCCCCATGTATGAAAACAATAGGCATTTTTTTTTTTTTCAAATGTAAAATTGCATCATGAAACTTGCATTTTCAAATTTCCCTGTTCCCTGAGATTCTGATATGCTTTTTGGGGAGGCATGCTCTCCTGGAGTTGCAAATCACTCTTCTAGAGCATTTGGGGAGGTATGTGAGAATTGAGATTCCAGTGGAATTCTGGTCCTGATGGAATTCTGGTTCCCATGACCTGTATTGCCTGTCTATATACTACCCACGTAAGCGAGATCTTTGCTCAACCTTCCACTTAGCTCATGCTGAGTAGGTCTGGTCATGGGGTCAAAGACCTCTTAGAGTTGGCTTTCTGTTGTGTAATAGAAGGCAGGCCACTGAGCCTCTCATCTGTTAAGTGGGGAAAACACATAATACTTAACGTCCCAAAAGGGTAAATGGGACTAATTATGGGTCAACTACTATTTGGAACTAGAGTTTTTGTTTCTCAGAAGATCACGCCCAAGGAGTAGGAAATACATTCCTCTTTGCTCCCTAAAGAGAGGTGAGACCGAAAGACTTCTTTTACTTGTTCCTTATTTTGTGTAATGATTTCTTCAGGGCAAGGAGCAGAGCACATTGTTAATAGTTAGCACTTAATAATCATAAACAAAATAGATAAGACTTGCCTATTAGTTTGGCCAGTTTCTGGCCAGGACTACTCTAATAAAGTGAAACACAGCAGTAGTAGAAGCACCACGTGTACTCACAGGCCTGACCCCTGTCTCAAGATCAATGTTTATCTGTGTCCCAGTTAAAGATCGTTCAGAATTGCCATTCAGGCTTCAATGTTAAGAAGGGCAATAAATATTAATATCGGGGCCATTTCTCAGCTTACACAGAGTGTGAATTAGCACAGCCCTTTCTCAGGCAGAGCTGTATCACTGCAGTCACACATCAGAAATCCAGCTTCTTCATCCCCCTCCTCCCACTTTCCCCACCTCTCTATAGGTCTATGGATTATTGTCAGCTGTATAGGGTTTGAGAGGCACATGTTTGCTAATAAGAGAACTTAGCCAATTTTTTAAAATTATGCCAGTATTTAAAAATTATGCCAGTTCTTGCTTCTGATAATACTGTACTATAGATCATCTTATTGTTTCATTTGGTCACTTTTAGTACTGTCTCTAAGCTGGCACCATGGAGAATTAAATGAGCTTATCTGTAACAGTGGTTCGAACACTGCTTGGTCTATAGAAGCACTATATAAGTACTAGCTGTTGTTGCTACTGTTGTTTTTAGACCAAGGACCTGGAATGTAAGGTGAACTATTTATCAACCATCACTGAATAGAAGCTACTCCATATTCTCTCTTGGATATTGGTTCTCGTCAAGAGGAATGTACTATTTCTTTCAAATGTTTCCTGAGGTAAGTAGTGTCATAGTGGATGCTTTAGGAGAATGGTATTTATTAAGCTTTGGCCACTCAAAGGGAAAATTAGTTCTGACATGCCCTTTTTCCCTTCTGAGGAAAGGCAGTCGGATTGTTTACCTCTTTGGTCAATCAGCTAATTGGCAGGGAATCATGGGAATTTCCGCAATTTGCTTTGTGGACACTTTCCAGCTTTAATGTTCATTAAACTATCTACAGAGGATCAAGACTGCTAGACTCAATTGGAGCAGTAGCAAGAGCTTTGAAGGCATCTGCCCTGGATTCAAGACAAAGCTCTTCACTATGGCCAAATTTGTGACTTTGGGGAAATTGTGTAACCTCCTTTATCCTTCGTTTATCTATGTAAAATGGAGGAAATAATAATTTACAGGATTGTGGTGAGATTTAGGAATAATTTTGTAATACACATAGGATACTAACTGGATGAATAGTAGATGCTCAATAAATGGTAGGTATTGTTATAATTTCTTTGCAGCAATTACAGGTAGTCCCCTGTTATGAACAGTATACGTTCCTAACTGTGTCTTTAAGTGGAATTTGTAGGCAAGTCAGAACAGGTGCATACAGTTCTTATTTAGCATTATTTTAGCCCTGGTGGCCAGTAGTTAAGAGCTCAGCTGCTAACCAAAAGGTCTGCAGTTTGCATCCAACAGCTGCTCCTTGGAAGCCCTAAAGAGAAGTTCTACTCTCTCCTATAGGGTTGCTGTGAGTCGAAATTGACTTCATGACAATGGGGTTTTTTTTTTTTTTTTTTTTTTTTTTAGTGCGTGAAAAGGCTCGAAGACTTTTCAATGATTTAAAAGCTGTAGGTGCAGTGAGTGAAGGTGATTGTAATAAAGAATTTGTTGCAAGTAAGTGTTGGTTCAATTGTTTCAAAGTGAGGACAAATTTACAAAATATTAAAGAATAAGTGTGAGTTGTCCGTAAATTGGACTTTCAGAACCCAGGGACTTACTGTATACCATGGAATAGTGCTTATGTTAAGTTTTTAAAAATTTTCCATTCAAAATTACATGCACAGGCAAAATGGCGCTCTAGGCAGAAGCACCACGCTGTCCCTCCACAGCAAAGATCCGAAAAACTAAGCCAAACAGAGAATACAACAATTCTGAAACCCTAAAACATCAAATGAAGAGAGAAAGAACTCAGCCAAGCACCAAATGCAGTGAGAAAACTGACAGAGAACAGAGAGCGAGGAGAGATTCATGCAGAGGTCCCCTACCAGCTAATGCAGTGTGGATCCGCCATCTTGGACTCCTATTGGAGACCAGCAAAGAGGGGGTACAAAAAAGCAGCCTCACAGAGTGTCCAGTGGGAGACAAAACAACCAGCAATTTGCGACATACACTTTCCCACCCCCCACCCTTCTTCACCCCGACTCGGCCTCCTCTGCTTCCCACGGCCACAATCTCTTGACCAGGAATCACCAGCTGCTTGGATTCCTCACACCCAAATGGGCTGGCTCTCTGAGTGACATTTGTTGGCTGCTGGTGTTGCTTTTTTCAGCTTCTTTTGATTTCTTCCTTCCCTCTCACCACCTCCCCCTCCTTTCACTCAAATACCCGGCTCCATGCGCCATCTTTGCTTCTTCCTGAGGGGCTGCAGAACTCCGGTAATTTGTGATATATGCTTTCTCACTCCCTACCCTTCTTCACCACACTCAGCCCCCTCTGCTTCCCATGGACACAGTCTCTTGTATGAGAAACACCAGACCGCACTAGCTGGCTCTCTGAGTGCCATTTGTTGGCTGCTAGTGTTGCTTTTTTTTCTGCTTCTTTTGATTTCTTCCTTACCTCTCACCACCTCCCCCTCCTTTTTCTCAAATAGCTGGCTCCATGCGCCATCTTTGCTTCTTCCTGAGAGGCTCTAGAGGTCCATTCGAGTGTGGAGCTACTTCCCAGTCTGGGCTGCCACACCGGTGGGATCCCGGGGCTTTTGTTCGTTTGTTTGTTTTGAATTATTTGTTTGTTTTCTTTTCCTTTTCTTGAATTGGGAGCCCTTTCTGGCCAGGTGGTGCTGCATGGCAACGAGACGTCCCCCTCGGCTAGCACAGACGTGCATAGGGATCCCTGGGGGCATTTCTTTTTTCGTTGGTTTTTTTCTTCTGTTTTTTGGGGGGCCTTTCTTGTTCTTTTTTTTTTTAATATGTTTTGTTTTCTTTTCCCTCTTTTTCCCTTTTTGTCTTTCCTCATTGCTCAGTTCCTCGTCTCTCTATCTCTTCTTTCTCTTTCTGTTCCCTGAATACCTGGTGCTGTATACCTCTATGCCTTCTAGCCAGGCTGTACTGCAACATCTGAGAGCGACTTCCCCAGACCTCATAGCTGCACCAGTGGGATCCCTGGGAACTTTGAGGTTCTTTAACCTTTCCAATTTTTATTTATTCATTCTTTTCTTTTCTTCCTCTTCCCCTTTCTGTTTTTCTCCATTTCATAGTCTCTCATCTCTCCACTCCAACGGCAAGCTCCCCTAGCACTTTTTTTTGTTTGTTTGTATGTTTTTGGCTCCTGTTCCTCTTGCCTCTCTCCTATATCAATCTTAGCTCCACACATAACAATCTCCCTGCTGCATCCTGCCTACCTGCACCGTGCACTTGACATCACACCACCAAGCAGCAAAGGCACAGCCTACTGGAACCTGCCCTGCACTGTTACTGACCCGCTCTGGTGGCTGTAGTAAGTGCCACAAACAACCCATCCCAGTAACTCCTCTTCATCTGGAACTGCCCCGTCATACCATATCTGAGTGACTGACCCTGCCAATTGGAGAAGGAGGTGAAAAGTATTGTGCCCACAGATGAGTAAACAACAAAGAACACACAGTGTGCCTGCTCAGACGTAGTCAAATTTAAAAAAAAAGGGGGGGATGAAACAAACAAATCTACAATCAATAAATGAGAAAAATAACTACTGAATGCCCCGAAGACAGCAGACAATATCAAAACATTTACAAAAACTGGACAGGATGGTTCCAGTAGGCATCCAAAATAAAACACCAGATGACTCTCCAGTGGAAGAAAATGCACTAGAACTACCTGA
>NW_004444135.1:1739272-1753363 GCF_000243295.1 Trichechus manatus latirostris | reverse complement strand
GGAGAATTCTACAAAACCTTTACAGAAGAGCTTGTACCAGTACTACTCAAGCTATTTCAGAGCATAGAAGAGGAAGCAACACTTCCAAATTTGTTCTATGAAGCCAGCATAACGCTGATACCAAAACCAGGCAAAGATGTCAAAATTACATGCACACACACGCACACAAATACACACATTATCACAACGAGGTTAAAATATGCCAACAGGAAAAAAGATCAGCATATTAATAGTCACTGTTTTTGGATGAACCACTAGTACAATTAAAAAATAAAATAAACTTGAAAAAATAACTACGGGGTTATGTTAATTTTTAATCACCCAAACGATACCTGATGAATACATATTCTCCTTACATTCTCCTCTTCTCACCTGCTATGACCACAGTTAGAATTGATGTGAGGTATCTTATATCTTTGGTTTTAATAGTATATATTCATTCATATTTACCTAAAAAATATATGGTATTGTTTTATCCACTTGTTTTAAAAATGGTATCAGCTCATACGTGTCATTCTATAACTTGCTTTTTTTCATGCAACACTGTTTTTGAAATCTTACCGTGCTGCTTCATATGGCCCTAATTTATTCCTTTAAACTGCTATGTTTTGTTATATGAATATACCACAATTTACATAGTAATTCCATTTTTTATGGATATTTAGATGTTCTCATTTTTTTGTTTTGTACTCTTACAAGCAACACAGCAATGAAGAACCTGTGTGTTTCTTTGTGTGCATTGGTGCTTCTTTAGAAGAGACATCTAGAGTGAAATTACTAGGTCATAGCAGTTTGTTGTAATAGATGCTATCAATTGCCCTTCAGAATGACCATCTTGTTAACACTTCCACAAGGAATATATGAGTCCCTCTTCTATAGAACTTGCCAAAATTTAATTTTATCAAAACTTAGTTCTTCCCAATGTATGGATGAAAAATCAGACCCCATTATTTTTGCTGTTTATTTTGAAATAATTACAGATTCACAGGAAGTTGCTTAGATAGTACAGAGGGGTCCCTGTTTCTCCCAACGATTACATCTTATACAACTATAGTATAATATCAGAACCAGGAAATTGATGTTGATATAAAGTGTGTATACATCTGTGTCATTCTACCACATGTATAGATTCATGTAACCATCAAGATACACCACAAATGTCTCTCTCATGCTACAGTTTATAAGCACACTTGCCACCCCCATCCCACTCCTATCATCACTAACCCCTGACAGTCACTAACTAATGTGTTCTCCATCTTCATAATTGTGTCGTTTTAAGACTGTAATATAAATGCAATCATACATTATGTGACCTTTTGAGATAGACTTTTTTCACTCAACGTAATGCCTTGAGATCCATTCAAGTTGTTGCATATATCAATAATTTGTTCCTTCTTATTGCTGAGTAGTATTCCATAGTATGGCTGTATCATAGTTTGTTTAATCATTCACCTATTGTAGGACATTTTGGTTGTTTCCAGTTTTGGGCTATTACAAATAAAGTTGCTATGAACAATCATGTACAGACTTTTATGTGGACATAAGTGATCATTTCTCTGGGATAAATGCTCAGGAATACAACTGCTGAGTAGTATGGTAAGCATATTTAGTTTTATTAGAAACTGCCAAATTGTTTTCCAGAGTGGCTGTACCATTTTACATTCCCTCCAGCAATATATGAGAGTTCCAGTTTCTCCACATTCTTGTCACTATTGGTATTGTCACTATTTTTTTTTTTTAAATTTTAGCTGCTCTAATTGGTGTGTAGTGATACTGCATTGTGGTCTTAATTTGCATTTTCCTGATGCCTAGTGATGGCAAACAACTTTCCATATGCGTATTTGCCATCCGTATATCTTCTTCTATAAAATGTCTTTTTGTGTCTTTTGACCATTTTCTAATTGGATTATTTGTTTTTTTACTGTTGAGTTTTGAATGCTCTTTATGTATTCTAGATATGAGTCCTTTGTCAGATACATGGGGTGGAAGCCCAAGCTTCCAAGTGGTCTCAATGAGGGGATAGAGTGAAGGTAGCTCATTATCACCTATCAGAGAGGAAAGTCCCAGCTCCTCACTTGGGCTTCTCTGACACCCCCCCAAGGGGGGCATGTATAGGATAGGTTGAGGGTGCTCATTACAGTTTTGTGAGAGTGGAAATTTAGACTCCCTGCTCAGACTTTGTTGGCAGGTGTAGGGTGGGACCACAGTTTTTCTTTGGTTTTTGGCTAGATCTGTTCTTGTCTAAAAGTTTTATGTCTTACCAGACTCTCCCTTTCTTGATCGTTTACTAGAGAGGGCAAACTTTTTCTGGGGCTTTTTTGTCTGTGCCTATTGGTGTTTTCCAGTTACACACTTCTCCAGTGCCCAATCTGGGATATATGAGGCAAAAAGAAAACCCAGGGAACTCACCAAAATGTTGTTCCTTGGGCTTCAAGGCCACTAGCTGTTCTGCCTTCTTCTCTCCACCTTTCAGAATCTTCTTGTGCTGTTTTATATACAATGACCAGAGTTCTTAGCTATACTGAGCAGGTTGTTGTTGTTAGGTGCCATTGAGTCAGTTTCGACTCATAACTAACCTATGTGGAAAAGAACAGAACACTGCCCGGTCCTGCACCATCCTCACAATTGTTTTTATGTTTGAGCCCACTGTTGCAGCCACTGTGTCAATCCATCTCATTGAGGGTCTTCCTGTTTTTCGCTGACCCTTTACCTTACCAAGCATGATGTCCTTCCCCAGGGACTGGTCCTTGCTGGTACTTAGCCAGAGGATTAGGGAAAAGTACTTTTACTTCATCTTTCCAGAAGCAGAATAGGTACTTTATTGTATTAATTTGCATTTTTATTACTAGTGAGGTTTATTATCACTTCAAATGTTCACTAGACATTTACTTTTCTCCTATGAATCACCCAGCTCTTCATATACACCCTTTACCTATTTTCCTATTAGATCGATTATATTTTTCCTAATGACTCATAGGAATTCTTTACATATTCTGAATATTATTCCTTTGCCAGTTTATATGTGCTGCATGTATTTTTCCAAATCTATTACTTGTGTTTTAGCTTTGTGTATAATACTTTTGTCCTACAGAAGTTTCTGAATTTTAATGCAATAAGCATATTTTTAATAATAAACAATATGGGAACTATATAAATATGCATCAATAGGAAGGTAGAAGACTATGCAACAGTTAAAAAGAATGTTTTACTCTAAGAGAAAGATCCAGCCTATCTTGGAACTCTCATTTTACAGATTTCATATCCTCTTTCAGTACTTAAAAAACAAACCAAAACTCATTGCCGTGGAGTCAATTCCAACTCATAGGGACCTCACAGGACAGAGTAGAATTGTCCTATAGGATTTCCAAGGAGAGCCTTGTGCATTTGAACTGCTGACTTTTTGGTTGCAGCCAAGCTCTTAACCACTGGGCCACCAGGGCTCGGTTCCGTACTTGGAGAGTGTAAAACATTTGCAGCAGAAAATATTTCTGTTGCCTTCCTAGAAAATAGTTTCTTAATCTGCCTTTCAAGGTTATGCTAATCCCCCCCACTTTTTTTTTCTTTTCTGTAGTATCATTACATAGTTGCTGGGATCAGCCCTATCCAGATATTTTATTGGCCCAAATATAAGTAGGTTTTCCCTAACTTCTTCCTCATCTCTCAGTTCTGTCTGTGTTCTGATAGTTGCATTTTACTTTCTACTTTTCTGTTGTGGCAACAGGAAGGAGTAAATCTGGATTGTGTTTAATTGTATTTGGTGAATTTGATCTCTTATTAAAATCTGTTAAAAGTTCTCGTGTGTCTTGTTCCCCTGTGAGATGACTTCAAATTTTGGGTTGTTTCCCCAATTCAAGCCAAGCCACCAAGCCATTGCTTCTGTCAGAGACAATCTGCCCTGGGCTTTTTTTTAAAATTATTTCTACTGACTTGTATGTCTCTCCCCAGCTGTTAATGCCATTCCCCTCTCAGCCAGAGTAGAATAAAGTGAGAGAAAAGTAATAAGGGTTTTGGATGTGATGTGCCTTTATTCCACACTGGGGGCTTCCGAGGCATCTTCCCTTAGCCTACCACCATCCTTGGTTGCTTTTCTGTGATTTGTTTTCTCGTTCTGTTTGTTTGTTGCTGGAAAAAAATTAATTACTGGTGATTTTTTCTAAAGGCTCTCTCTTGCCTCCCTTCCAGTCAGGGAAAAATAAAACAGTGATCCATAGTGGTTTCTCCCTTCACTGTTGAGTTCGTCCCAGGAGTCAGGGGAAAAATCTACTCTAGACGGGTACCCCTCATCTTCTGCTTGGGGTGGCACACCTCACTCCCAATTTGGAAGTAATGTGGAGGTGGGCAAGATCAGTGAGATTTTTTCTGAATTTTGTCTGTGCATCATCTCCACAGAACTCTTTCTGGAAGGACTTGATGTTAGGACCAAGCATCGATTTCTAGAGTTTTCCATTTCTAGATAGTTTTCAAAGTTAGAGCACTGCTCCTATATCATTTCTTGGCTTTATTTATTATTCATTCCATTTCATTAGGTTCAGATGACAGAGATGTTACAATCTTGTTGTGTCTACTTTGCCATCTTTCCCCAAATGAAATTAATAAGGCCACTTTAACTCCTTGTGTCTGACACTGCTTGTCTATAACAAAGAGAAATAATTCTTGCTTTTGTTGGGTGATTATGTTTTTTCCAGGATCTATGGCCTTAATAAACTAAAAAGACAGTTAACATAATGGATATGGAACAAGTATGAAAATCCTTGTTAGGGGTTCAATTTTTACTTGCTTCTTCCAGGAACCTGTCCCCCAAGGCCCCCTCACCAAAGTTGACTATTCACATTACATAGGAACTAGGTTGTCAATTCCTCATTTCTATCCCTTACTTTCTTTTCTTCTTCTTTTAAAAATCATTTGCTCTCTTATCAATTAATTTCCCCATTAACTTCCAAGAGAACTCTACTTAGAGCCCTTACTTCTAAAGTTGTGGAGGGATGACAAGGTTGCTTTTACCAAGATATGTTGTTGTTAGCTGCCATCACCTAGGCCTCTGACTCATGGCAACCCCATGAACAACAGGATGGAAGGCTGCCTGGTCCTGCACCATCCCCATAATCAATTGTGGATTGGATCTTAGAGCGTATAAAGTTTTCATTGACAGATTTTTAGAAGTAGATTGCTAGCCTTTGTTCCTAGTCTGTCTTAGTCTGAAAGCTCCGCTAAACCTGTTCAGCATTATAGCAACACTAAGGCTAGAATTCTACCACTGAACCTCCAATGCCTCTACCAAGACAGAGTTGGTTTAAACCAACTGAGATGCTTAGTCTCACTAACGTTCCATGCTCACTCTCTCCTCTGCAGTTTTGAAACGGTGGCCCAAGTGCCTGATATGCCCTTACCAAGTCTTACATCTTCACCTGATTGACTTTTTACTAGCCCTTAAACTATCAGTTTCCATGTCCTTTCATGATTTCTCTGGGAAACCTTTCCTAATCCCCAAGACTGGACTTGGTGCTCCTCATGTGAATGCCTTCCCACAGTGCACTGTGTTTACCCTTATTTGCATTGTCACCCTGCCAGGTGATTGCCTGTGTCTTTTTATTTCCTGCTGGAGAGTAAATCCAGAAGGAAATGGACCAAGCAGCCAGCTCAGTACTTTGCACATAACTGCCCTAATTAATATTTATTTCATGACTAAATTTTTAAAAAATCCAGTAGCATTTAAAAAGTTGTTAAAGTGCTTTGAAGTTCAAAAACAGTGTATAGTAGCTAAGTCTCATCATTCCAGCCTCCATGGTTTATTATTTATCAGAATGGGTGTATTTATGCATTCAACTCACAAAAATATGATCCAGTAGACCAAATTTTTAGTGGAGTTTGGTAGAACCCGAGAGCTAGGTTACATTCAGAACCAGCTGAGAAGCCACAAGTTTCATCATACTGTTACTGATGGCTTTCTTTCCCCCGCACTATTTCACCATCCCGCCCTCTGCAGAATTCATCATCAAAGGCACAATCTCTGCCGGGAGGCTTTGCATTGTATCGTTCCGCTGCCTGAGGTCATCCATCTGTGGAGTAAGGGAAACACACACCTACCTCATCAGGGTGTCGAAAATTAATTAGGCCATAGTCAGCTGACTTCAATAGGAACGCACTGGAAGTACATGTATCCCCCGTCTCTTCTAATCACACCCCATGTGCGAGGGAGGTGGCGACCCCACAGCATTTGGATTTCAAGGGCTTTGAACGCAGCACAAAGCTTACTGTCTGGCTATAAAGTATCAATAGAAAGAGTTAAAATGTCAGCACCTTTTCAGGGATTTTGCTCATTAAAACGGCTGCAAAATAGTACTCTGAAGAAGTGACTGTAGACCAAGTTATAGTGGAAGCATTAGCGCCAATAGGAGCCTCCACAGAGAGTTCCAGGGGGGTAGGAACCAGCGTTGTAAGCTGTGGGGTGACGTGGTGAGAAGGGGCTCCGGGACAAATCTGAATTTGCCGGCACTCCCGCCCCCCAACCCTGCAGTAGATCAACTTGACACTTCCCGGCTCTCATTTACTTCCTCCTCGTTTTTATTTCGCGGCATTCCCACTCAGGCGGCTGCCAGGAAAGGAAGCAATGGAATTTCAAAATAGAAAATACCAGGCAACTTCTCTGCAGACTAGACACTTCTGTACAAAGAGCCAGTGGGTCACATCTTTCACCGGTTCGGAGAGGCTTCCAGGACCACGAAGCCCGGCAAGCGGTGGCATCAGCTTCTCGGCTGAGCGTTTCTCTCAATGGCCACGCCATTTCTCAGCTGCCTGGGGGATCATCTATAACAGGCCATTTTATTTGGTAAATGTTTCCCTACTTACTGAAGAGTGTTCATTATTAATGACCAGAAAGGGAACTCCTGCCTCCCGTGGCAGAAGTTGATACATTTGCTTTGTATAATTGCTGTGTATAGTTAGCCATGTGGTCATTCAGTTAAAATAAATTGCCTTCTTCCCATAAGAGTCTCCCTGAGTGTCAACGGAAAACCAGAGGGAAGCTGGCCGCTGAGGCTAATCTCTTAGCGAACTCCATCGATGAGAACCGAAGCAGAAGGCAGATGGCAAGTCTGAGATGGATAGCATTTTTTAATGGCTTGAAAATAGCTCTGTCTGTAAACGACTTTGCTGAATGACAACATGTAGTGCTATTTAATTTATCTACTGCTGCGGTTGCTAGGTCTCCTGAGAATTTTCTCTAGTCCACCTATTAGGACAAAAATGGATGTCGCTTCAAAGGGGGGAAATTTAGAACGGTGCAAGTTTAAAAGGCAAGTAGAGTGGAAGGGCAAGAAGAAAACCCTACTTTGAGGTAAATGATAGGTAACCCCTGGGTGGTGAGAATGGCTAATGCACTCAACTGCTAATTAAAAGGTGGGAGGTTCAAGTCCACCCAGAGGTGCCTCAGAAGAAAGACCAGTGATCTACTTATGAAAAATCAGCCACTGAAAACCCCATGGAGCACAGTTAACTCTGATGCACATGGGGTCGCCATGAGTTGGAGTTGACTCCACGGTACCTGGTAACTGGTCTCTTGTAGCTTGTCCTTTGAAGAAAGTAACTTCATGTTAGTAAGCGTTGAGATTTAACTGCAGAAGTAGAACCCTGAACTCTGAAATAAAATAGGCCAAGGTCTATGAGAAAAGTTCATGATAGAGGCAGCACACCTTGGTCTGTCTCCAGTTAGTAACAATTCCACTTGTGAGATTAACCCTTCATCATCCAAGCAAGTGAGTTGGGAAATGCTACTGATGAGAACATGGGGCCCTCAACTTGCTGTCAAGAAAGAACAAATATAAAAGGCAATCAGAGTGTTAAAACTGAGTGAAGAAATCCAATTTCTAATTTAAAATTTCTAGAAATGTCTAGAATAAGGCATTTTTCCTGTAAGAATCAGGTTTAGAGGAACATACTAAGGTGGTTAAGAGACGATAACTAGCATTTCTTGCGAGTTAGCAGATATACTAACCCTGAAGTTAAAGAGGTAAGAATTAAACAGAAGGAAAGTTAGATGGAACAATAATTTTATGGTAAGAAAGATTAGTCACAGACTAGTCATGAGAAAGTCGGATTGTGGTCAGATTTTTCCCTGTGTTCTGATGTTGGAAGTGAAATGAAAACAGTTCTTCTTATTTTTTTTTTATTGTACTTTAGATGAAGGTTTACAGAATAGTTTCTCATTAAACAGTTAGTACACATATTACCCTATGACAATGGTTAACAACACCACGACATGTCAGCACTGTCCCTTCTCAACCTTGGGTTCCCTATCACCAGCTTTTCTGTCCCCTCCTGCCTTCTAGTCCTTGTCCCTGGACTGCTGTGCCTCGTTAGTCCTGTTTTGTTTTATGAAGCTGTCAAATCCCTGGCTGAATGGTGAACTTCGGGAGTGACTTCACCATTGAGCTAAAAGGGTGTCCAGGGCCATACTCTAGGGGTTTCTCCAGTCTGTCAGGCCAGTAAATCTGGTCTTTTTTTTTGTGTGTGTGAGATAACATTTTGTTCCACATCCTTTTCCAGCTCTGTCCAGGACCCTCTATTGTGATCCCAGTCAGAGCAGTCAGTGGTGATAGCCGGGCACCATCTAGCTGTACTGGACTCAGACTGGTGGAGGCCGTGGTAGCTGTGGTCCATTAGTCCTTTGGACTGGTCTTTTACTTGTATTTGTTCTCTTCTTTCTCCCTTGCTCCCGAAGGGGTGAGACCAGTGGAGTATCTTAGATGACTGCTCACAGGCTTTTAAGACCCCAGACGCTACTCACCAAGGTAGAATGTAGAACATTGTCTTTATAAACTGTGTTATGCCAGCTGAGCCAGATGTTCCCTGTGTCAGTTCTTTCTTATTATGTATTGCATCAATCTTTCAAAATATGCAATTAGTAATTAGTGACCACTAGAAATTGATGCTTGTTATTTTAATTAAGGATTATATTTGGATTGATTTGGATTGGGATCATTTAGCCCTCTCTTCATCTCTCTCAAGTCTGAAGTAAGCCTGGCTAGTTCCCCACCTTACTCGATTCCATTTTACAGATATTTACTGATTGCCTGCAATATTCAAGGCATTTGTATACAGTGACCACACATTCTAAACCCCAAATTGGGGTAAGTACTTTTATGTATAGTGGGATCAAATATTTGACATTCAGACTGTCTTCGAAGTTCCACATTATAAACTTGGTGTCAGGAGCTGAAAGAAAAATGTGAAATTGCCTTAAGGGTTTGCACACAAAAGAAATAAATACAAAAATAATTATAGCAGAAGGCAGCGTGAAACAGGTGTTCCATGAAAGGAACAAACAAAGCTGTGTGGTCGTCTTGTATTCAGGGTCCCAGCTCTCTCATTTACATATTTGTGTGACCCTGGCAGGTCACTGAACCTCTTTGAAGCCTGGTTTCCACTATTAAGCAGAAGTGGTAATATCCATTTAACAGGTGTACTGTGAGGATATAATGACCTCCCCATATTGAAACAGGGCCTGCCACGTAATAGCTGCTCAAAAAATATGTTTAAAATGCACTGTGGATTCAAAGGTAAAAATCATATCTAATTGTGGAAAGGTGGGCAAGGAAAGGATACACTTTTTTTTTTAAGGTGGCATTGAGATATCCAGGAGTAAGTTTTCTACAGATTGCGGATGTACTGGGGAGAAAAGACCTGTGGTGCATAGAGAAGGAAAAGAGTCAATCATAATTTTGAGGTTTCTTTATTGTTAGCTGCCATCGAGTAATCTCTTAACTCATGGCAACCTCATGCACAAAAGAACAAAATGCTGCCCGGTCTTGCACCATGCCCATGATAGGTGTAGATCGGATTGTTATGACCCATAGGGTTTTCACTGGCTGACTTTTTAGAAGTAGATTGCCAGGCCTTTCTTCCTAGCCCATCTTAGTCTGGAAGTTCCACTGTAACCTGTTCAACATCAGAGCAACACGCAAGCCTGCGTGTTGGTGGTGGCTGCCCATGAGGTGCATTGGTCGAGAATCAAACCTGAGTCTCCCGCATGGAAGGTGAGAATTCTACCACTGAACCACCAATGTCCTCTTTTTTAATGTTTCTAGCCTGGGAGAAAAGGATGTTAGTGAGAGTTAGAGTTTAGGTACTACAGGAAAACCTGTGAGAGCCAGAACTCAGTGGGATTGCCTTGTTTTTCTGGGTCTCAGAAGTTTTCCGCCTTTGACAAGGTGCAGTCTTACCACTTTTCTAGCGCTCTCTATTAGTAGAAAATATTTGAGTTTTCCTTCTCTGACAGGTTTCCACCTTACACAATAAATGAATAATTTCTTTTGTAAGGATCTTCACAAAGCTGGTTCCTATGAGGCAGAGGTTAAAAATGTCCCAAATGTCCAACTTTTCCAAGCTGCTGTACCACTTCGTCATCTCTAACATCAGCTATTCCTTCTCCCTTCAGGTACTCTCTCTCTTATCTTTGGGTTCCCTAATTTGCTGCAACATATCACAGAACTCACGAACCATATAAAGGAAATGGATCACATGGTTTTGGAGGCTGGCAAGTCCCAAATTCATGGGGTCAGGCATAGGCTTCTCCCTGGCCCTCAGTCTCTGCCTAAAGGCACTCAGCTTTCTCTGTGGGCCGGGAAGCCCACAGCACTATCTCTTGTGGATCTCTCCTGCTGGTCTCTCCTGCCTTGGTGGTGGTGAACTCTTCTTTCTGCTCTGGAATTGACTTTCTTTTATTGCAAAACTGATCAATCCCTTTGGTGGGCCACAATTATCTTATTTGCTCAGCCCCACCCAATCACCTGGGTGGGAGTTAACAAGACCGTGTCGAGAAAGGCCATACTAAGTAATTCACCACACCATACACAAGTTTTGGCTTTTGCAGGTTTTACTGTATTTTGATAAGTTTAGTTTTGGACATCAATCAGGCAGGATTCTTTTAGCTGCAAGTAACAAATGACCCAATCAGGAGAAGCGATGCCAGTCATTGTCTATTTTCCCTTCCATGTCTATTCTCAGCCCTTCTCTGGGCCCTGGAATGAGGATGCCGTGTTTGTGGTAAGCCAGAAAAGAGCTGAGTGGCCATTAGGGTATTCAGAGAATAAACGCCTACTTAATTGAGGAAAACAATTGGAGAGAAAAAGAAAAGAGGACCAAGAACAAAATCCTGGAAGAGGAAATATAATCAGCAAAAACAGAGAGAACATCTATGGTCAACTGATTTTGGACAAGGGTACTCAGTCCATTTGATGAAGAGAAAAGCGTCTCTTCAATAAATGGTGTTGGGAAAACAGGATCCTTGCCTCACTCCATACACAAAAACAAATTCAAAGGGGATCAAGGACCTAAATGTACAAACTTAACCATAAAATTCTTAGAGGAAAATTCAGGGGCAATGCTGTTAGGCCTAGCTTTTAACAGTGGATTATCTAGTTAAATAACAAAAGCACAAACAACAAAAGACAAAATAAAGGGGGCCTCATAAATATTTAAAACTTTTGTTATCAAAAGACTTTACAAAAGAAGTGAAATGGCAAGTTACAGACTGGTAGAATATCTTTGGAAACCATATATCCAATAAGAATCTAATAACCAACATATGTATAAAACTTGACAACTTAGCAACAAAAATACAAATAACCTAATCATAAAATGGGCAAAGGACTTAAATAGACATTTCACCAAAGAGTACATTCAAATGGCAACCAAGCACATGTAAAGATGCTCAACATCATTAGCCATCAGAGAGATGCAAATAAAAACCACAATGAGATACCATTTCACTCCCACTAGGATGGCTAAGATTAAAAAAAAATAACAACAGAAAAAAACAAATGTTGGTGAGGATGTGGGGAAATCAAAACCCTTATCCATTACTGGTGGGAATGCAAAATGGTACAGCCATTGTGGAAAATAGTGTGGTGCTTCCTCAAAAAACTAAAAATTGAGAGACTTCTGGGCAACATGGCACTATAGTCAGAAGCACCACACCATCCTGCCGCAGCAAAGATCCGAGAAACTAAGACAAACAGAGTCACACGTCAATCCTGAAACCCTAAGCATCAAATGAAGATATAAAGAACTCAGCCACGCACTGAAGGGAATAAGAAACTGACAGAGAACAGAGAGCGAGGAGAGATACGTGCAGAGGTCCCCTATCAGCTACCACAGCACAGATCCGCCATCTTGGACTCCTATTGGAGATCAGCGAACAGGGGTATGAGAAAGCAGCTTCTTGGAACTTCCAGCAGGAGACAGAACAACAGGTAACCAGCGATATACGATTTCCCACCCCCACCCTTCTTCACCCTCACTCGGCCTCCTCTGCTTCCTGAGGCCACAATCTCTTAGCCAGGAAGCACCAGTTTCACCCTGGTGTTGCTTGGATTCAACTCACCCACACTGGCAGGCTCCCTGAGTGCCATTTGTTGGCTGCTGCTGTTGCTTTTTTCTGCTTCTTTAGATTTCTTCCTTACCTCTCACCACCTCCCCCTCCTTTCTTTCAAATACCAGGCTCCATGTGCCATTTTTACTCCTTACTGAAAGGATGTGAAACACTGCTCGACTGTGAAACTGCTTCCTGGCCTGTGCCACCACCCTGGTGGGACCCCAGGGGCTTTTTGTTTGTTTGCTCTGATTTGTTCTGTTTTGATTTGTTTGTTTACTTTTTATTTTCTTGGTTTGGAAGTCCCATCTAGCTGAGCAGTACCAAATGGCTTGGAAGCTACTCCCTTGCTCTGCACAGACACACAGGGCCATCACTGGGGGCGTTTCTTTTTTCGTTTTTTTTTTTTTTTTTTTTTTTTTGGGGGGGTTGTTGTTTGTTTCCTTGTTTTGTTTCCTTCTCTCTCTTATTCCCTTTTTGTCTTTCTTCATTTCCATTATCTCGATTCACTTATTTTTTTCTTATTTTTTTCATTTTTGTTTTTCTCCATTTATCAGTATCTCATCTCTCCGCTCCAATAGCAAGCTCCCTTAGCACTCTTTTTTGTTTGTGTGTACGTTTTTGGCTCCTGTTCCTCTCTCCTGTCTCTCATCTTTCCCATACCCATCTTAGCTCCACACATCACAATCTCCCCGCTCCTTCCTACCTTCCTGCACCATGCGCTGAACATTACACTCCCAAGCAGCACAGGCACGGCCTACAGGAACCTGCCCTGCACTGATTCCCAGACTACGCTGTCAGCCCTAGTACATGCCACAAACAACCCATCCCAGAAACTCCTCTTTAGCTGGACCTGCCCTGCTGTACCATAGCTGAGTGACTGACCCTGCCCATTGGAAAAGGACGTGAAAAGTATTGTGCCCACAGACGAGCAAACAACAAAGAATGCACAGCTCACCTGCACAGACATAACAAAATAAAACAAAAAAGCAGGACAAACCAAACAAATCTACAATCAGTAAACGAGGAAAATAACTACTGAATGCCCCAAAGACAGCAGACAATATCAAAACATACACAAAAACAGGACAAGATGGTTCCAGTAAAATAAACACCAGCTGACTTTCCAGTAGAAGAAAAGGCACTAGAACTAACTGATAGGGAATTCAAATCTCTAATGTTCAGAATTATACAAGAGTCAAAGCAAAAAGCAGACAAAAATGAGGAAAAAATAGACAAATTCATGGAAAAGGCAGACAAATTCATGGAAAATACAGACAAAAAAACTGGAAGAATTCAAGAAAATAATACAGGAAAAAAATGCTAAAATAAATTCACAACTATAAATCATACAAAAACAACAATTAGAAATCCAAAAGATAAACAACAAGATTTCAGAAATGGGCAGTGTCATAGAAGGGCTGAGGAACAGGTTTGAAACAAGGGAAGACAGGATCAGCGTAACTGAAGACAAACACTTGGATACAACTCTGAGGAAAAATCAGAAAAAAGAACAAAGAAACCCTGAGAATTATGTGGCATACAATCAAAAGCAAAAATCTGTGAGTGATCGGAGTTCCAGAACAGGGAGAGAAAACAGAAAACACAGAGAGGATCATTGAAGAATTGCTGACAGAAAATTTACCCAATATCATGAAAGATGAAAAACTGATGATCCAAGAAGCTCAACGAACCCCATATAGGATAGACCCCAAAAGAAAATC